>NC_139577.1:5352606-5865106 GCF_946808225.1 Silurus aristotelis | reverse complement strand
GTGCAACCTAGTGCAAACAGTGCAGACAGACAGTGCAGACAGACGACACAAGACAAGACACAAAACCCAATATAGCGCCGACCAGTAAACCTACTGTATACTTGATTATACAGTACTGTACGAGAACACTGTAAAAAAAAACTATACAAAATAAAAACTATACCCCAGAAGTGAGTATAAACAGAACAATGTAGTGCAAGAATGCAGCAGCAGTCAAAGGTGCAAAAAAACAGCATGTAAACAGTATAATACAGTGATAAATGATAAATGTGCAAAAAACAGCAGTTGAGAGTGTGGTACAGTCGAGAATAATAAATAATAAATAAATGAACGGTGGTGGAGTGTGTGTTAAGTGTTAAGTCCAGGAAAAATTTTACAGTTCGCTAACACACATTTGAGTGAGTGTGTTTGTGTGTGAAAGTTCCGTTTTATTTCTGTTTATTGAGTAGCCTGATGGCTTTTGGAAAGAAACTGTTGCATAGTCTTGTTGTTGCGGCCCGAATGCTTTGGAACCATTTTCCTGATGGCAGGAGGGTAAAAGGTGTGTGTGACGGGTGTGTGTGGTCATCCACAATGCTGTGTGCCTTGCGGATGGAGCGTTTGGTGTAAATGTCCATGATAGAGGGGAGAGAGACTCTGATGATCTTCTCAGCTGTCCTCACTATCCTCTGTAGGGTCTTGCGGTCCGAAACGGTGCAGTTCCAACACCAGGCAGTGATGCAGCTGCTTAAGATGCTCTCAATGGTTACTCTGTAGAACATGGTAAGGAAGGGGGGAGGGAGGTGGGTTTTCCTCAGCCTTCTCAGGAAGTAGAGATGCTGCTGGGCTTTCTTTGTGATGGAGCTGGTGTTGAATGACCAGGTGAGGTTGTCTGCCAGATGAACACCAAGGAATTTGGTGCTCTTGACCATCTCCACTGAGGATCCATCAATAATCAGTGGAGATTGGTCGCTCTGTGCTCTCCTGAAGTCCACAACCATCTCTTTTGTTTTGTCCACGTTCAGAGACAGGGTGTTTGCTCCACACCAAGCAGTTAACCGTTGCACCTCCTCTCTATATGCTGACTCATTGTTCTTGCTAAATAGACCCACCACGGTCGTGTCATCAGCAAACTTGATATGGTTCGAGCTGTGCATTGCTACACAGTCATGAGTCAGCAAAGTGAACAGCAGTGGGCTGAGCACACAGCCCTGGGGGGCCCCAGTGCTCAGTGTGGTGGTGCTGGAGATGCTGTTCCCGATCCTGAGTGACTGAGGTCTCCCAGTCAGGAAGTCCAGGATCCAGTTACAGAGGGAGGTGTTCAGGCCCAGAAGGTTCAACTTCTCGATCAGGTGCTGAGGAATGATTGTGTTGAATGCTGAGCTGAAGTCATTGAACAGCATTCGTACATATGAGTCCTTGTTATCCAGGTGGGTGAGGGCCAGATGGGGGTTGTTGAGATAGCATCGTCCGTGGAACGGTTTGGACGATACGCAAACTGCATGGAGTCCAGGGAGGGTGGAAGCTGTGTCTCAATGTGCCTCATGACGAGCCTCTCGAAGCACATCACCACGATGGGTGTGAGCGCGATGGGACGATAGTCATTGAGGCAATAGATTTCTTCGGCACGGGAACAATGGTCGTTGTCTTGAGGCACGTGGGAACAACGTTGCTGCTCAGGGAGATGTTGAAGATGTCAGTGAAGACATCTGCTAGCTGTTCTGCACATTCCCTGAGCACTCTGCCAGGAATGTTGTCAGGTCGAGCAGACTTCCATGGGTTAACTCTGCATAGAGTTTTCCTCACTTCAGCTGTGGTTAGACAGAGCACCTGGTCAGTGGAAGGAGGGATGGTCTTTCTCGCCACCACGTTGTTCTGTACCTCAAACCGGGCGTAAAAGTTATTCAGCACATTCGGGAGGAAGGGATCACGGTCACAATCAGGTGACGTGGTCTTGTAATTCGTGATTGCCTGGATGCCCTGCCACATGCGCCGGGTGTCTCCGCTGTCCTGAAAGTGGTTGTGGATTTTCTTCGCATGTGCGTGCTTCGCCACTCTGATGGTACGAGACAGTTTGGCCCTTGCTGTTTTTAAGGCCGCCTCGTCCCCTGATCTGAAGGCAGAGTCTCTTTGTTTCAGCAGCGCGCGCACATTTGCAGTCAGTCACGGTTTCTGGTTGGAGCGTGTAGTGATGGTCTTGGAGATGGTCACATCATCAACGCACTTGCTGATGTAGCTGGTCACTGATGATGTGTACTCCTCCAAGTTGATGGAATCGCCATTGGTTGCAGCCTCTCTAAACATGTCCCAGTCAGTGCACTCAAAACAGTCCTGAAGAGCAGAAGTAGCTCCTTCTAGCCAGGTTTTCACCTGTTTCAGAACCGGTTTAGAGCGTCTGACGAGCGGTCTGTATGCTGGAACTAACATAACAGAGCAGTGGTCTGAGTATCCAAGATGGGGGCGGGGCTCCGCACGATACGCGCCGGGGATGTTTGTGTAAACAAGATCCAGCGTGTTCGCTCCTCTCGTTGCAAAGTCCACATGCTGATGGAGTTTAGTGAGTACAGTCCTGAGATTCACATTGTTGAAATCTCCGGCGATAATAAACAATCCGTCGGGGTGAGCATTCTGCAGGTCGCTAATAGCGCAGTAGAGTTCATACAGTGCCTCCTTAGCATTAGCACTAGGAGGAATGTACACTCCGACAATGTAAACAGTTGTGAATTCCCCTGGAAAATAAAATGGTCTGCATCTAACAGTCACAAACTCCACTAGCGATGAGCAGTAGCATGAAACGAGCACAGAGTTCTTACACCATTCCGAGTTGATATAAACACACACGCCACCACACAGAGCTGCGTTTCTGTCGGCTCGAAACACGGTTAGCACGTCTAGCTGGATAGCGGCTTCCGGAAATCTGTCGCTGAGCCACGTCTTGGTGAAAACGAAGACGCAACAGTCTCTAAACTCTCGCCGTGTGGTTGGCTGGAGTCGGATGTAGTCCAGTTTATTGTCCAGGGAGCAGAAGTTTGAAAGAAAAATGGACAGGAGAGCCGGCCAGCTAGGGTTAGCATTTAGCCTAGCACGGACACCTGCCCGCTTGCCTCGCTTCCGCTTCCTCGAACAGCGCTTTCGACGTCTCCTCTCCCGGCCACCGGCATCAGGTAACACAGAGGGCTTTGGGCCTGGTCTTTGTGGCCGAGGTCGCAGCAAGCCGAGGTTGCGAAGGTTGTTGATAAGATCATCATGCAGATTGTTGGTTGCATGATGCATGTACCGTAGCAGTGTCTGGTGGTCGTACACATGAACACAGCTGACTCTGGTGTCCATGTATTGTGAAGGGTCATGCTAAATATGGTGAAAGCACCATTTTTGGATCCAGAGAGGCCGCTGTGAGCTACTGCCGCGCCACCATCTTGAATCAGAAAAAGATCCAAGAATGGATGCTTCTCGATACATCCAAGGCTTTGGAATCTTCTGAGCCAATAAACACAACACCAGAATCTATAAATATTCTACATTGTAAGCTCTCTGGATAAGTCCTAATTCAAATCCTGGTCGATCACTCTTTATAATCCAGAAGCCAAGTTCATCTTTATTGTGCTCGTTATACAGGCACACGTGCTTTTTTTTTTTTTTTTTTTTTTTTTTTTTTTTTTAAATTACACTTTGGCTCTCTCTTGTGGCCAGAATATGCAACTAACATGCAGTTTGCATTGTGTATTAAAAAGAAAGAAAAAGAAAGAAAGGTGCTTTATACTTCTCACATGTACAGCTCATTGAAATTATTTCTCCGCATTTCTCAGCAATGTTAGGAAGCTGAGGTCAGAACCTAGGGTCAGCCATGTCCATTGAAAGTTAAGGGCCTAACTCAGTGCCCCAAAAATGGGAATTTGGCGATAGTGGGACTTGAACCCCCAACCTTTGTAAGAATCTTTTTAAGTCTTTGTAAGAATGTATATCCCTGTGTTTTGTTATTTAGTTTTAAAGGTTCTCCCTGTTTGAGTTTTTTCTGTCTTGTAGCTGCAGCTACAGGGTCCTTTTGGAATGCATTATTATTTTTTTTGGTCTCTTTGATTCCCTCTCCATCATCAGCTTCCTACCAATCCTGACTGCACTTGGCATTACCAGCTCATCTTTTTCCATCTGTCATACCTATTTATTGCCATAATCATCACTGTGTGAATTTCCCCCACTCTAATCTCTATTCCATCCTGCACTTGTGTTATAAAAAATATGATAATAACAAAAGTAAAGTAAATTGCACAATCGAAAGAAAAACAAATATTTTTTAAACATTAAGTCCCCTGCAAAATGCACTATGATAAACAGATATAGAAAACAATATTTTCAAGCAAAAACAAAATTGAATAGCTGCCAATGCAGGATGTCCAATTTAGTGGACAAATCATTAATCAAATTTTACTCCTTCTATAAAATCGGTACTTGAGAAGTAAAACTATTATATTATTGCTTAGATGTTTCACTATGTCAGCATATATTTTCTTTTCTTTTAAAGGTCATCTACATTAGAAATATTGACAAGAATTTCCTCTAGTGATCAACAAATGTGGCTGCCTGTTGGCCATCTTTGTTTTAATTACAAATACTGGCCACTAGGTGGAAGCCTGTGTGCTGATGCAAAGAAGGCTATTGAAAATCGTTCCACTGTATCAGAGGTGGCAAAAGTACACACATCCTTTATTTAAGTAGTAATACAGATGCTCATGTTTTAAAATACTCGGGTAAAAGTTAAAGTACTGATTATACTTGTTTTTATTTAAGTGAAAGTAAAGAAGTTTGGGCTCTGACATGTACTTAAGTAAAATGTAGTTCTCTGGTATCACCTCATTACCTGTCCGTGTGGAAACATAGCAAAGGTTCCGTTTGCTATTTGACCCATTTTCCTCAGGCTTTTAAATGCATGTTCAACAAGTGCTGGCGTCATCCTTAAATAGGGGCCACCTGATTCACACCTGTTTTTTTCACAAAATTTATGACCTCAGTGATTGAATGCCACACTGCTATTTTTTTTAACACACCCCTTTCAACTAATTGCCCAATTGCACAGCCTTACGAGCGTGAATATCGTAATTGCTGGGTCTTGTTTGCTTTCTGAGAATCTACTGCACCAACTGGTAACTTGTTTGCCACGTAGCAATAAAAAATATACTAAAAACCTGAATTATTCTGGTTAGTCACATTGTACTGCTATTATTTTGAACAATACTGTACATATAAAAGTAGACATTTTACATATTCGAATGATGAACTGTTCTTATCTGTACGATTAAAAAAGACAGTAATTTAAGTTCCTTTTTCCAATAAGAGGGAAAAAAAATAAATAAATAAAACACCACCCAGAGTGTTAATTGTGTGAATCATGGCGGATTTGGCGTTTAATTTGAGACTTGGCACGTAAATAAAACAAATGTTTACTGATTACAAATATTTTTGGGTGGAGTTTGATTATTTATTTAATATCTAATTAAATAAAGGACGTCGTGGATAAATGTATGTTGTGCTGAAGGTTTTAATTTCGCCTCTTGTGTATATATATATATATATATATATATATATATATATATATATATATATATATATATATATATATATATAACAAATAAAAATATTTTAACTAATGAATGTGTCCAGGCTGAACATCCACATATAGAACAAGAAGAGAAAAGATGATGATGAACACGTGATCAGAAATGTCTCAGTTTTCAGTCCTGTTCACATGACTGACTCCCTCTGCCTCATCTAAGATCCTCAAAAGCTAGACATTATGCCGAGAGCCAAATAAATTCACAAACAAATGAGAAAGAAAGTAATTGAGATTTATCAGTCTGGAAAAGGTTATAAAGCCATTTCTAAAGCTTTGGGACTTCAGCGAACCACAGTGAGAGCCATTATTCACAAATAGCAAAAAAAATGGAACATTGGAGAACCTACCTAGGAGTTGCCGGCCGACCAAAATTACCCCAAGAGCACAGCGACGACTCATCCAGGAGGTCACAAAAGAACCCACAACTAAAACCAAAGAATTGCAGGCCTCACTTGCCTCAGTTAAGGTCAGTATTTATGACTCCACCATAAGAAAGAGACTGGGCTCAAATGGTCTGCATGGCAGAGTTCCAGGATGAAAACTGCTGCTGAGCAAAAAGAACATAAAGGCTTGTCTCAGTTTTGCCAGAAAACATCTTAATGATTCCCAAAACTTTTGGAAAAATACTCTGTGGACTGACGAGACAAAAGTTGAACTTTTTGGAAGGTGTGTGTCCCATTACCTCTAGTGTAAAAATAACACCACATTTCAGAAAAAGAATATCATACCAACAGTAAAATATGGTGGTGGTAGTGTGATGGTCTGGGGCTGTTTTGCTGTTTCAGGACCTGGAACACTTGCTGTGATAAATGGAACCTTGAATTCTGCTGTTTACCAAAAATCCTGAAAGAGAATATCCGGCCATCTATTCGTGACCTCAATCTGAAGCGAACTTGGGTTCTGCAGCAGGACAACGATCCACAACAACAAAATGATGACTTTGGGGTGGCCTAGTCAAAGTCCTGACCTAAATCATATTGAGATGCTGTGGCATGACCTTAAAAAGGCGGTTCAAGCTCGAAAACCCTCCAATGTGGCTGAATTACAGCAATTCTGCAAAATTCCTTCACAGGGCTGGAACATTGACTCATTGTAAGTTATCGCAAATGCTTGGTTGCAGTTGTTGCTGCTAAGGGTGGCTCAACCAGTTATTACGTTTAGGGGCCAACACTTTTTTACACAGAGCCATGTAGTTTTGGATTTTGTTTTCCCTCAATAATAAAAACTTTCATTTAAAAACAGCATGTTGTGTTCACTTGTGTTATCTTTTACTAATATTTGAATTAGTTTAATGATCAGAAACATTAAAGTGTGACAAACATGCCAAAAAAATTAAGAACTCAGGAAGGGGCCAAACACTTTTTCACACCACTGTATACTTCTTGTTGCTTTCTGCCCTGCACTGTAGTTAGGTGTAGTGGGTCTAAAAGGTTGTGTGCACTGCTCCATGTATATACTGTACTGTTACCTTACACCTCATTAAATATGGCTGTAGGTGTATTGGCTACACAAATGTTCCTATGACTGTGAAAGATCCTTCTTGACCAGGATAAATTGTTTAAGATGATGTAGAAATGAACAACCACCCTGTTGTCTTTTAATTTACGAGACCTTCAATGAACTTACTGAACTAGTATAGAATGATATTTCTTTCTGACCTTGTGATCCAGTTCATCCCAGAGCAGTTCATTAGGATTTTGGTGCGGTGACTGGGCCGGGAATTCCGTGATACATAATGCTCCAGCTGACTGTCCCTATGACTTCTGTCAGAGCCAAAAATGTCACATTTGGACTTTGTCCACAGATCTTTCTTCCAGTCATTTACTCTTTAATTTTTGTGTGCTTTTGCTATTTACCTAGTTTTTGTGTAGAAAGCAAATGAACATGAAGGTTTCTCAAAAACCACAAAGGCGTTTCCAAACTTAAAATGTTATATATATAATATATAAATATTGACCTAAAACAAGTGATCTATAATTTCAAAATCTGAGGTTAAAACTAAGACAAACATTATACCATGCCAAATATACTATAAGTAATTTTTCTTTTTTGCTTTTCCAATGCATCTATTGCATTGAGTTGTCAAGTCTGACTTTGAGACAACCAAATCTAGGGAGTTGGACTTGTCTTTAAACACACATTTGTCATTTACCTGATAAATGAGATGTCCAGAAACAACCCCTGGAGAAATGGATCATTTCAGACTCTGTACCAGTGATCAGACATTTTTTTCTGAGCAGCCAGAGGAATTTGTAGTGTGGACACTTCCTGGCTTTGTTGGCCAGACCAGGGTTCTTATTTAGACTGATGGTGCAGGAGTTGGATCCTTTGCTTGTGAGAAAACAGGCATGTTAAGCACTGACCATGATTTCATTTTCTGTTTATGAAAGAAAGAAAGAATGTAAATAGTATTACAAAAAGCAAGATATGCAAGTAAGTACAAAAATGATCAAAAATGTTGCTGTGGGTCTGAGGCAGTTTGCTAACATCTGTCCTACCCTCTGTCTTACATAAGTTCTTTTGTTACAGGCAACAATAATGTCATTTGGACTCACTTTTCCACAGAACTTTCTTCCAGTCATTCACTCTCCACTCCTTGTGTGTTTATTTGCATAGAAACAAAAGGACCATGTATGTCTCTCAAAAACTATGAAAGGTTTTTGAATGCCACACTGCTATTTTTTTTAACACACCCCTTTCAACTAATTGCCCAATTGCACAGCCTTACGAGCGTGAATATCGTAATTGCTGGGTCTTGTTTGTTTTCTGAGAATCTACTGCACCAACTGGTAACTTGTTTGCCACGTAGCAATAAAAAATATACTAAAAACCTGAATTATTCTGGTTAGTCACATTGTACTGCTATTATTTTGAACAATACTGTACATATAAAAGTAGACATTTTACATATTCGAATGATGAACTGTTCTTATCTGTACGATTAAAAAAGTTAAGTTTAAGTTTAAGTTCCTTTTTCCATTAAGAGTTTATATACAGAACTTTCTTCCAGTCATTCACTCTCCACTCCTTGTGTGTTTATTTGCATAGAAACAAAAGGACCATGTATGTCTCTCAAAAACTATGAAAGGTTTTTGCGACTAGGCGTTTCCAAACAGGCTCTTTATATAATATATAAACCGCAACAGGTTAATACTAAGGCAATCATTAACCAACTGAAAAATTCTAAGAGTAAAACATTAAATAGAGCAGGCATTAAACATAAAAGCTGAAAAAATAGCCGCTTACAACTTTGAACATCAGGTATTGAAATGATCATCATCATCATCATCATCTTCTCCCGCTTATCCGAGGCTGGGTCTCAGGGGCAGCAGTCTAAGCAGGGATGCCCAGACTTCCCTCTCCCTAGACACTTCTTTCAGCTCTTCCGGGGGACACCGAGGCGTTCCCAGGAAGGCGTCCAGGAGGCATCCAGAACAGATGCCCGAGCCACCTCAGCTGACCCCTCTCGATGTGGAGGAGCAGCGGCTCTACTCTGAGCTCCTCCCGAGTGACCGAGCTACTCACCCTATCTCTAAGGGATCGCCCAGCCACCCTGCGGAGAAAGCTCATTTCGGCCGCCTGTATCCGGGATCTTGTCCTTTCGGTCATGACCCAAAGCTCATGACCATAGGTGAGAGTAGGAACGTAGATTGACCAGTAAATCGAGAGTTTCGCCTTGCGGCTCAGCTCTTTCTTCACCACGACAGACCGGTACATCGACCGCATTACTGCAGAAGCTGCACCGATCCGTCTGTCAATCTCTCGTTCCACCCTTCCCTCACTTGTGAACAAAACCCCAAGATAATTAAACTCCTCCACTTGCGGAAGGAACTCTCCACCAACCTGAAGTGGGCAAGCCACCCTTTTCCGACTGAGGACCATGGCCTCGGATTTGGAGGTGCTGATTCTCATCCCAGCCGCTTCAAACTCGGCTGCAAACCATCCCAGTGCGTGCTGAAGGTCCTGGTCTGATGATGCCAACACGACAACATCATCTGCAAAGAGCAGAGACGAAATCGTGTTGTCACCAAACCGTACACCCTCCGGCCCCTGGCTGCGCCTAGAAATTCTGTCAATAAAAATTATGAACAGAACTGGTGACAAAGTCCGACATGCACCGGGAACAAGTCTGACTTACTGCCGGCAATGCGAACAAAGCTCCTGCTTAGTGAAGGGCCCCGGACCCCATACTCCCGGAGCACCCTCCACAGGCCGCCGCGAGGGACACAGTCGAATGCCTTTTCAAAATCCACAAAACACATGTGGACTGGTTGGGCAAACTCCCATGAGTCCTCCAGCACCCTGTAAAGGTTATAGAGCTGGTCCAGTGTTCCACGGCCTGGACGAAAACCACACTGTTCCTCCTGAATCCGAGGTTCTACTATCGGCCATATTCTCCTCTCCAGTACCCTGGCATAGACTTTCCCAGACTCGGCCAAACGTTCCCAGCAGACCCTCACAGTAAGCTTGGGTCTGCCGAGTCTGTCCAGCTTCCTCCCCCGCCATCGAATCCAACTCACCACCAGGTGCTGATCAGTTGACAGCTCCGCCCCTCTCTTT
This sequence comes from Silurus aristotelis, assembly GCF_946808225.1. Classification (NCBI taxonomy): domain Eukaryota; kingdom Metazoa; phylum Chordata; class Actinopteri; order Siluriformes; family Siluridae; genus Silurus; species Silurus aristotelis. The sequence goes on along the minus strand of NC_139577.1, from coordinate 5,854,959 downwards.
ACCCGAGTGTCCAAGACATACGGCCGCAGGTCAGATGAAACGACCACAAAGTCGATCATTGACCTACGGTGTCCTGGTGCCACGTGCACTGATGGACACCCTTATGCTTGAACATGGTGTTCGTTATGGACAAACTGTAACTAGCACAGAAGTCCAATAACTGAACACCGCTCGGGTTCAGATCAGGGGGGCCGTTCCTCCCAATCACGGCCCTCCAGGTGTCACTGTCGCTGCCCACGTGGGCATTGAAGTCTCCCAGTAGAACGACGGAGTCCCCAGTCGGAGCACTGTCCAGCACCCCTCCCAGAAACCCCAAGAAGGCCGGGTACTCTACACTGCCGTTTGGCCCGTAGGCACACACGACAGTGAGAGACCTATCCCCGACCCGTAGGCGCAGGGAAACGACCCTCTCATTCACCGGGGTAAACTCCAACACATGGCGGCTGAGCTGGGGGGCTATAAGCAAACCCACACCAGCCCGCAACCTTTTACCATGGGCAACTCCAGAGTGGTTAAGAGTCCATCCTCTCTCGAGGAGTGTGGTTCCAGAGCCCAAGCCGTGCGTAGAGGTAGCCGTGCGACTATCTCTAGTCAGAACCTCTCAATCTCACGCACAATCTCAGGCTCCTTCCCCGCCAGCGAGGTGACATTCCACGTCCCTAGAGCTAGCTTCCGTGTCCAGGGATCGGGTTGTCGAGGCCCCCGCCTTCGACTGCTGCCCGATCCGCTTCTTCGGGCTGAGCCCGGCCGGACCCCGTGGGGGAAGGCCCAGCCACCAGGCGCTCGAATACGAGCCCCAACCCCGGTCCTGGCTCCAGGGTGGGGCCCCGGCTGCGCCATACCGGGCAACGTCACGGTCCTTGGTCTGTTTTTTCTCATAAGGGTTTTTGAACCGCTCTTAGTCTGACCCGTCGCCTAGGACCTGTTTGCCTTGGGAGACCCTACCAGGGGCATATAGCCCCAGACAACATAGCTCCTAGGGTCATTCGGGTACTCAAACCCCTCCACCACGTTAAGGTGGCAGTTCAAGGAGGGAGTATTGAAATTATTTCAGACTCTATTTGCTTTTTTTCTGATTCTAATTCTAACTAATACAAAACCTGCTACATCTAAACAGAAACAAATTTGACAGATACTGATATTGTCTTTGAAAATAACATTAATTTACATGTAGTAATTATATGTAATGAATGATCATTCAGCAAGAAATATCAGTGGATTGCTCATCTTTTCAAACACAAATATTTCACTATTATCTGCTAACTACCTAGAAGGCAGCTGACATAATTTTGACCATTTATGTGTCATTTGGTATTCAGGAGAACAAAAGAAAAGTGCTGGATAAGCAGTTTTCTATTTTTCTGAAAATAATGTCTGTGGATATGCTGTTCGAGCCCAATTTTGACCCACTTTTTTTTGGCTAAACTTTTTTCTTTGTGGCATCCATGACTATATTAGTATCTCTACAGATGTTAAGGTTGGCTAAGCCAAACCTTTATAGACAATTTTGCTGTCACATAAAAAAAAAAAAAAAAAAAAACATTCTTCATTTACCTTAACAGAAAATGAAGCCACTTCCAAGGAAAGTCCTAAACAGTACCAACTATGAAAATACCCAAATACGCATCAGCCATGACTAAAACATTGAATAATGTAAAAAAAAAAAAAAAAAAAAGACTAACCAGAAGAATGCAACATATTGCATGCCGCTCAAAGTAGGTTCACGGGTGAAACTGCAACTACAACTCACAAAAAAACACTCTAAAGCTACGCTTAAAATTGTGAACAGAACATAAGGGACATGAAAGCTGGTAACATAATTTTGCCCTGGAGTGATCCAGGTACAGTACTGAGAGTTTAGTGTTTAATTAATGGCCATACCAAACCTACAGGATAAACAATAACTTACAAAAAAAAGCAAAAGCACATGCTTTGTTTATTTTCCAGCTGAAACTGGTTTGAACTCTAGTGAAATTAAATCATTTTTACAATAATTGGAATTTAATCAATATTTCAGAATTTTCTTTTTAATCTCCACTGTTTTTCTTTATCTTTTATTCTTCTGCCTTACTGCCTTTTGTTTGTCCTTTTTACAGTTTTGTTTGAATTATATAATTAGCCGAATCCTTGCCTTAAAAACAAAGATAAATAAAAACTAATTACATTAAATGAGACATTATGAGACATGCTTTATCTATTTGTTTAGAGGAAACATTTGTAGGTGGAGTTTTTTTGGACTGCTTATATTTCAGGTGTCACCTTTTTTGTTCCTCACTCTAATTCTCACTTGGTGCAGAGCGACAGCTCTCAGGTAAGCTTCCTTGTTAATCATCTAAAAAACCTTCAATAATGATTTACTTGTCTGACAATTTTCAAACTTTAAATGATAACATTTTTAATGAGTGTGTTACCTCATCTGTATGCACTTGTGCTGGTTCCATTTCTTAAAATGGAAATCACTTGACTCCAGTAGCTGCTTCTGCTGATGTTCCGGTGTTTGAGGCAACAGTTGCTTTTATCCTGCTCAGGTGGTAAATATCCTGTGGCATGGCAAGCTTCGAAAGCGGAGTTGATGAGTGAGACAGGGAGTACTTGTTCTTATTACTGTTCAAGCCAAGAAAATCATTACAATGGGCATTATTTTTTTTTTCTTCACATATCCCAGCGATGTTAGGAAGTCAGAGCGCAGGGTCAGATGTCGAAACAAGCAAATAGAGGGAGTCAGATTGGTCCTTTGTCTGGTAATTGAGATGCCGAGAAACACCGTCCTGGAGAACTAGACCATTCCAAACTTGGCACAAGTGGTCAGACATTATTTTTGAAGAGCTTATAGCTAAACAAGAATATGACAATGCTTGAATTCTTTGCTTTTACTCTTTTGTGAAAGAAAGAAAATAGTAACACGGTAGTAAGATATGCACATTTTAAAAATGGTAGGAGAAGATGTTCAAAAATTATGTACTGTTCTCTACTACATGTTCAATTCAAAAGTAAACTAAACAAGATAGCTGGGTGCATTCTTCGTGCTTCTTTTCAGAAAGGAAAAAAATCATACTCAGCATTAATAATGTCAGATTAATAATCATAGTCAGAAATAAACGGCAATTTGTTTAATTTTACTTTTATTAGTAGCTAGATTTTTTTTATAATTTTTTATAGAAAGTCATCTTTACAGCATTTGTATTTGCAAAAAGAAACAATTAGCTCTTCTTTTTACATACTCTGATTCTTGGGTGTAACTGAAATATTTTTTGTAAAGTAAAAACACCCAAAAGGAACTAAGCCTAATTGCCTTATTGCCTAATGTCAAACTGGTTGAAATGCAGTCTTGTTTTGTGATGCAGGGTGTGTCTGGGTGTTGAAACCTGGGTGTTTTTTTTCTTTCTTTAACTTGGGTAAAGTTAAACCATACCCAAAAATTTAAATAGGACCAGACACCACCCATAGCAGAGCAAAAGAAACCATTGATGTTCAGACTATTATTACAGATTCCTTTTTATTGTTCAGTTTAGTGCTAAATTAATCCATTTCCTGAAGTTCTGCATTGTTGGGATTCCTGATTCCAGCACAGTAAAAAAAAAAAAAACTGTACCTTTATAAAGTATAATTATACCAGTATAAATGTTTAGTCGTCGCCCTCTTTTTTTTTCCAGGGATTTGGGAAGATGGTTTTCACACCCAAAATACACCAGTTTTGCCTGTTAGCCACTTGTTGGATTGGAGGAATCTTCTCTTGCCTGTTGTTTATTCAGTATACCTTGCCAGGATGTACACCTCAAACAATTCCTCCTTATCAGCCCAATGTTTACAAGAGTGCAAACGTCTCTGATCCTATTACCACTACAACCACTACAACCACTGCATCAACTACAACATCTACAACACCTACAACAACTACAACAACTACAACAACTACAACTGCTCAGCCTAAGGAGGAAAAACCCATCCTCCTGCTCTGGTTCTTGCCTCAAAACTTCCAGTGGGACTTTAATGAGTGTAAAAAAATGTACAACATTGACGGTTGCCAATTGACTTTAGACAGAAACCTTTACAGCCAAGCGGATGCAGTCCTTTTTTTTCACAAAGCAATCAAATGGGATTTGTCCAACCTTCCACCATCCCCTCGGCCTCCATTTCAAAAGTGGATCTGGTTCCATGTAGAATCGCCGACCAACACGGCAAAGATCCCAGGCTTGGAGAATCTTTTTAACCTCACCATGACCTACAGACGGGATAGTGACATTTTTGTGAGGCATGACCTGACGATCAGCAAAAAGCCAAACGAGAACATTGTGATTCCAAAGAAGGACAAGCTTCTCTGCTGGTTTGTGTCAAATGTTAACCCCAATACTGGAGTAGGGACCAGGATGAGTTACTACAACGAGTTAAAGAAGTACATCAATGTGCAAGTTTTTGGACTCATGGCCGGAACACGCTTGAAGGAAGAAGACTATTATCCCACCATGGCTTCTTGTAAATTCTACCTTGCCTTTGAGAACTCCATTCACAAGGATTACTTTGTGGAGAAATTAAATGGTCCTCTTGCATCCGGGACTGTCCCTGTCGTCATGGGACCCCCGAGACAAAATTATGAAGACTTTGTTCCGGGTAATTCCTTCATTCATGTTGAAGACTTCCCCAATGCTGAAGCTCTGGCTAAATATCTGCTTCAGCTGGACAAAGATGACGAAGCCTATAAGCACTACTTTGACTGGAGAAGGCATTTGACCGCAACTCCTCATCTAATACATTGGTATCAAGAGTTTATCATTTATATCTGTAACGCCTGTGAATATGTTGGTAGGCACAAAGAGTATAAAGCTGCACATAACATCTACAAATGGTGGTTTTCATAAAGAAGTTGTTTAACAGTTTTATGCCATTGTAAACCATACAGGCAGGACATAGACTTCTTTAAGTTGGTAATGTTGCCTAAAAATGTCTAAAAAAAATTCTTAATAACTTTTTATTCTATTTGTTACATTTTGAATATACAACGCATGTTAATTGGTACATATTTATAATTATACAATCCTGAATTCACCAAATGTGTGTTACCTCATCTGTATACAACTGTGCTGGTTCCATTTCTTGAAATGGAAATCACATGACACTAGTAGCTGCGTCTGTTGATATTCTGGTGTGTCACACGTCAGATGCTCTTATCCTGTTTAGGTGGTAAACTTTACTGGGTTAATTAATTTTGAAAGTGGATTTGATGAGTGAAACAGGTGGTACTTGCTCTTAATTACTGTTCAAGCCAAAAAACTAATACAATTGGCGTTATCCTTTTCAGACAAATAAACAAAACCAGCATGCCAAGAAGTTATAGATGGTATATTCCAATGGCTTCCCATTCTGGGCAATAAAGCCTAAACAGTCTTCTGGATAGTTGGGAACTTATGGAGTAAGGCTGGAGTCTGTTCAGAGTGAAACCGCTTATGGACACAATCCGTAAGACATGCAAAGCAATCTATCATCCTAGAAGACATTTAGCTGTGGATGAGAGGATGGTAACATGCAAAGCTAACACTAACTACCATGAACTTGTCATTGCTTGGTTAACTGTATGTCTGCCTTTAGTGGTGAAGCATGGAAATATAACTGAATAGGAATCCTTTCTTACAGTAAGCACCACAATACACCATGGAAATGCCTGGCATGCGATGTTCACCTGTGTCTTCAGTTAAACAGGAACTGTTTTCAAGAGTAGCACAGAGATTTTTGATGCAATTTTAAATAAACCACAAAGGAAACACATTCTTTCTTGTAGTACTGTACTTCTCACTCAGATCCTGGCTCAGTGATCCACAGCTCATTATGTAATCCACAGCTCATTTTGCGACCCATTGTCTACAAAGCTGTCAGTCACAGCATGTCGACGCCTCTTCGAATATGGCCTTTCAAAGTATAAAGTGTCTTTTCAATTTAAAATCAATGCAGTGTTTAATGTGAATGAGCAGGCAGGATGATTTTCACATGATTAAAAAAAAAAAAACCTACATTAGAAGATCTGTTCTCAAAAAGTCTTGTGAAAACATGTTTACTATAGGTTTTGCTTTTTCAAAAACCATGCATAAACCTTATTTTGTCAAAAATACAAACACACATATAAGCTGTTTACATATTGTGGTAGCCCAGTTTGTGCTAAATACAGTGTAATAAGTCTTTTGTCAATAGTATATTTAAAAGCAACTAAAAAGAACCAAATGTAAGAGCATGTCAATATCTCTCAAGAGGTCCAAAACACCCTCAGACTGCAGAGGGTTAATAGCGAACCATACTATGCAGAGACTGCAGAGAATTCTTACTAGTCATGGTATTCAGGAGGAACAACCTTTATGGTCACAGGATAGCAGCACAGGTGGGGCACCTGTAAAGGTAAAGAGTAAAGGTAATTGAACCCCCGACCTTCCATTCAGCAACCCAGATCCTTTACAATAGAGCTACCACTTCCCTTAAATGTGCTATAACTTCACGATCTTGCATGTCACCCATACACAGTGGCCATAATAATTTTCTCTGTATCATTTACATTTTATTAGATATGCTAGGAGGAATGGTAAAAAGCAAAAGGGTTACATCAGTTAGTAATTACCAACATGGACCGGTTGGTGTGGGGTTCATCCCTGATTGCCGATGAATGTCAAAACACTAGTGGAGAAGATGGCCGTAAATTGAGGTTCACCTGCTATCTACTAGTGAGTCCACTCTTTTGCATGGGTCTTCACTATGGGCAGAATGCGGCTGGAGACAACGTGGGGACTGAGTGGATGCTTGACTGCTGGGTCAACTGAAGGGCACGAATGCCGGCAGTACACTGGAAAGAGAGTGCTAGAAGGAGCTCTCCCTATGCAGCTCTTGCATGGGGTTGGCAAGTCTGATGTTTAGACAAGCAAATAGAGGGAGTCGGAGAGCCTAGCTAAACTAAGAACATAATGCTTGAATTCTCTGCTTTTACTCTTTTGTGAAAGAAAAAATAGTAATAATGTAGTAAGACATGCACATTTTTTAAATGGTAGTAGGAGATGCTCAAAAATAAACTAATGTACTAAATAATGAATTATTTGTGCTTCTTTCCAGAAAGAACAAAATCATACTCTCAGCATTACGTGTTTGAGTCTGTGATAAACAAAAAACCATGACAAACGGACGTCACCCCAAAAATGCAAGTTCAAAGTAATACAAACAAGGTCAAATAATAGTCATACTTCCTAACAGAAGAAAATTAAATAAATAAAAACAAATGACAGTGAATATAATAAGGAACAGTTGCAGGAACAGTCAACCCTGAAGGTTTACGTGTGCGCTATCGCGGCTTATTGTACCCCGCCTGCTGGGCAGTTGCTGGGGTAACACCCTCTCGTGACACGTTTCCTACGTGGCACCCGGAGGCTGAGGCATGGGATGCGACCCAGAGTGCCTGTATGGGACTTGGCCGTTGTGTTGGCAGCTCTATCTGAAGTGGCACTTAGGTACCTGTCTGTAAAAGACAGCTTTCTTTTGGCAATATCCTCCTTGAAGAGGGTCGGGGACCTACAGGCTCTTTTCATGGCCCTGTCTCTCCTGGAGTTTGCCCCTGGCATGGCCAGTGCATTTCTCTACCCTAAACCTGGGTATGTGCCTAAGGTGCCTACGGCTCCCTTACGACCCGTCGTACTGCAGTCATTCTGTGCATATTTTTAATTAAGTCTATATGACAAATTGCACATTATTTCCAATAACTGATTTCAGAACATTGTTAGATTTTCAAGATATACAACCGTGATTTGCAACATATTTTCTCCCTGATTAGATGTTTCATGCAAACTTAATTTAAAATAAGCTTACCCAGTGAAATTACATTACTTAAGTATGACTTCAGTTTCAAACACTTTATAGATACTTACATTAAACGATAAAGTTTGTCGCGATCCCGTGCTGCACGTTTGGACTGACTATCAAAATCATTCCACGTGAGCATGTCCACATATACAACGTGCATGCTCCAACCACCAAACCAACATGTGTGCTTGTAAACTTACATGTGCATATCTAGTCAACAGTTCAAATCAAGCTGGTCAGACAATTTTTTAACCAACTTATTTCCACTTATTAGGTCAACATTTTTTTGTTTAATTGTCCAGTTAACTAATAGATAACAGTTGTTACAACTTTTTGCAAGTTGGATTTTTTACATTGTGCTATCAGCGAGATACCAGGGAAAAATCAGTGAATGAAATTAGTTATGTGGCAAATGCAATTCCGCAAGTCATCTTTACGGCATTTGTATTTGTAAAAAAGATATAATTATTTGTTGTAATTTATAGTAAAGACACAGAGCTCCTTTTCTCAGACTGCTTACACAAACCGTGTAATGCAAAAGGCCTTAAAAACCTTCAGAAAATTTTGTTGTATTCTTTTTCTATGCTACAGTCATTGTTGTTCTCTTAATTTGATCAGTGTGTTTTCTGCAAAATAATGTTTTTTTTTACTAATGCCTTAAATTTGTGGAAAAAGGTGTTCTGGTAGCATGGTAACGACAGGACAAAAACTCCTTCAACGGTTGAGCAGTGAAGATCAAATCAATAAAATTAATAATAATAATAATAAAAAAAAGATATAAATAACTAGGGCTATAGTTTATTCTGTAAATCATATTTTTCTATAAAGGACAAAAGATTTTTTTTAGTCACTTTAAGGGCTTTTGTGAAAGAAATAAACTCATTATAAAATGCAAACAACGTTGTATGTAAATGTGTATATAATATTTTGCCATCAGAATTATATTATTAACAAGAAAGTCGTCTTTGTTATTGTTCATTACAAGTCCAAAGATAATGTCCTTTACAGTGAAATTTCTTAGATGGGGAACTTTTGGGTAAAGCCAGTTATGGATATCAGACCATAAAGTATCCACATACATTTCTTTAATTTTGGGACATAAAGGAAATTTCAAATACTTGGTTCTAAGTATGTAAATGGTTTCTTTGGAAAGGTTATGTGTGATTGAGTTTCTGTAAACGATTATAGGACAAGAAATGTTGTTAAATACATTTATAATAATTTTGTTTGAAAGTTGACTTCCCTTGAAATCACAACCTTCAATTGAGACTGGTGGGAGATTCAGGGTTATGAAAGTAGAATAAGAGAAAATGTCCATAATTAGACAGACGGTGGATTGAGGGATGGCTCTAGAAATAGATTCAAATATGGACAGATCACAAACCAGATTATATTTAACACAAACATTTACATATGACATAATACCATTATATCCATCAATTAAATGGGACACTGACCATACCTTTCTCCACCAAGTTCTCTTCATACAGTGATTTATTCCTAACTGTAATATATATATTATTCCATAATGGTGTTTTGTGTGGTGTGAATTTATGATTATATAGTGTGATTATACTGGAATAATTTAATTGAGAGACATTGAACAGTGAAGTCGCATCTAGGTATAAAAATATATTCCCCCTAATTTCTTGAATAACTCTAGGAATGTAAAACCCAAAATCGTTGTTTATATAGATGATTTATAGAATCAAAATTAATGGCTTGTAAACCTCCATCTTTAAAATCTTTTGTCATCTCCCCTATTTTTATGTAATGGGTTTTCTTTTTCCATATATAACCAAAGTTAACCTGGTTAATTTTTTTTCGATGGTTCTATTTGAAATGGCGATTGTGTGTGCAGGATATATGAAACTTGAAATGCCTTCCATCTTAGTAAAAAAAAAAAAAAAAACCTCTACTCAATGAACTTATAATAATCCAAGAGTTACATATTCATTTACATATACATATTTACATATAAAATTTTCTTGGGATCTGTTGAGGTAAATATTGCTAAATATTTAACTATAGATTTTATTGCGATGTTATAAACCTCCGTTGAGTGGCATTAATTCCCACTTGCTCAAATAAATTTTTTAAACCAGAGGCTTTGGTGAAGATGTGAACTGTTTGTAATATTTTGGGTATCCCCAATAGCTGCTTCATAAAATGGTAGTATCATCTGCAAACTGGCTGATAATTATTGGCAAGCCAAGTGCATTCAATGAGGCTATGTTTGAATTTTTGATAAAGATAGAGAGCATCTCAGTGGTTTGAATAAAAAGAAATGGGGGAAAAGGGGGGCAACCCTGTTTAAAACCGCGAGTGATGGTAAATCTGGGTGAAGAACCTCCTGGCAAAGAAACCGAGCTATAAGCAGTTTATTCCCAATGGTCGAAAGGCCGCCCATTTTCTCCAGTGCTGTGGATAGCAGAGAAATGTGTCTCTTTATCTGTTTAGCTAGTTGTTTATATGTTATACGATTTAATTCGTTTTGTGTAAAACCAGATTACCGAGATGTGCTGCTTACTCTCTGGTAAATTAATGTTTAGTGCTTGGAGTGTAGCGCGAGTAGGTTTTAGTTTAACAGGGATACAGGTATGTGTTAGTGTGCTGTGCGCCTTCAGTGCTCTCCTGCTGCGGTGTCAAAGCTGTCACGTGATCTGGGCCGGGATTCCGGTTGTTACTACTACCGCCTCTAGAAAGCTACTGCACGAGTTCCACACCCTCTGTCATATTATATCTTGTAAATACTGGGTAAGTAAAGTGTTGCAATAATTCAAAATGATGTAAGTTCTTTTTATGAGGGTTGTAGTGGTTTTTTTTTTTATGTGGTTGAGCAGGTCGGGTGAGAGCATGTCATGCTAAAAGAGCTCTTTCCTTATCCTAGTTCTTTAAACCACGCTGCTGTTTGATAGATTTTGCATGCCCGGAAATGCTGCTTTAATCGATTTTGCATGCCCGGAAATGCTGCTTTAATCAATTTTGCATGCCGGAAATGCTGCTTTAATCGATTTTGCATGCCGAAAATGCTGCTTTGATCGATTTTGCATGCCGGAAATTATGCTTTGATTGATTTTGCATTCCGGAAATGATGCTCTGATCGTTTTTGCATTCCGGAAATGATGCTTTGATCGATTTTGCATGCCGGAAATGATGCTTTGATCGATTTTACATGCCGGAAATACTGCTTTGATCGATTTTACATGCCGGAAATGCTGCTTTGATCGATTTTGAATGGCGGAAATGCTGTATGACCTGCTTTGCCATCCCGGAAATGCAGTATAAGCTGCCTAAAAGCGTTTGTGTAATTGTTTTGTAATTGGTTTAAGTGATGTTTGACAGATTTTTTTTTCTTTGTGTTATGCTGCTGTAGTTTCTGTTATAGGGGCGAAGTGCTTCCTGAAATGGGCTGCACCCCAATGCATTACTTCACTGGGGTTGTCACTATTGTGCAGAGGTGGCAAAAGTACACACATCCTTTACTTAAGTAGAAGTACAGATACTCATGTTTTAAAATACTCGGGTAAAAGTTGAAGTACTGATTAAAATTTTTTACTCAAGTGAAAGTAAAGAAGTCTTTGCTTTGACATGTACTTAAGTAAAAAGTTGTTTGTGTCGCCATTATGAGGGAAAAACCCACAAAACGCCACCTAGAGGGTTAATTGTGTAAAAAATGGCGGATTTTCTGTTTGATTTGAGACTTAGCGCATAAATAAAACAAAAGTTTACTGATTAAAAATATTTTTATCTGGAGTTTAATAATTAATTTTACATCTAAGTAAAGAAAGGACGTCGTAGATAAATGTATTTATGTATTTAAATTTTTTTTATAAAAATGGTAAAAACAGAAATGCTGAATTGATGGCGCGTTAATAACATTTAGTGCCGTTTACAATAATTTAATCTTGACAGCCATATATATATATATATATATATATATATATATATATATATATATATATATATATTAATACAAAACAAATTAAAAATGTTACCGAATAAATGTATCCAGGCGGATCATCCACATATAGAACACAAGCAGAGAAAAGATGATGATCATCATGAATGTGTCTGTTCTCAGTCATGTTTACATCACTGACTCCCTCTGTCTTATCCACATTAACCCCAAACTTCTTACTGCCTTCTGGCTGCTGATTCTTATCTTCGTAAACTAGTCTACATCTGTGGTGAGAGTCAGGACTTTATACACCAGCGGATTGAAAAAGACGCATGGTAAAAGGAAATCGGTTGTTCGGCTGAAATCGGCGCGCAGTGAAAATAAAAAAAATATATTTCACCAAATCAGTGGATTAAAACTAAAGTAACGAGCCGGTTTTGAAAATTTAAGAAGTAAAAAGTACAGATATTTGTGTAAAAATGTAATGAGTAAAAGTAAAAAGTATCTAAAAAATAAATAGTGGAGTAAAGTACTGATACCTGAAAAATCTACTTAAGTACAGTAACGAAGTATTTGTACTCCGTTACTTCCCACCTCTGCTATTGTGGCGCTATTCTTGCTGTTATTTGCAAGAATAGCGTTTTAAATGGTTGGAGTTTCACGTTTTCCTTAGTTAGTGGGCAAACCTGGTGCGGTTACATTAGCCCATTCTTTACCACGGAAGCCTTTGCCCTCTTTATATACTTTTTTAATATTGTCTCCTGTTTTTTCAAAATTTTCTAATTTTTTTTTCTGCTAAATTATTTTTGTGGGCCGTAATCTCGCACCTTTCGCCTTATTTCTTAGGGGATCGCACTTTTGTGCGTTTGTTTAATTTATTTTCCCTGTTATTTCGGGGTGGTGTAGTCGCCACAGCAGGGCCCCTTGCTACACATGGCGTAGTTGGCAGGATTACTACAAAAATTTGGCAGAGGTGCGAAAAATATTTACAAGGGTTTGTGTGTGTTGTGTTTTTTTTTTTGTGTGTTTTTAGGAACAAAGCAGCAGCATGAGCTCTGAAGATGGCAGTGTTGGGTACTCCTTTGGGTGCCATTTTTGGTAAGAAAAAGGTATATTTTGTAATAATGGAGGGGGAATTACAGGAACTTAGAGCTTGTGGCTCAATTTAGGGCCGACAATGAGAGATTGCGACAGGAAAAGGTGTTGCAGCACGGGAGGAAGTGGATGCTGAGCCCAGTACCCCTGCAATAGGTACTAACTGGTACTAACATTTCAGTAACTAATACAGAAGGTGGCAAAGATTTAGCGGTAGGTCTGGGGTGGATTTTAATAAATGGATTGAGGAAGTTTTATCCCCAGATCATCAGGCTTTCTTTTTTTTTTTAGATCATTTAAAGGGGGAGGTGCGAGAAATAAATTTTTACTCTCTTGAGGTACATGGGGATCATGAGAAAATGATCAAAGCATCGCGTGAGCTGTATAGTGTTCATTGTCATACGTAGCTTTGCAGGAAACTTTCTTCTCCCGGAAGTAGCGAGAAGGGGAGACACTCATAGTTTTCTCTTGCTTAGATGGGCTTACTAGAGAAGGTTAAACAGTCCACAAATTCTATGATGATCTGCTTCCATAATCTTTTGTGTTCCCTGCCCTCATGCAGAAAAAGGGATTGGGTGTCTTGTCTTGTGCAGGTTCTGTTTTACTATAACACCACTCCCCACCAGGCTACAGGGGAATCTCTTTATCTCCTGATGTTTGGCCAGGAACTAAGACTCCCTATTGTTTTTCTGTTGGGTAGGGTCCAAGAGCTGGAAAGGGTGGGGTTCATGACTGCATTACAGAACATCAAGCAAGGATGCGGATTGCATTTGACTGGGCACGAGAACATTTAAAGGCTGCGGCTGAACGTCGTAAGAACCAGAACGACGCGTATGTTCATAATGCACCACTGAGGGAGGGTCAACTGGTTTATCTTAGAGATAATAGTGAGAGGGGTCCTTCAATTAGATGCTTGTCGTTGTTAGGAAACTATTAAGGATTTGGACCTTTGGATGGTCATCCCTGGAACCCTTCAGGTTGGGTCAGGTCAAGCTGTAGGATCACATCCTTCTACTTCAGTGTAAGGGTCCTTGGCTGCGTTGTTATCTGTGGGGAAATGCTGGTTCGGGGCATGATTCTGATTTGAGTCCCATGTGTATGTTTGCCAGTCTAGCCAGTCTAGAATACGGGAGGGAACTGTGTGTGTTTGAGCAGTTTCAGTGAGCGCATGTCACACTAAAATGGCCCTTATTCTAGTTCTTTAAGCCACGCTGCTGCCGCTGCTGCTTTGACTGCTTTTCTATGTCAGAAATGCTGCTTTGACTGCCGGAAATGCTGTAAAAGCTGCCTTAAAGCGTTTGGGTGATTGTTTTGTAATTGGTTTGTTTAGTGATGTTTGACTAATTTTTCTTTCTTTCTTTGATTTATGCTGCTGTAGTTTCTGGTATAGGGGCGAAGTGCTTCCTGAAATGGGCTGACTTTTGGCAGCACCACAAGGCATTACTTCACTGGGGTTGTCAATATTGTGGCGCTATTCTTGCTGTTATATGCAGTGAATCTAGTGGGTGTGATTCTAAATGGTTGGAGCTTCTCTTTTTCCTTGGTTAGTGGGCAAACCTGGTGCGGTTACATTAGCCCATTCTTTACCACGGAAGCCTTAGCCCTCTTATATGCTGTTTTAATGTTGTCTTTATTTATTTTATGTACATTTTAATTAAGTAAATTTTCTGAAATAAATTTTTTTAATAAAGACTATTTTGTGGACCGTAATCTTGCACCTTTCAACTTATTCAGTGGATTGTGCTTTTGTTCAATTTATTTTCCCTGTTATTTCGGGGTGGCGTAGTCGCCACAGTAGAGCCCCTTGCTACACCAGCACAGTTTAAAAAAAGAGTACATTTGACCAATTCACTTAAAATTCAACATAGATTCAGTATAAATGTTTTATAACAAAGTCTTTTTTTTTTTTTTCAGGGATTTGGGAAGATGGTTACCTCACCCAAACTACACCAGTTTTGCCTGTTAGCCACTTGTTGGTTTGGAGGAATCTTCTCTTGCCTGTTGTTTTTTCAGTATTCCTTGCCAAAATGTACACCTCAAACAATTCCCCCATATCAGTCCAATGTTTACAAGAGTGCAATCGTTTCTGTTCCTATTACCACTGTATCAACTAAAACTGCTCAGCTTAAGAAGGAAAAACCCATTCTGCTGGTGTGGTTCTTGCCTGAAAACTACCATTGGGACTTTAATGACTGTAAAACAATATACAACATCGACGGCTGCCAATTGACTTTAGACAGAAACCTTTACAGCCAAGCGGATGCAGTCCTTGTTTTTCACAAAGCTATCAGCAGGGATTTGTCCAACCTTCCACCATCCCCTCGGCCTCCATTTCAAAAGTGGATCTGGTTCCATGTAGAATCGCCGACCAACACGCCAAAGATCCCAGGCTTGGAGAACCTTTTCAATGTCACTTTGAGCTACAGACGGGACGCGGATATTTCTGTGAGATATCGACTGACGGTCAGCAAAAAGCCAAACGAGAACATTATGATTCCCAAGAAGGACAAGCTTCTCTGCTGGTTCGTGTCAAATGTTGACCCCAATACTGGAGTAGGGACCAGGATGAGTTACTACAACGAGTTAAAGAAGTACATCAATGTGCATGTTTTTGGACGCATGGCCGGAGCACGCATGAACGATGACGACTATTATCCCACCATGGCTTCTTGTAAATTCTACCTTGCTTTTGAGAACTCCATTCACAAGGATTACTTTGTGGAGAAATTAAATGGTCCTCTAGCAGCCGGGACTGTCCCTGTCGTCATGGGACCCCCGAGACAAAATTATGAAGACTTTGTTCCGGGTAATTCCTTCATTCACATTCAAGACTTTCCCAATGCTGAAGCTCTGGCTAAATATCTGCTTCAGCTGGACAAAGATGACGAAGCCTATAAGCACTACTTTGACTGGAGAAGGCATTTGACCGCAACTCCTCATCTAGTACAGTGGAATAAAGAGTTTACCATGTATATCTGTCAGGCCTGTGAATATGTTGGTAGGCACAAAGAGTATAAAGCTGCACATAACATCTACAAATGGTGGTTTTCATAAAGAAGTTGTTTAACAGTTTTATTATAGTTATAGTTTCATATATGGCCATTTTAAACCATACAGGCAGGACATAGACCTCTTTAAGTCGGTACTGTTGCCTAAAAATGTCAAAGTAATTCTTGATAACTTTTTATTATATTTTTTTTGAATTTTGAACATACAATGCATGTTAATTGGTGCACATTTATATTTTTAGAATCCTGAAAAAAAATTTATTCATTACTGAAATTATTTTTGTAATTTTATTTCCAAGCGGGGTTTTTTTTAAAAGAGTTTTTAACATATGGTTGGTCCACTGTAAGGCAATAGTTATTACAATTAGCTAATAATTATGCACAAGTAAAACTGCTTTCGAAAATAGATATGTTAATAAATTTATATTTATCAATGAACAAAAATGGACAGTAAAATACTAATTCAAAAGAAACCAATATTTGGTGTCAGTACCCTTATTCGTATACAGGAACTAGGCAGGTTTTTTCCAAACATCTTGGAAAACTAACCATGTGTGGATGGAGGCTTCCTCAAATCCTTTTGTCTCTTCATGTAATCCCAGACAGACTCAATGATATGAAGATCAGGACTCTGTGGGGGCCAAAACTATTACTTCTAGGACTCCTTGTCATTCTGTACATTAAATATAATTCTTAATGACATTAGCTATACGTTTAAGGTCGTTGTCCTGCAGCAGAATAAAATTGGAGCCAATCAGATGCCTCCCTGATGGTACTGCATGATGGATAAGAATCTGCCTCTATTTCTTAGCATTGTGGACATCATCAAACCTGACCAAATCTCCAACCCCATTTACCAGTAATGCAGCCCCAAAAGAAGGTTTCTTTTGCAGAAAACCTTCACCATGCTTTACTGTTGGCTACATACACTTATTATTGTACCGCACTTGAAGCAAAATATATTAGTCCTGCTGCTATTTATGTGCACATCAGTTCCTGTTTTCATGCATATTTGAATCAGCCTTGCTTGCATGTCAGAGATATGGCTTTTTGCCTGCAATCCTTTAATCAAGACCACTTCTGGCCAGACTTCTTCAGATATTAAATAGGTGTACCTGCGTCCCAGTATTTATCTGACAATTTTTAAACTTGAAAGGATAGCGTATTTAATGTTAATGTTCCCAATGTTTAGCTTTACAATTAGAAGACACTAATTAAGTGTGTTTGCTCACCTGTATACACCTGTGCTGGTTCCATTTCTTGAAATGGAAATCACATGACACCAGTAGCTGCGCCTGTTGATATTCTGGTGTGTTACACGTCAGCTGCTCTTATCCTGTTCAGGTGGTAAACATTACTGGGTTAATTACTTTTGAAAGTGAAGTTGATGAGTGAAACATGTGCACGGCAGGGGACCAAGACCCCACAACACCCCTCTTGAGAACCAGAACTTTATCTGGAATACAGTAGGCTCCCCGGAGAGCTACCCTTGGTCTTCAAACACCACATCTCCATACAAATGGTAGATCTGCAGACAAATGTCTGACCCCTCTACCCCTCCTTTTCTTGTTACATTCTCAAACACAGGACATTCTATAGCACACCAGGTAATTATGTGTAAGAAAGGTCATATCACATGTAAATAACGACGGAAAATGTTCATGTTTCATTTCTTTACAAAGGTTTATCCCGACTGGTACACAGGTCCCATTCCCACAGCAATAAAACAAATAATAAAAAAAAGGTTTAATAGAGTTAAGAAAACATACCTCTTTGCAAGGGGCGTGTGCCCCACTACAAATGTATACAGGCGAGGTGCCTCCCATAGGTCTGTAAGAACCAATCAATGCAAACTTACTTTGCTAAATAATGTTTATATAATGCTTACTCTATCTGGGTATTTAAGGAGAACTGACCAACAATTCGGGGAATCTGTAAACAGATTTCCCGCACAATTACTGTGTCGTCTTTTACCAGGTATGAAAGGTTTTATATTTTCTGTTTAAACATAAATACTATTGGTTTGTATTTATCTTATATTTTAATTGAACTATGAATTGGCTTTGATTTTCTTACCTGGTTAATAAATTATGTTTGATTTTATTTTGTGTTGCTCGGTAAATGTTGACACTGCAAGTAATAACGTTGCATCCGTAGTTACCGTAAGGCTGAAATCAGGCTAGGTTCGGCCTAAATCCCAGTTAGATAGTGAATAATACATCAGCTAAGGATTTGAGAGATACGACTAGCACTTGGCGTTAGTTTAAGTGTACTTAGAAGCGTGGAGGCTAACAATATGTATTTCCGTTTAGAGTAACATTTCTGATCTAAAGTTGAGCACGCAGAGAGCGGCCGCTTAAGCGTAAAGTCCAACCTCTGGCAGCGACCAATACTGATTCGCTTATGACCGTTGACCAGTATATTAATTATAGGGCCCATACTAGGATCATGTGTGGCTATGAGAACCGAATGAACGAGTGTAATGCCAGAGCTTAATCAGAATAACTAAACAAACATCCATCAAAATTATACTATTAGTAAAATAACAACCTATGCAAATATTTATTATGTTTTATCTAATTGGAGTCAGATAAGAGGTCAATAACCAAAATGAAGAAATACATTAATTCAAATCTTATTATCTAATGTGAAAGGAAAGACTAGGGAAATCCTTCGCCACGCCTCTGAAAACCGTTGTTGGATCAGTGGGTGGTTCCCCACCTTACAGCAAAATAAAAAGGAATTTGAAATTTGTCATGAGGCAAAGATGCCATTTTCTGTCACATTAAACATCAGGTCACAAGATAATACAGGTCACAATAATACATGCTCTACCCTGGAGATCTCCAGAGGTTAATTCTCGCACACACAACATTTTTTAGATGATACAGAAGAGCTCTTGCTCTGTATAACCATGTCCACTTCTGCCTCAATTTGCCAAAGGCAGTTAATTGGAGGAACCAACTCTTTAACGGTGCAACCCCCCCCAAAAAAAAGGGAAACAAATTCAACTGAAAACAGGCCAGAGGTGATAAGAAACATCTGTGTTTGTTGAAAGATAATGTCATTATGCTGAATAGAAAGAAAGAACTACTTTGCACTACTTAACATCTCATTGTGCAGAAAAGAGAGCCTGAATGCAGCAATGTGTACAAGAGTGTAAATCTACAAAGAAATTAAGTGAACATCTATGGGTGTATAATTACATATTTTATCAAAAGTCCCAGTCTTTCTTACTAAAAAACTGATAAATAAATGATTCTGAACAACTTGAATTTAATGTGAAAATGCATATCTGTCTATTTGTATCCTTTTTTGACATCTAGGCTTTAAAACCATCTGAGTCCACAGTCAAGTCATGTTTATTTCTATTGCACTTTTCACAACAGACATTGTCTCAAAGCTGCTTTACAGAAATTAACAGTTAAGGTAAATGGTGTGCATTTATCCAGGATGATCAGCCATTGTGACTGTGGCAAGGAAAAACTCCCTTAGATGTAATGAGGAAGAAACCTTGAGAGCAGGGGCGTCAAACTCATTTTCACCGAGGGCCACATCAGCATAATGGCTGTCCTCAAAGGGCCAGATGTAACTTATAAATGTAACTAAATGTAATCGAATGTAATGTAAAATAAATTTAACTACTCCTTAATGTTAAATAACTCATTATTTATTATAACTTATTCAAGTGACAATTACAGTTCCATAGAAAACATATGTTTGCTTGTTGCTCTAACATAAATCCTTTTAAATTTTGTCAGCTTATGAAAACCCACATAACTCTATTAATGAAGGATCAAACTGTCCAAGTGAATAAAGAAAAATAACATAAAACTGAGCTGCAAAGAACATGTATGACACATGTAGCATTTTACAAAAAAAGGCTGCACACAGCCCTGCATCCAACTGATGGTTTGATGACAACAATTTGACTGCATACACACATAAGACCTGCAAACATTAAATAATTACAACAGCAGCTACACATAAATAATATGTAATCAACTAAAAATACCAAAATAAAGGTTGACTCAGTTCACAACTATATTGTTTCTTGATAAACTGACATTTTTAAAAGTCTGTAACTGGTCGGACACACCTGCTCACAGACCTTCAGCATGCACTGCTTCAAAAACGCTTCCTCTGAAAAAGACTTGGAAGCGTGGGCGATTTCTTCAGCCACAATGAAGCTAGCTTTCACCACGGCCTCGTTTTTGGCTGTGGATTTCATGAACAAACTCTGCTGCGACCGCAGTTTGCCTTTTAATTCTTGGGCAATTTGTTGGCTAGCTTTAGCGTACTTAGCTCCGTGTTTGGTGTCAAAATGTTGACGCAGATTGTACTCTTTGACAACCGACACCGCCTCGTAACACAAAAGACATACCGGTCTTTCTCCTTGAAGCACAAACAAGTATTCGCCTTCCCATCTTTCTTGAAACAGTCTTCCGTCTGCATCAACTTTTCTCTTTCTGGACATTTTGGGATCATTATTTATATCTCAATTCAACTCGTTGGCATGGACACTGCCGCGGTTGCGTAGTCGAAAGGCATTGTGGGAAATTTAGTTTTTGGTCAAAGCACGCTCTTAATTTATTTTTTGCTATTTATTTTTAGACACTCAAAACTTTTAAGCTCTCGCGGGCCTTGAGTTTGACACATGTGCTTTAGAGGAACCAGACTCAGAAGGGAAGCCCATCCTCATTTGGGTGACATCAAGAGTGTAATTATAGTCTTTAAACAATACAGAACAATAGAGAGAACTAACATGAGCCCTGTCAGATTATGAGCAATTATCTTTCTACAGTCATTGTGGTTATAAAACTAGGAGCAACTGAGCAACTCATAAAATAGCTCAACATTTGCGATCATTAAAGATCCAACACCAGCTTCCCCATGCCAGAGCCTTTAAACACTCAAAGAGGTCCAATGTCAAAACTCCACATAAAGTGGGATCCAAATGGCACTGGTACGCCTCTAGATGGTTCGGGATGTTTGCGGGGTCGGCATCTACTTCTTTAAAGGTTCACAATCTTCATGCCTCGGGATGGGTAGAGAAAGAGAAGCAGTGGAGAGGAATTAGCATAGCTGCTGTTCCTGATATTAACAGCACAAGTTGATAATGTGCATGTGATCAGACATAACATCCCCTACACCCAGGTCACATTTGTCTACACCCAGACACAGTCCTTGTCCCTTCGTTGAACCACGCGTGTGGGTGAGCCCCGGCATGAGTACTGGAAAGGAATGCACCGGGGTGAAAATTCAAGTGAATAAAGAAAGCTCTGCTTGGTAAACATTTGACCGTGTCTCTTTCTTCATGCATGGAGCCAGTGAGATTTGTTAACAGTGAAATCATCATTGGTTGAGGCCTCCCTTAACATGTCCCAGTGAGTGTATTTAAAACAGACCTGAGGAGAAGAGATGGCTCATTCTGGCCAAATGTATGCTGGAATTAGCATAGCAGAGATGTGGTCTGAGTATCTGATGTCGGGGCAGGGCTTTGCCTGGTAGGTGCCAAGGATGTTTGTGTAAACAACATCTGTTGTGTTTTCCACTTTGGTTGCAAAGTCCACATGCTAAAGAAATTTAGAGAGAATTTGCTTGAAATCTCTGGTGACAACAAACAGTATGTCTGGGTGTATGTTCTGCAGTTCATTTATGGTCCAATAACGTACACAGAGCACCTCCTTGGCATTGGCGCAAGGTGTAATATACACTCAGAGTACTTTAATAGTGGAAAATTTCAGGGGGAAATAAAATGCTTTACATCTGACTCACGTTTTTTTTTGGAAACACCTAATCTTAAATAATCTTTGAGACACATGCATGTTCCTTTTGTGTTTATGCAACATAGTTTTCTTGTACTTTTACAAAAAAAAATATACAGTATAAATACACAAATGTCTGTACAAATGCGTGACAAACACATATTATTTCAACTCCCTTACCATGACTAACAGCTTTACACACCCTTGACATTCAAACATTGAGCTAAAAAACTTGAAAATACTTTTGACAGGTGTGGAATATAAATATATACTTTATATAACCGTCAGATGACAAGTGAGCTTAAAAGTACTGAACTTTATACTAAGACAAATATTAACCAATGCATATCCTGTAAGACCTATTCAAATATTAAACATTGTGTAAGGCAGGCAGCAACCTCTAAGCTCAATAGACAGCTGCAATACAAATTTGAAGATCACCTCAGGTGATCTTGAAAAAGATTTCAGATTCTCAAGCTTGATGCAAAATTAAAGAAAGAGTGCTACACTACAAACTCAATCATTTATAGAGTTCTTACTGATACTGGTTCTTATTAATATCCGATTTCTGAATTATGAAGGGTTATAATATATGATGGCATGATATTTTTAAAACTTTTTGTACTTTTGTAACATTTTTAGCATTTTATGAAAAATATAAAGGTTTGACAAATTCAGACCATTAAAATATCTTGAGTTGAAAGAATAGATTCAGGATAAGTTACTCAAGACATATGTTTAGACTTTGAATGTTTGACATATTGGAGGAACGTGAGGCTTTATGGCATGGCAGTTAATATCTAACATCTCAAAGCCCTTAGGCAGCTGTCAGTCTCTCATATGATTTCATTCTGATATTAAACTGCCTACTATAGTTAGTTTCTAATTGTAAGCTGAGATTAGTACAGTACTTACAAACAATTACCCATTTATCAAGTATAAACATGTTGGCTTTAATTGCCTACTAGCAACTATTAGCTATCACGTAATCATTTTTTCTTTCACATTTTTTTCACAGGTTAATTTGCATAAAAGAAAAACTTGAAATTCTTGATCTTTGTTGTGTAGTGTTCTTTCAACAAATAGATAACTATGACTCATTATTGCTTTAGTGGCCCTATCTTGGATTTTTGAGCATGTTCATGCGGACGTTTGGTGACGTATTTGTAAGTCTTAAAACAATGTTTCGATTTGTTTAACTATCTATAGTTATATATCATTCATGCAGAGCAACTGGGTGTCTTTACTAAGGGCTATTTACTACATGACCCTGGGTTAAGTGAAGAAACAAATTTGACAGGTACTTGTATAAGGTGTCTACTTAAACATGACCTGTTGTCTGAAATAGAATGCAGAAGGGCTCAAAACATATAAAATGGCAATGTTGTGCTTGCTGTTCTAGCCTTGTTTGTTAATTTTATTTGTAAATGAATGCTCTGCTTATATTTTGAAAAATTAGTAAGGCTTGGTGTACATTACATATACTGTACTTATTATATGCGGATGCTGGTAAATTCATTTTTAATGAAAACAAGGCCAGCAGGATAGTTAAGTGTGTAAATAATAGCACCAGATGAAAAGGATGATAAAATTTGCATGCAGGATGAACCTGAAATCCCAGAATAGTACCACCCATGCTAAGATTTGAATATGTATCAACCATGACCAAATCTACAAACCTAAAAAATACACTTTGACTTTGCTAATATTTTCTTAATTATGTGCCATTCTTTAAATAAAAATGAAAAACATACGAAAATATTTGCATGCCAGTCAAACACATAGTAGGTTCAAAGCTGAGAATTTGACTGCCGCATTGTAAAGTTTAGTATCTTCCTGACTATGCAGATCATGACTGCAATTGAAACTCACAGCTGAAACCACTCGAAGGCTATGCTTAAAATTGTGAACAAAAGCAGGGGGACTTGAAAGAGGATCCACCTGGAATGCAAAATGTGTTAGTCCCCAATGCTGGTGTATTAATTGTGCCCTGTTTGGCTGCCATTATTGGAGACGTGATTCAAATAGAAAATCCAGGTCAGTACTGAGAGTTCAAACAGATTTAAACATGATTTATTTTTTATGTCATTAAGCAAAGCTTTAATTGAAGCTTTAAACATCAGCAAATCTATGAAACCTACAGCTGAAATTGAATCACTGAATCAACAATTCTTTTTTTATTTATTTTCTCTCTCTCTTTTTTTTTTTTTTTTTAACCTCAATGTAACTATATTTTCTACTCCTTGCCTTGATAAACAATGTAGCAGGGTTCCTCCCTCTGCATTCTACCTTAAGTCGTCAACAATTTTGTAAAACCTTTTAAAAACCGGTTTAAAAGCCGAAAACCTTTTTAAGTGCCTTAACCTTCGTCTTATGTTAGCTTTCTGTTACTATCTCTTATGTTAAGGTGTCGATTTTGACCCGTGTCTTAAAACAGTCATAAAATACCCTCTAAACTATTATTTATCATCCAATCTGTTTCCTACCTTTTGGTTCCCTTGTTAGGTTTCCTTACCCATGAAAAGATTGCTTTTAATATTTTTGGTATGGCCCCCTGGGCCTTTCATTTGATAGCATACCTCTCGTTTTCAATTAAAAAAAAGTGTAAAATTAACCTCAAGAGAATTATATAAATAAATTAAAGATTGTTATGTTGCCTGACTATTACTGAGGTGTATTAGAAAACATCTCTAAATTAAAAAAAATTATAATTTTAATAATTTTAATATTATTAACTATAGTAACATCTATGGTGTTCGGGTCAATTTTGACCCATATATTTTTACTCCAAAAAAGGCAAAAAAGGTTTTTTTTTTTTTTTTTTTTTTTTTTTAATAGAGCTTCAATAGAAATACTAAATAAAAAAATTTGAACTAGTAATAATAAAAATATATAGATTTGCAGTCAAACAAACAACAACCAATCAAGCAAATCAAGTACTAGACCCCCAAAAAAGTATTTGTTTGCAAAAACATACATGTGTATGTGTGTGTTTAGATGCATGTGTGGCAAAAACTTGCAGAGATATTTTTTTCAGTAGAAGCACAATATGTTTGTCTTACTGAACTTATTGCTAGGGCAGACCTGACACCTCTTTCTTTTAGAATCAGGTGGCTTCAGTGGGGTTGTGGCTGTTGCTGTGCTGGTTTATGTTGAGGCAGGGCTGGCTGAGGAGTATGCTGGTGCTGGTGCTCTTTGAGTTGCTGATGGCATGGATAGAGTGCTAGTTGAACTCTGCAGCTGTCTAACTATGGCTGGGTCTCAGCTTTGCTCAATGGGTGTCTTGACTAAGGAACTTCCTAGCTCCTCAAGAAACATTCTTCGCTTGTTTTTTTTGGTTGAGGTCCACCCTAGCTGGATGTGGTGCCACAACAGAAATGCATTGTATGCAGACACATCTAGGATGTTATAAAACACAACCATTGGCCATCTCCTGGTCATTCCCTGGCAAGTGTAGGTGACAGTCAGCTTATCCAGGTTGTCCACTCCTCCTTTGTTTTTATTATAGTCCAGGATAAGTATGGGCTTTGTCTCACTTCCTGATGACACATCTGCATCTTTGTGAAAAGTGGACATAAGTACCTACCCCCGCAAACACACACACACTTTTTTTTTAACAATAAAAAAACAACGGTGGTGTTGTCTGTAAAAGCAAATTTTGAAGAAAGTGGAGTCTTGATGTCACTTACTCTCATCACAGCAAACCTAGTGATCCCAGGGGTCATTTTGATGACAATTGCAGCAGTTACCCTGCCATGTAATTCAGGAGGTACTGAGGTCCAACAGATGTTACCACTTTTGGATTTTAATGTTTCAGAAGGAGCAGAAGCAGCTTCAGCACCGGCGACCTCTTCATCAGACTCATCAGATGTGTCTGTGTCTCCTGGTTCATCTGTATCGCGATGCTGCTCTGTGTCCTCTGTCTCATTTTTAGCGAAGAGATGATCTCAATCTTCTCATTTTTTTTACAAGACAATGAAAAGAACACTATTTATTTTGAAAGTACCAACTGTTCTGCCTAACCTGATCAGGATAAGTCGTTAGAAATGTGAAGCTTTCTGCTTGTCACTGTCTCTACAGGACCCCCAGCAGAGAGTGGTGCACACAGGTCTTCGTAAAAAAGTCATGCTAACATTGAGAGACAGATTGCTGTGCTGATAACCAGTCCAATGCTGTTGGGATCTTGCCAGGAAGAGCTGTTCAGAGGGATAAACAGGTACATGTACAGTTTTGCAGTTAATCCTTGTATAACTCTGGTGCCTTCCTGGTATAGGAATGTTAACATTAAGAAGGAAATGAATACACTGCCTTCTCACATGTGATAATAATAACGATAAGACATCGGTAAGGAAATTATTTTTTACTAGTATTTAATTGGATATATATGAAAAACTGATAATAGGTTTGTGAATCATTTTAAATCACAAAGGATGCTGTACAAACAAAGATAAACATCACTTATGCACTGTGGATAAATATAAACAGAAACTGACCTGTAAGAGTCCAGGATATAATGGATGTGTACTGAGGCTTAGGTGAATGCAGTCATATACTTCATGAAGCAAAGGGTCATTTGACATTGTTTCAGTCTGTGAGGCTGATGGCACTTTGAGTTTAAGATAAAAAAAAAAACAGCACTGACATTACATTGGGTAAGAAAAAAACAAGTAAACCTTTGCAAACACTGGAGACTCCATTGTTAAATAAAAAGATCACTTCAGCTTATGAACAATTTTACTCCTTGCTATCCATGTCCCAGGGTAGGTTCACATTAAAACGCATTAAATGCATGTTCTGTGGATTCATCAAGAAGAGGGATTAATGATTATACTCTATCTAAATCTGAAAAAATGGACTATAATTTCTTATCTTTCCATCAAGCGTCACCCAATACATACGACAAATGGGCAAACAGAAGACGAATATCAGCCAAGTGTTTATGACCAAAATTCTAGATTTAAGTACAATAAGTGTTTAACAACTTAGCCTGGACTTTCACCTTTGTAGGTAATATAGCAGCCTCCGGGGAACAGATATATTTGCAAGTAAAAAAAAAAGATTTTTTCCAAATGATTTTCCTCTGGGAATTTGTATGTATATACTGTATATATATATATATATATATATATATATATATATATATATATAATTATAGAACATTGTTAATAAATATAAATACATTGTTATTTGTATCTACAATAAAAGAAAGCGCTCAACAGCAGGGGCTACTTAGTTTACAGGTGAAGTCTATTGCGTGTGTGTGTGTGTGTGTAATGTGATATGAACTGCTAAAGGGGTGGAGACTCAGGTGACACCTTCCCGCTTCCTCATTGTAATTCTCGCTTGTTGAACAGTGAACTCTCTCAGGTAAGCTTTCTTATTACCTTCAAAAATGGTTCACTAACTCCAGACTTGAAATGATCATATCTGTCATATTTTCAGTGTTATGTTCTCAGTGTTACTGTTTACAGTGAGAAGACACTACTATACTAAGGTGTGGTACAACACCTATAGTGCTGTGCTTGCTGCATTTCTTGTAACTATACATAGAGGTGCTTAGCATAAGAAAAAATCACTGAAAACTCAGGTAAGAAATACATATATGTTTGTGATTTCAGTATATCCGTATATAAGAAATCTGATAAAAGAAATGCTTTATTGAATTGGGGGTTCAGATTAAATGATTTAGCACTTCTCATTAATCCTATTTACTAAATATTTATATCTAATCCGTTTTTAGTATTTAACAAATATAACTAAAAGCTTAAAAGCTGATGCATCAGCGAAAATTCAGCAAACATGTATTAGTTTATTAAAGAGAACAAAAACAGAATTAAATACTTTTATTCTGTATAACTGATCAAATATATAACTGTGCAGTTTCATTGTTTGATAGTGTAACTACTTAATTGCTTTGCTTTTGATTTTATATACTGTACTGTATATAAATCGTTCTTTGCTGCTGTAACATGGAAATTTCCCCACTTTTGGACAAATTTAGAGAAGTCGTCAAGAAAGTTTGAACAGCTGACTGGATAATGGGGATCCTGGGAAACATATTAAAAGCAAATTCATAGACAGTGAAGAGCAGTTTCCAGGAGGAACAGTCAACTGGAACAGTAGAGGTGGAGCTTCTGTAGATGAAATGTCAAATTGCAAACAGGTTGCTTCATTTGATAATGATAAATGTTGACTAGTTTAGTGGGGATTATTTCTGATTGCCTACAAATGGCAAAGCACTAATGTAAAAGGGGGTTGGAAATTCAGGTTTAGCTGGATGTGTTCTTGATGGTTGTCAGGGAGGGCCAGAAGTAATAGGACCTTCTGTTAAGAGCATTCACAAACTGGATGGGTGGCTTAGTTTCTATGGGGATGCTTCCCTGGCATGATCGCTTGCCTCTTTGTCACTAGCACTAAAAATAGAGGAACAAGACTCAAGAGGGAACCCATCCTCATCTGGGTTGCACCAAATGTCCATTTGAAGCAGATATACAATGTTGCGGGGTACAGTGATGATGATCAGAAGTGAACTGTATCCTGAGTCAGTGTAGGAGACTGTTGACATTAACTACAGTCCAATTAACTACAATATAATGTGATAATATATAACATATTAATATATCATAGTCTAAAAGAAACAATTTACTGCATGCTGTAGTATTTTTTTTTACTTTAGTAGTAGCTAGATGCAGTTTCCAAATATAAAGCCATCTTTACATAATTAGCATTTTATTTGCAAAATTCAAATAATGAGCTTTTCTTTTTAGCTTTCCTTTTTTCCCCTTTTTTCTTAATCTAGGGTTGATTCATAAATGTTTGTGTATTTATATAACAAAGCTGGAGTTTCGTCCCCTTGATTTTGGAATGTCTAAGCTAATATGCCCACACAGTTACCTATACATTGTTGAAGAATGTAAAACTGGTTGAAGTGCACAGTCTTGTTTTGTGATGGAGGGTGTGATTGGATGTGCAGATCAGTTTTTTTTGTGGTTAAGTTTCTTGCATGTTGATGACAGCCACTTCAAGTCAGAGCAAACCAAACTCAAAACAAAAAATAAGACCAGACACCACACATGTATCAGAGCAACAGAAACCATTGATGACCAAACCATAATTACAGATCACTTAATTTTGTTTCATGTAGCTTTTGTGCAAATTTAATACATTTCCTATACGTCTGAACTCCTGAAATATTTACAGCATTGCACACCATTGCATAGTTGAAAATAAATAATCGATACCTTTGACCAGTTGATTTGAAACGCACCAA
This sequence comes from Silurus aristotelis, assembly GCF_946808225.1. Lineage (NCBI taxonomy): Eukaryota > Metazoa > Chordata > Actinopteri > Siluriformes > Siluridae > Silurus > Silurus aristotelis. Next base: position 5,826,093 of record NC_139577.1, on the reverse strand, counting down.
AGATGTAGGAAAATTGTTTTATAACAAGATATTTTGTATTTTTTTTTTTCAGGGATTTGGGAAAATGGTTTTCACACCCAAACTACACCAGTTTTGCCTGTTTGCCACTTTTTGGATTGGAGGAATCTTCTCTTGCCTGTTGTTTTTTCAGTATACCTTGCCAAAATGTACACATCAAACAATTCCTCCTTATCAGCCAAATGTTTACAAGAGTGCAAATGTCTCTGATACCATTATCACTACAAGCACTACATCAACTACAACATCTACAACACCTACAACAACTACAACAACTACAACTGCTCAGCCTAAGGAGGAAAAACCCATCCTCCTGGTGTGGTTCTTGCCTGAAAACTACCAGTGGGACTTTAATGACTGCAAAACCATATACAACATCGACGGCTGCCAATTGACTTTGGACAGAAACCTTTACAGCCAAGCAGATGCAGTCCTTGTTTTTCACAAAGCAATCAAATGGGATTTGTCCAACCTTCCACCATCCCCTCGGCCTCCATTTCAAAAGTGGATCTGGTTCCATGTAGAATCGCCGACCAACACGGCAAAGATCCCAGGCTTGGAGAACCTTTTCAACCTCACTTTGAGTTACAGACGGGACGCGGATATTTCTGTGAGATATCGACTGATGGTCAGCAAAAAGCCAAACGAGAACATTGTGATTTCAAAGAAGGACAAGCTTCTCTGCTGGTTTGTGTCCAACACGGCCACCTATACAGGAGTAGGGACCAGGATGGCTTACTACAATGAATTAAAGAAGCACATCGAAGTAAAGGTTTTTGGACGCATGGCCGGAGCACGCATGAGAGATGAAGACTATTTCCCCACCATGGCTTCTTGTAAATTTTACCTTTCTTTCGAAAACTCAATCCACAAAGACTACATCACAGAAAAATTAAATGGTCCTTTAGCAGTCGGGACTGTCCCTGTCGTCATGGGACCCCCGAGACAAAATTATGAGGAATTCACTCCAGGCAACGCCTTTATTCACATTGAAGACTTTCCCAATGCTGAAGCTCTGGCTAAATATCTGCTTCAGCTGGACAAAGACGATGAAGCTTACATGCGCTACTTCGACTGGAGAAAGCATGTGACCGCGAATCCACATTTATTCTATTTAAATCAAGAGTTTATTATATATATCTGCCACGCATGTGAATATATTGGCAGGCACAAAGAGTACAGAGCTGCCCATAACATCTACAATTGGTGGTTTTCATAAAGAAGAAATTTAGGGCTGCTTTTAGATTTTTTTGACAGTCGCAGAGGTTTATGAACTTTTATTTTTTTTCTTTAAATTTTATTCGAACCAGCCTAAGCTTTTGAATGGACTTGAAAAACCCACAAGTATAACTACTAATTCATAAGAACATTATGAGAACATTATGGAAACCATTATGTGGATAATGGATACAGTTCAGTGTCCCAATCTCCTACACATCACACCTGGTTTAAAAAGAATCCTCAGTCCACATAAATTCTTACCAGAACTGTGAGGTTACATTCATGGTTTCGTGGCACAACACAATTTACGTATAAAATAAATAAATAAAAAAAAAAAAGGGTTTGGAGAGTAAAACATACAGAACAACATTATTATTTTTATTTTTTTTATATCCATGGTCCTGGTAATTTTGGTAATGATTCCTGAAGCATTTAAAATTGTAAAGAAAAAAAAAATCATTTTATGCAGATCATTTTAATGTATGCGAGACATGATACCTCTGGTGGTTTAAGGTTTTGAGTTCAGAGCACAAATATACCCTAGGGAAGTGCACAACCTGTTTTTCACCATTGACCACATTTACGCAGGACAGTTTTTATATGGATGGGAGATGGGAGATGTGTGTGTGTATGTGTGTGTGTGTGTGTGTGTGTGTGTGTGTGTGTGTGTGTGTGTGTAGGGGGTTGGCCATGCACATAACACAATAACGTGTTAATCATATTAGTATTATACATATTATATAACTAAAGTATGAATTTAATTAATGCATATATCTTGGTGTATATCAAGTGTAACTCAACTCAACCATAATACAGAATCAGTGGGAGCTTATTTTGCACAAAAAAACCCCCACTAGTTTAGAAAAATTGACATATGCGGAAGTGGTCATTTTTTTTAAATAAAACAGACTACGTAAAACATTAAAGATCACAAAAATTAAATAAACATTCTTTTTTTTACAGCCCTGTAACAGACGATCCACGGCCAATACCGCCCACATTCCGGGTGGTTGGGGACCTCTAGCCTAGGGCACAGCCTACTCCAAGCATTTTCTCAGCCAACCCACAGCCAATTTAGCCAACCTTCTTCCAAAATGAATCTAACATCCACCCCAAGCTTTTTAAGGCTGGTTTGTCACATCTCTACTAGTTAATTTTATCATAAAAACAGTGCAAGTTTAGATAATAAAATGACTTCTGATGTCTTATTTTCATTCTGAGAAAAGACTAAGGGTGCTGGAAAGTTCAGTTAGTGCTTAAACAATATCAATGGAAAAAGGGATCATTCTAAATTGAGCAGTGTGTGTTTGGCCTATAACTTGTATATTCCAGGCTTTTGCCTCCCACCTCTTGGCATATGTGCAGTTGGGGGTAAAAAAACCCCCAAAAAACCCCAAAAAAAAAAGGTTTTATAAGTGTGTGAAATGCATAAGGACATGAAAGTGAACATAAACAGCTAATCTACAGGGTTAAAATGAAGTCTCTTTATTGTTGGAGTTATAAGCCTATAATGTTTATACAAAATTACACAGCTTCATCATATACATGGATGAAACTTTCAAACAGAAGCAAGAATACTCCTGGTAACTTATTTTTGGAGTTGATATTATACTGAACACCTCAGATCAGTCAGGGTTACGTTTAATGTAAGGGTTCGAGAGAACCTCCATTTCTGGAACAACCTACATGGACAAAAGCACAAGTGCTTACAGATGGTAAATATCATTCTTGCAGATTTAAAACACTGATTTTTTTTACTATAACATTTTGCAACAACAAGCCAGTTAGTAATGTTAAATGACTTTATGATATACACAAAAAATACAGATAGTCTCTGAACTGTGATGGTTTTTCGGTGACATGATTTTTCATTCTTACGACGATGATAGCAATACATCCAAATTGAACTGCCACTCATTCACGAGCCCGCTGTCACATACATATATACTGTATAGTTTATGTAGGATGTGACAGTAAATTGTTCTGTTTTGCTAAATCATGTCCTGTAATTTGTTAAATTAATGATAAATGACAGTATAATACTCTTTGCTGATCACTATTCTTTAAAGACCCCAGGTTAGGCTAAACCATGTCTCAACTTACAATATTTTCAAGTTATAATAGGGTTACCGGATTGCAACTTTATTTTAAGTTGGGGACTACCAGTATAAACAATACTTAAATATATATATATTTTTTGTAGGCATCATACCTCAGGTCCTATTTCTTTATCATCTTCAAAATGTTGTTTTGTTCTGTAAAATAAAAAAAAGAAACAAAAAAAAAAAAACAGTATTTATTCCTGATCGAATGCAAAATTTTTTTTTTTGCAATATTTTTTTTTTTTATTTCTATTTAAATACAATTGAAATGAGCTTACCTGTCTTTAAAGCTCATCCCTGAGTCATATAAAGAACACAGTTTCATTCATAATGTGTAAAAATTCATAATATGAAGTCATGGCTATTAGGTTCTTTTGAACATGAGTTAGGTGGAATTTCAATGACGTTGCTTTTTACTTGAAAAAAAAAAAGTGCACGGACCCGATAAATAAAACACTTGTCAGTACTTACAGGCACTATAGATCTGCAAAGTGAGCCAGGTGGTAAGAAACACTGTTTCCAGTGAAAAAACAATAACACGAAGGTCTCCAATAGTCCGTGCCCCAGTCTCTAGAAACCAACATTAAAATCCAAAATCAGTTAAATCTCTTCTTTAATGTAAATCACTCAGAAACATGAAACAGAAACCAATACATATCAATTAACTGTATATTCACCGTAACTCTTAATTTCTGTAAAGCTGTTTGAGACAATGTTTTCTTGTGAAAGGATTGTTTCCCTCAGTGGAATTCAGTTGCACAGGCCAACGCCATACTGTCAAGGCTCTGGTGGACTCAGGTGCTGGGGGAAACCTATTGGACATCACCCTAACCAAACGTCTGATTATTCCCCCTGAACCTCTCTTGTTCCCTCAGGCCATCACTGCACTTGATGGAAGGCCCTTGGGTCTTGGGAGCCCCAACTCACAAGACCCCTCTCCTCTACCTCACCATCTTCCAACATCAAGAAAACCTCCAGCTGCACTTGTTCTTATCTCCCCAGCTTTCTCTCATCTTGGGACACCAGTGGCTGGCTCTTCACAATCCAGTTATTGACTGGACCAGAGGCTCCATCATGGAATGGGCACCTACCTGTCATGCGACCTGTTTGACCGTGTCACTGAGCCTAAGTCTTTGGAACCCCTTGACCTGTCCCAAGGGCAAATCCAATATCATTCTCTTAGAGCAGTGTTCAGCAAGAAACGAGTCACCACACTCCCCCCCTCATTGTTCTTACGATCGTGCCATTAAGCTGCTCCCTGGCACTTGTCCTCCACATGGAAGTATTTTGTCCCTTTCCAACCCCGAACGGGTGGCCATGGATAAATACATCAAGGAGGCCTAAGCGTCAGGAGCCGTTCCTAAGGGGGGGGAAATCCTGTCGAATTCCCCCCCTCCGATAGTGGCTGCTTTTACCCCAGTTCCTCTGTTTCCGCGCCTCATTGACTTTTTAAGCCTGCTCATTACCTTTGTTCTTTGCTTAGTGTCTGTTTTTGCCGAGCCCCTGTGTTTCTCGTTCCTGCTTCTGATTTTAAAGGTGTGTTTTCTTTGTGTTCCCTGTTTTGTTCAGATTTCTGTTGACACTTTGTTCAGGTTTGTTTAATATTTCATTTGTTACTATGCTGAGTTCTTACCTATTTATTGTTTGTTCCTTTCTTTTTAGTCATTAATTGTTTCCCTTTTTGCTTCAATAAATTCCCACATTATCAACACTGCCATGCCTGCCTCTCTCTTTCTCTGCACTTAATTTCATCACACTTAGTCTGATGACCCTGTTTCGAGCCCTGGTCCTGAGATTAAGAGTGATTTTACCAGGTACTAGGAGAAAAAGGCTGGAGAGGCCTCTCCAAAAGAGCTCTAACTAAAGACCGACAGCGCAGATTTTCTTGCAGAGCTCCCTCCAGAGACTGTTGAGGAAACCTTCTGTGGTAAACTCCAGTAGAGACCAATGACATGAAATAATGGCACAGCCTCCCAAATCCAGCATTAACCAGAGGCTAAAAATGCCTGTTGCAGGATCTTTGTGTTGTCTGGACATTTTAAACAGAGGAAATGAATTGCCAGTGGAAGTGTTTGAACAGGCTCTTGAGAAGCACCCTTGGTAGGCGAATTCCTCTATTAGGAATTTCTGCCTTGTACTGAGTTTTATGTGCAGAAGTGCTCAGCATGCATAACAGCTTGCATCTAGTCTCTTAATGTACATGTTAAGTCTTTTGTTTTGCCCTGTTCAATGAAGTGCCTGACCATGAACGAGCCTAGCATGTTAAATGATTTGATCAGTTCCTTTAAACATTAACTGCAATTATGTCTTTACTCTCTACATACATGAAAGTTAAAGGGAATTGAGAAGTATTATGTCACCAAAATCTATCACCTGAAATTGACAAAAGTCTATATCACAATAAAATAAACCTTTATGTCCTGCAGGAATATTTCCTCATAAATTTTAATGAATTTTATTAGTCAGTTGTCATGAAAGGCTTATCTTTATGTTATCTAGCCTTATAAATGTCACCACACCTCAATGTTACTTTTGAAGCACACTGTATTTATCACTATTGATCACTATCACTAATCATCTTGATGAGATGGCGAACAACATAGACCTTATCCTCACTAGCACTTTAGACACTGTTGCCCCCATCCGGTTAAAAAAGGTTCGAGAACAAGCACCTGCACCTTGGTATAATAGTCATACGCATGCCCTAAAGAGAACAGCACGTAATCTGGAGAGAAAATGGAGGAAAACTAAATTGGAGGTATTTAGAATTGCGTATAAAGACAGTATGCTTAGCTACAGACAGGCGCTAAAAGCTGCTAGAGCTAAACACCTGAGCAAACTCATAGAAAATAACAAAAACAATCCCAGGTTTCTTTTCAGTACAGTCGCTAAATTAACAACAAATCAGGGATCTGAAAAATGTGTTCCATCACAGTTTAGTAGTGAAGACTTTATGAATTTCTTCACTGAAAAAATAGATAACATTAGAAAAACAATTGTGGCAGTTCAACCTCTGACAGCATCTCCCGACACAATCGTACTTACAACCCCACAACTACACTGTTTTACATGTATAGGACAGGAAGAGCTGTATGATGCTATTATGAAAGCTAAATCAAAAACATGTCAGTTAGATCCAATTCCCACTAAACTACTGAAGGAAGTGTTATATACAGCTGGTGAGCCTCTTCTCAATATTATTAACTCCTCACTATCGTTAGGTCATGTCCCTAAATCCCTCAAGTTAGCAGTAATTAAGCCCCTCATAAAAAACCTAATCTGGATCCAAACACGCTATCGAATTACAGACCAATTTCAAATCTCCCATTTATGTCTAAGATTTTAGAAAAGATTGTCGCTGCCCAGTTATGTAACCACTTGCAGGAGAACAATATCTTTGAAGAGTTTCAGTCAGGTTTTAGGCCCCATCATAGCACAGAAACTGCTCTAGTTAAAATCACTAATGACCTGTTTTTAGCTTCAGACCAAGGCTACATCTCCCTATTAGTTTTACTAGATCTTAGTGCTGCGTTCGACACTATAGATCATGATCTTCTCCTCGATCGCTTACAGAATTACATAGGTATTCAGGGACAGGCATTAAGCTGGTTTAAATCCTACCTGTCCAATCGTTACCATTTCGTAGATTTAAATGGAGAGCTATCCAGGATAATGCTAGTAAATTATGGCGTGCCACAAGGGTCAGTTCTAGGACCCCTGCTTTTCACAATATACATGCTTCCATTAGGAAATATTATTAGAAGGCATGGAATTGGCTTCCATTGTTATGCTGATGATACCCAGCTATATATTTCATCCAAACCAGGCGATACAGCTCAATTAGCTCGCATAACTAAATGTGTGTTGAAGAAATAAGAGATTGGATGACCCATAACTTTCTGCTATTAAATTCTGATAAAACGGAGATTTTGCTCATTGGCCCAAAAAATAGTACACAGAAGCTCCAGCATCTCAGCCTGCATTTAGACGGTTGTTCTGTAACTACTAGTTCAACGGTAAAAGACCTGGGAGTTATTTTAGACAGCAACTTATCTTTTAAAAATCACATCAATCAAGTTACAAAAACAGCCTTCTTTCACCTTAGAAATATTTCTAAGCTAAGAAATATTTTATCTATATCTGATGCAGAGAAGCTCGTCCATGCGTTTATGACCTCTAGAATAGACTACTGTAATGCATTACTAGGTGGATGTCCTGCATCATTAATAAACAAGCTACAGTTAGTTCAGAATGCGGCAGCAAGAGTCCTTACTAGGTCAAGAAAATACGATCATATAACCCCAATCTTATCGTCCCTACATTGGCTTCCTATTAAGTTTCGAATAGACTACAAACTACTGCTACTCACTTATAAAGCACTAAATGGTTTGGCTCCCATGTATCTATCCAGTCTTTTAACACGCTACAATCCGTCACGCTCCCTGAGATCTCAAAACTCTGGGCTTCTAGTAGTTCCTAGAATAGCAAAGTCCACTAAAGGCGGTAGAGCATTTTCACATTTAGCTCCTAAACTCTGGAATAGTCTTCCTGACAGTGTTCAGGGTTCAGATACACTCTCCCAGTTTAAGTGTAGATTAAAAACATATCTTTTTAGCAAAGCCTACACATAACACACATCACATCACAACCTTGTGCTCCAGAATATATGATCACATCACGTTATCAACTTGTGCTGTTAATATTATGAACAGCAGCTACGCTAATTCCTCTCCACTGCTTCTCTTTCTCTCCCCATCCCGAGGCATCCTGAGGTTTGGCCAGCTCCAGTCACGTCCCACCTCGTGAAGATTATGGACCTATGGATGATCATGGAGAAGTAGATGCCGAGTGTTTAAAGGCCCTGGCATGGAGAAGCTGATGCTGGATCTATGATGATCACAAATTGTTCTGTATTGTTGAAAGATTTATGACCAAACTCTTGATGTCACCCATATGAGGATGGGTTCCCCTTTGAGTCTGGTTCCTCTCAAGGTATCTTCCTCATATCATCTAAGGGAGTTTTTCCTTGCCACTGTCGCCACGGCTTGCTCATCAGGGACAAACTATTTTTCTAATATTTAGTATACCACAATTGTCATAACAGGTTAACAGTTTGTATTTTACTAGAAACCATGGGATCAAATACCTGCTTTCACGATTAGTTCTGCGGCAAGAGCAGTTGCATTTACAGAACTGAGACCAACAGCTCCAAACATGTAGACCATAATGTGAAGCAAATCTATAATTCAGAATGCACATTTTTGATGTATCACAATATTGCTGACTTTAAAACAACAACTTTACAGGGAAATTTTTATATATATTAAAGTTAGACTTACTGGGTAAATAACTGGGATGTTTGTATAAGCATGTTGCTGCCAAAATATGGATAAATACCAGGAGAGTCACATATCCAGCAGCATCTATAATGATCAGCAAATATATTACTCAACTGAAACAGGATCCCCACCAAATATTTAACATTTAGAATTTTTTTTTTTTTGAAGTACAAATTAAAATACAGTGCCTGTAAAAAGTTGGGAAACACCTAGTACTTTATGGATTTTGAGACATACACATGTTCATTTATTTATGTAGCCTATTGATAGTATTACAGCATAATTACTACATTTATTCTGAAAGCTATGATCTCAAGACTTGGTAGGACAGTAAAATACAGTATAACACCGTAATCCCCGCTTTACTGTGTTTTGAATCTCACGCCCTCGGTTTATCTTGTAATTGCATTTGCCACATAACTAATTTATTTAGCTGATTTTCCTGGTCTCTCGTGGATAGCACGATAGACCAAAAAACTTTAAGGGAATTGTTTTTATGATTTTATTGTTTTGTGTTGAAATAATAAAATGTATTATTACAAATATCATTACTAATTATAAAATAAAGTAAAATGTTAATACAGTACAGTACTGTATACGTAAAATAGCTTTTTTGGGGTGGCGTCCATTTATCGCATTTTTCCACGGGTGGTTTTTGGAATCACCATGATAAGCGGTGAATTATTGTAATTCTTTCCTGTAGGGCAAGTCAAGAACAAAGGTCACGTTGCACCAAACAGTAACTCAAACATAAATAAATAATTAAGGAATAAATAATTAATTACTGACATTAAAACTAACACAAAAGGTTTGGCGCTGTGCTGCTGAAAGTGGATAAAATTGCAGATTGACCTTTTACAGTGGACATATTTTCAGAATATATGCTACTACCTGACTTTTCCTGCAATTTGTGGTTCTTACCTAAACTATTAGCACAAAACTGAAGGCACCCAGTTGTACAGGTGAGGTCTTTGGTTGTGGTGGCATTTAATTTTCCTTTCACTTGAACTAGCAGACTCAAACCTGTTTCAGCATTACAATGCCTCTGTGCACAAAGACAGCTCCATGAAGATATGATTTACATGGGTTGGAGTGGAAGATCTTGAGTGGTCTGCTACAAAGCTCTGACCTCAAACCTATGAAAACACCATTGGGATAAGGCTTCCTCACCCTACAACACTAGCCGACGTTAGTAACAATCTTGAAATTCCACAAGCACTCCAAAATCAAGTGAAGCATCTTCCAAGAAAAATGGAGGTTATAATAACATTAAATGGGGACTTAATGTGGAATTGGATATTTTTACATATGACTCCATGTATATGTTTTTATAATTATTGAGTAACTAATTGGGGTGATTTAGTACCTTTTTCTTCTCTGAAGATGTTTTTATAGCGCACACACATATAAGTGCCATATGCAATGACAAGAAATGCAGCAGTGACAAGGCAGCATATGTCTGGGGGAAAAAATGACATAAAATCATTACATGAATTACAATTACATGATAAATTCAGCCAGTAAAAGTTCTATGATAAAACTATGGAAAATTCAAATTACACAACGTACTTAAAAATTTTCTAAATACTCCACCAGCAATTCTATTATTAACATTTTCTTTCTTTCTTTTTTTTTTTTTATTATTATATGTTGTGTAATATCCTGTCACATTTGTTTGGTAGAGGAAATTTACAGTAATTGAGTATTGTCTCATAATATTAATATAATAACATAAATGTACATGGGTTAAAAAAACAATTTAATAAAAAAATAAAATAAAATAAAAATCACATTTACATCCAATTTTTCTCCAGTGAGTGCAACATCCACGTCTATGGCCTCGGTAACAACGTGCGAGATATAGCACTACTAACCATGCACATATAAATCCTACAGCCTCAATTATAAGTGTCCATCCTGAAATTGATAAGGAAATTACTTTGTTAGTGAATGCAACACAATCATACATATGCACAAGTAAAAACACATCAGCTAAAAAGCACCACGGGCATAATCATATACTCATTTAACAACATGAATCTTTGACAAACAAAACAAGCCTTCCTTTACTCAAGCAATAAATCCAACATATAGTGTTAACATAAAAACACATGAGTTTCTTTGTCAAATATGTACCAAGCCCCTACACTAATATATGTATTTAAGACTTTACTTTTTAAATTAAAAAAATTTAGATTTAAAACGTACCTCCGGAAAAATCTTTAGACATCATAAAGAATATTACATAAATGCAAATTTCACTGAGGCTCAATATAGCAACGATAACCGACAACAGCGTGACATGAAAACCTGTAAAAGTAAACATATTAAACATGTGATTAATGGATTTTTTTTTTTTTTTTTTACAATACCAACATCAGCAAGCACAGTATGAGAAAATGAATAATGATTTAGGTTCAAGTTAGAATATTTGTAGCAAATATAATCCTTACAATCAAAGGGCTTTCCTTGAAAGAAGTACTTTTGTAGAGTAAAAACCATCATCATGCCCATTATCAGAGGGGGCACCACTGAAGGTATTTCCAAGATGTCTGAAAGTTCAGAATGATACAGTATATATTATTATAGGGCTAGATTGAACATTGTGGATAACAGTAACTCTGTTGATCAAATGATGGACTCTGTGGGTCATATGCATAAATATTTAAGTCCAAATGCTATATTTTAATTTGCAGATATTTATAGACATTTATTTTAAGAGGTATTAGCTCCTTAAGCTTATTTTCTGGCCGCACTCAGTTTATTTAGTTTAAATTACCTGCAGGTAGTTGATGTCTCTAAGGGTTTAGTAAAAGCCATTCAATCGCTATATTAAAAGCACTAAAAAAACTGATTATGTTGTTATGGTGGCATCTGCCAAGAGATAAACAGTCAGTTCTCAAAGTTGATCCGGTGGAAGCAGGATAAATGGGATGGAAGCAGAGCAAAATGGACCACAGTGTAATTGAAGAAGGTGTTCTAGTCTGATGAATCACATTTTCTTTTACATTATGTGAACAGACAAGAATATGTGCATGGCCTTACCTGGATAGCACATAGGATAGCTATGGGAAGGAGGCAAGCAGGAGGAGGCAGTGTGATGCCTGCCATTCATTGGAATGTTACTTTGAAATGTTTAACCTAAACACTGCTGCAGGTAAAGTACACCCCTTCACTGCAACAGTATTCCCTAATTGCAGTGCCCTCTTTCACCACGATAAAGCACACATCCACACTTTTTTTTAAAATGGTTTGAAAAAAATCAGGAGTCCAATGTGTTAAGTCAGCCTACAGTAAAGATCTACTCTCTTATGGAGTCCATGCCTTGAAGAGTCCGAAAAGTTTTTACACAACGAAGCTACACATCTAGTTGTTTCCAGTATGTTAAAATAAAAATACATTTTAACAAGAGACATATAATTTCCAGATATACATTTTAAATCTACAAATGTTCACCCTTGACATCAGTTTTAATAATTCTGTTCATATATTGTTTATATTAATTGGAGTTATAATAAGTTGTAGTTATTATATTGATCTCGTTCTGCAATTTTGTTTTGACTTGAATAAATTATTAGTTGCCTGATTATAAAATACTTAATACTTGATTCAGTTACTATTTTAATTATAGATTGTTTAGATAATACTCCAGCAGTGAAATGTTCTAATGAACTTTTCTGAAGCCACAAGATATTCAATCAATGTCATAAAATGATCAATGCACTTAACCTGAACTTCAGCATAACATGTTGTGGTTCAATCAGCTTGTCAGACTGCTTTCAGTAGCATATTTCTTGTGAATACATGCCATTGCAATACATTTTGTATGCTATGTAATCAGATCATCTGCAAATAGCTGATGCTTCCAAGATAGTTTAAAAGCATTCAAATTATTATTTTTTTCAAGTGTCCAAACCACTGGCTTTGAGCGAAGGGAACAGTCAGTTCTAGAGATTGATGTGTTGGAAACGGGAAAAGCAATTTTAACAAAAAACAATTTGTGATGGAGATGCTCTGACCTAGTCATTTATCCAAAGCTTCAGGCAATGTGGGGTTTTCCCGATGTACAGTCGTTAGTAATGCCTCTACCTACCTAATTAATCCAAGCAATGACATTCGTTGAACCAGCAACAAGGCCAAGGGCATGCAAGGCTTCTGTAATTGCTGTGTGTGGAAGGTTGGGAGGCTAGCCCTTCTGGTTCCTATCCCGCAGAGAACTAATGCAGGTCTTGATCAAGGAAAACACCTTAGAACACATCAGAACTAGACCATGGAGTAATGGAAGGAGGTAACCATTTAACCTTATATTCTGATTTATAATTTTCTTATGGTTATTTGTTTATGGCAGCCTCTCTCAGCAGGATAATGCTCTCTGTTAAACTGCAAGAAGTCTTCAGAAATGGTTTGAGGAACATGACAAGGTGTTGTACAAGGTGTTTGCTTGGCAACGAAATGTAAAAATTTTTCTATTTCAGTGCCACCTTTAATTGTGTTTACAAGTTAATGAAACTGCAAGAACATACATTATGGTGTTAAATCCTCATGTGTGGACATGACAGCCGAAAACCTAAACTTCAGCATTTCATGAAGTTCATGACATGGTTACGTCAAACTGTCAGACTGCCTGTGGTATTGTGTTGCATCTGGATCCAAGTTCTCCCATTCAGACACACAGGTTTCATTTCAGAATATGTTTTGTAATTAACTTTATAATAAATATAATAACTTAATTCTGAATAAGGCATCCTATGACAGGGTTTTTGCTGTGACAGCTTTGTATAACAGTACTCACATTCAAAATAGTCTTTCGTGCTACTGAGCAGGAGTCCAAACAGCGCTGTATTAAGTAAGTCGAGAGACACAATCAAGCGAATCCAGACACCATTAAAAGCTGTTTAGAAGGAAAAAAAAAATTAAATGTAGGTCAGTTTCTACATTTTGCAGGGAAAATCCATTTCAAATAGTTTCCACATGATGCCACTGTATGTATATTTTAAAACTGAAAGGATTCACTTTTTCAATACTAACAAGTTAATAACCAAAGGTGAGATGTAGAGACCTGCACGGAACGGATTTTACTGCCCGCATTCACCCATTAAATATTGTCCCACACCGCACTCGTTTGTGTCGGGTCCCGCAGTACTCTTGTGGAAGTGTAGGTCTCGAGTGGTAAGTAATGAAGTACAAAAACTTTGTTACTGTACTTAAGTGGATTATTCCACTTAATAATCCTTCAGCCTTCAGTGCTTTTGTTCACTATATATTTTTCAGACAACTTTTTATGTTTACTTGTTAAATTCTTTATCAAAATATCTGTACTTTCTACTTTTGACATTTTCAGGATCGTTATTTACTTTATTTGGTGAAATAGCAATATTTTCTGTGCGCCGTTTTCAGCCCATCAACCTTTTTCCTGTTATTCCGCCGCTTTTTCAATCTACTGGTGCATCATTTCCTGGCTCTCACACACCACAGATGTAGGCTAGTTTATAAAGCTAGCAATGAGCACGGCAGAAGGCAACAATAAGTCTGGCTAACGTGGATGAGACAGAGGGAAACAGCGATGTAAACATGACTGAGATCAGATCACTTATTAATTATCATCATCATCATCTTTTTTTTGCTTGTATATGGTGGTTCTTCAACCTGGGTACATTCAATAGGTAACACAATTTTAAATTCGTTTTGTATTAATATACTAATATGATGTGAGGTCCAGTTACCAGCATGACACTAAAACAGGTAGTAATAATAGCTACTTTTAACATGTCAAATCCCAAACTTCTTTACTTTAACTTAAGTAAAAAATATAATCGGTGCTTTTACCAGAGTTTTTTAAAACATGGGAATCTGTTCTTCTACTTAAGTGAAGAATGTGTGTACTTTTGCCATCTCTGGTAATAACTATTTATAATTTCCGATTATATTATTTACAGTCACTTCTGATTTTCGAATAGCTTGAGTAAATTGTGTTTACATAGTTCACAAATGTTTCTGGTGTGTGTTTTTAAGTGTGCAGAATACAGAAAATTGTTAATTTGTTAAAATTTTGATTACTGAAAACATTTCAATTGGTTTTGTAACAAAACACAGAAGTTTTATTTTAGACAAGGCTAAAACTTTTATAAAAATTAGATTTTTTTTTTGTACAATAATTTTTTTCGTCATTGTGGTTCTCTAGTTTTTCCACTTGTTAATGTGTCCACACGGTCCCATTGTAATCTAATAGCATCTCAACTACTTTTTTGTTTTACTATTTCTTATGTTCACTGTTAACTTATGTAGCAGAAAATCCAGAAACCCTACAGAGGCAGCTATTTATTTAGTTATCAGGATTCATTTGGGGTTTATCATAGTTGAGTAGAGTTATATTCTATATGTACTATAAAAGGGGTATGCACAGTTTTGTAAATAGATTATTATAAGTTTTATTTCCCTGTACTTTTCAACCTAAATATTCCCACCGTTTCTTTTTTAATTAACTTGATTATTGTTGGTTGCAATATCATACATACAGTGATAAAAACCTGCTATTTAAACAGGAAAAAAAAAAAAAACAGTGTTACACTTGATATTAAAATGTAACTATTAATGGCAGTAGTCAGATGTAGGGAAAGGAAAAAAAATCATTAATTAAACAAATACACAAGATACAATATTTATTTTCCTTACCTAATAGAGCAGCATTGATGAAACTCAGCAATGCAATTAGTGTCAGTATAATTACAATGCATCCTGCTGTCATGGGAATCTGGCCAATGTTAGCAAAAAAAACTAAATGATCAATTAAAAAAAGAAAATGAAAAGTTATGATTTTTATTTACACATGCCTGCCAACAACTCTTCTCAACATTATTAGTTTAAGAACGACTTTAAGCTTATGCTCAAAACTTTTTTTTTACTTACATGAACATGCACTAATTGTTTTGATTGAATTGTAAAGTGGAAGAGCCAAAGCCTTCACTGCATTTTGTATGCACTCTGTGAAACAAAATAAGTTGTTTATTAATAAATAGTTTTAAATGAACTTTCACCAAGGGCAAGCAATGAAAAGGGTTCAAGGCAATTAATGTTAAGATGCTTTTCTGAAGCACCTACTTGGAAATCTGTTTAGATAAGGAGAAGTTTTCATGAGCATGACTGGCCTTATGATACTGACAAATGAACAAGTGACAACCTCTGGGACAATCCCTACAAGGAGGAAACAAATCACCAAAATTTGTAAATAATTGATTGGTTAATAAAAGTTGGAGTTGGGAAATGACCTTGAAGATTACCTTCTGTTGACCAAAGGCAGAAAGCAAAAAACATACAGATGTTTGAACAAAGGACCAAAACTAAGTGCATTTTTATGACCGTTTTGCTAGTACCTAAAGAAAGAGAAAAATAATCTTTATGCAAAATATTAATTGTTAATAAAATAAAAAATATACCAAAAAGATCTGCTGGAATACCTTTGTTATTCAGCATATTAAAAACATGGCCACAACATCCCAAAGTAAGCAACAATGCTACTGAGCACAACAGCAGTATTGATATATGGAGTGAAGAAAAACCTGTAGAAATAAGGTAATAGATACAATAACAATAAGCTATTTTTAATGACCTCAATTTAACCTCACAGGTTACTCTTTTGATTCCAAAGTACATTGTCTAAATCTGTATACATTTGAGAAGCATTTTAAAAAAAACAAACAAAAAAAAACACAGATGGACTGGCATTCCCTCCGGCCTTGTGTTCCTGGAAATTCAATGATAGTTGAAGTAATGTTCAGTAGATTATCCACCCAATCTACACTACTTAGCAGTTTTAGCATTGGTCCTGCTCATGAGGCTAAAAATATTGAAAGGTATTTCCTTAATGCAGTCTTGCAAAATTCCACCAACTAGCTAACTTTCCCATTTTATCCAGGAACCAGGAAGGGTAGGGTAAATGCATGGATTTATCTATCTAGGACAAAAATAGCCCCAATATAAAATAATGTCAAAAACATTGCCACCTAAAAACATTGCTAGGATTTCCCCTGGTTATTATGATTGTATAGCTGAAAATGTTGACATTACCTAGACCTTTCAGTACCACAGTGGCATGTGTGGACATGTTCCTAATCTGGACCTCACACACAAATTCTCCTTTATCTTCCATCTTTACATCCTTCAGTTTTAGTGAGAGGTTTCCTTTGGGGATTTCAGAAGCAAACAATTCAACTCTTCCCTGGTAACGCTCATGTGAGAAGTTGGTAAAAATCTCAGAGTCTTCATAAAGCAGGACAAGGACTCCTTGGTCTCCTTCAGTTTTTTTCCAGGTCACTTTCTCCAGCTCTCTGGCTGATAAATGTGAATCTACAGAGCAGTTTAGTATGACATCTTCACCCTTATAAGCAAAAACGGCTCTGTCTGCCCCAGTCACCACATAATGCTCTACGAAAGTAAGACAGTAACAAAGATAAAATGATGTGATGAATTTATATTGTCCCTTAAAACATGTAAGTAATGAAATATAATGTACAAGAAGTATCAAGAGTATTTAAAATAGAAAGAAGGTATGGTTACTTACTGATTTCTTGAATTTTAATAAAGGCTTCACTGGAGATTAGTTGATCAGTAGTATTAATTTTACATGTGTAAACTCCAGCATCTCCTTCAACTACATTTTTCATTAAGATAGAGAAATTCCCTTTTGAGACCTCATTCGAGAAAAAGTCCACTCTGCCACTAAACATCTGACTCTGGAGATCTGGTCTGCTTTTTCCTTGCTGGAAGAGGATCACTAGAGAGTCCATCTTTCTCCATTCCACCTGCAGACCTTCCAGAGGCAGTGAGCTTTTTATAAAGCATGGCAGGAGGACTGAGTCTCCCAGCTGAGCCACAAGTGGACCCAGTAAACCATGGATATGGAGACCTGGAATTAATACCAAAGTACATACAAAAATAAAATGGAATTTACAAAAACACAAATAATTTGTTAAAATGTTTTTGAATGTGCTACAACTTTATGTTAGTACATCAAATGAGATCATTCTGTTATGGTCATTTTTAAAGCATCATAAATATTAATAATAGTAATAATCCATAATAAAGTTCAAATTATAATAGAATGAGAACCAAAACCTTACCTTCATGTGCGACAGCAAAAATAAATAACACAACACTTAGCAGATACATCTAATAATTATTTTTTTTTTACTTTAGTTTCAGTCTAATTGGACTTGACATGACTGAGTTTGAATGTACCTGAATTATTCTAAAAGTATTATACTATTGGAAGCATGCATAAACCAGTACAGCCAGTTTGATAGAAGGAAAGCGGACAGAAGACGAGTGCTAAAGCATTTGTAAGTAGATGATAATCTTTCATTGCTTTGATGAAAAATGCAGGTTCATGAGTCACAGTAACACAAATACAGAATCAATTTATTAATGCAAAAATATTTAATTTTACCAAGCAAATCTCTATTTGGTACAAATGTAACCTAATAATAACATGTTATGTCTTTCTGAGAAATCCACTCCTATAATCTTTGTAAATATGTATGCAAATTATTTATGGTTGCCAGTCTAGTTCTACTTGGCATACATATTGGCACTGCATATTTTATGATCTGTAAAAGTACATCGAATGCTTTAGTCAATGCTCGATACTGTTTAGCATTTCTTATTGGGAATATTCATGTTACTGTGTGATTGCATTCCTTAATAAAGTCCAGTGAAAGCGTATTCGAGTACATATTTAAAATAAACTACAATAATGTCAATAAGCTGCTAATAATTTTCACCACATAAATACTAAAATAGCCAAAATTATTCCTTGTTACCACTTGTATTCACAAAAGGAGTGATGTACATTGCTATAGCCCTGCTAGGCTTGGGCTTTCGCCTAGTAGAATAGTGCAGGGGATTTTAACATGAACGCCCGGTTATTGAGCAGCTGGGATGGTGCGGAAGGAAGAGAATTGGGAAAGGATGCAGTAGGCATATAAAAGAGAGCATGCAAACAAGCAAACAAATCATTGTACATGCACATTAATGCCTGTGTATGTAAAACGCCCAAAAGCAAAAAAGAAAACCTAATTAAATACAGAGGACTTCTGGTAGAGAAAGTTTTTAAATGTCCTGAACACACCTGGTCTTACCCTTCTTGCTTAATAATGTATGCAAAGGCTTTTGGGCATAAAGGCTTTGTTTCAGACTCTCAAAGTCTCCTGATGACTAGGTTTGTCCTTCAAAAAAGAAGTTGCTTCAGCCAACATACATCTGACTTTTGTATGTAAGCGCTTCTCATTGAAGAGCACACCTCAACAACGATGAAACACAAATGAACTGACGTTCAAATTGAGCATGGGTTCCTTTCTGCGTTTCTCCTAAGGTTTCTTCCTCATGCCATCTTAGGGAGTATTTCCTTTCCATGTGAAGCTGTTTTGAGAGAATGTCCATATACAAATAAAAATGTGTTGAATAATCAGTCCGAAATGTACCTGGAGCATTTTAAAGCCAAATAGAATTACTATATATTGCAGAAAATATAATTTATTATATAAAATAAGTTTAAATACATTTCTGATGCATTAGGAGCTTTTCTTATGTTCCAACTCCAATTTTAAACAAACCTGAGATATCCACTTGAAATTTGGTTTGTTTTGCGGAATTCTTTTACCATCTCAGTGTCATGTACTGCGGTGATCACCCGAAGCTTTTATCATAACTTCTTTTTAGGTGAGTCTGAAATGCATGCAGAGTTTCTTGAGCTAAGCCACATTCCTCAAGGTACCCTTCAGATACTCTGAACATAGTCCAGCACATTACATGGAACTCTTTTCATAGTGTTTGAACTGTAATTCAGCTGGGCTAATCGCTAAGGTCAACACATACTGAAAAAATACTACATAACCCTGTCCATATTCAACTATTTTCTCTATCTAGAAAAGAAACACTTGCGAAACATTAACTTTAAAGACCGATGTTTTCACTCTTGGGCGCTTTGTGACTTTGTGGCCAAAATTAGAAAATTAACATTAGAAAGGATGTTAGATCTCTGATTGGTCTACACTATTCTAGAAAGAGTTTTACCAGAGCTGTGATCTTGTGTTGTGATCTTACATAGTGGAATCACTTAAGGGAAAAGAGCTGCTGGACACATTAGTATTAACAAGGTTTTTTTTTTCTAGGCTTAGTCTTGGGTAGAGGACCTGCACAGTCAACTAAATAATTAGAGTGCATTAGAGCTTGTTGGTACAAACAGACGATTAGAAGTAGCGCCACAGTGTGGATTGATGGAAGTCAATGCATGAACCCACAAGCAGTATTCGCATGGATAAACTCAGAATTTCTTTATTACATTTTATTTTATATTTCTTACTTACATTGTTTGGGACAATTGTAATGAATAAACAATTAGTAAAGTGTTGACAGTGTGATTCATTATTTTTATGTGATTATTGGTATAGCCAGTAAGAAACAATCATCTTTTAAAAACAAGCTAAAACATATGAGATACATTTAATGTCAAGGAAATTTAGAAATAAAGCCAAGTTTGTTCAGTCATATTAATTTACTTAACACTTGAGGCTAAATAAGTGAACTAATTATGTTTTAAGCAATGTTTATTAAATTGCGTACACAGAAAGAATTGAATGGAAAGCAATAACTATTCAAGTCTGCATGCCTCTCAGCAAAACAAGATTTCACCCCAATTCTACAGGCTGAAGTGAAAACCTCTTACACTAATGACCAAATTATAGTGTAGAACATCACACAGCCCAATTTAGGATTTATTTATTTATTTATTTACTTACTTACTTACTTATTCATTTTAGTATGATTCTGCTTCTGATTAAACTCATTACAGGGTAATCAGTAGCGATAGAACATTTGTGGCACTTCATTAAAGAGGAAATCTGAAAGAATCTGAAAGTGCGTTTAAGAAGCTCATCTTTCCAGGAGACAGAGATTCGTATGCGACATACATATGCAAATTGAAATCTGTGAAATATGCACACCGAGCAAAAACAAAATGAAATGTTCTTAGTATAAGATAGTATTTTGAGATATTAAGTTATACCTGGTAAAATTATACTTTTAATACTCCATGCTTTATCGTATTCGTAAGATGTACTTTTTTTTGTAGCTTCTATTACATTAGATCATCTATTGTGCCTTCGAGCACACAGTTACAAATATCAAGTTTTCTTTCTTTTTTTTTTATTTCAAACAATCAAAATTGTTTATGCACTAAACTAAAAATTTAAATTAAAAATTCAAAATACAAAAAGAAATTAAAAAATAAGAACTTGAATTTTTCTTTTAAACTACATTACATTGCTGTGGACAATATGAAACATTTATTGCTCTCTGATGAGTCACCTTCACTGTCTTACCCACATTTGGAAGAGTTATGGTGTACAGAAGTGCACCGCCCGAAAGCTTGTAAAGTCAGAGTGAAGTACAAGTTGCACCATTGAGGAATTTGGTTACAATGTTATGCTGTTCACTAGGTTTACTACTTATGCTAGATAAGCTACCGAGGATTATTGCACCATTCTGGGGGACTTTGTTTTATCAATGTGCTCACAGAGCAAGATGATTAACAGAAGCGATAGATTGAAACATGAAAGTAAAAATCTCCCATGGCCTGCACAATCACCAAATCTCAACATTATGAACCCACGTTGGGTTTCGGAGAGACGAGTCAAGAAACGTTTTCCTGAGAATGGCTTAAAATCCCACTGAATTAATTCAATAAATTATTGTGGTTTAAAACCTGGTGTTTAAGTTTCATAGTTGTTTCATTGCCCTCTACCTAAGTTCACACATACATCACCCATAAATAATTTAGTCCTCAGAGTAGCAGAACCCAATACCATCCCTTCATTGAGGTTAGGATGTGAGCTTCTATGTGAGGATCTGTTTAATTTGTTTTGGGGTTAAGCAAATACTATTTTATAGTCAAATTTGTAACAGTAAAACATTTTTCCATTAGAGCTGTCTGGGCAAGCCAAACCGGTTTGCAAAGCAAAGTTTCAGCACGGGAACATAAAAAAAAAAAAAAAAAACTCATGCACAAATGCATAATAATACATGATCCTAGCAGCAAAACAAATGTAACACATTTAAGAAAACCATAGTTATTATTATTGATTCAAGCACACCAGTTATTAACACAATTGATAATTTTTTGCTAAGTTAAAATAAAGGTTTTCAAGCTCAGATTTAAGGGTCCAGTACTTCTGAATATATGCCTCAGCGGCCAGTTGTAGTATTGCAGCTTGACATAATGCAAGCCTTCAATTGGAATTGTGAAAGGAGAGTCGAAATCTATTTTGGCCAAGTTACACTCGTTAAATGTTAAAATACAAAAACCAGCTTCCTTTAACGGGGGTACCAAAACAATCCACTGACTATCAATAGATTACAAAAATGGCACAAGAGATGAAATTGGCACAAATAATGGATTTTGCATTGAGAACTTTCTTGGATCTGATTCTAAAATGAAGATTTGCCTTCTCTGCCTCCAACTCCATGCTGCAGATAGTTAACTGCAGCTCCTTATACTGTATCTGGAAATACACTAGACACGTTACCACAGGTCAGGTTTCTATAACACTGTCATCATCCTAAGCAATCAAAATTTGTCTTAAGGAATTAAGTGGAAAACCCCTAGTTCTCCCAGCTTAACTAAAATAATTTGTTTAAGCTCCATGTTAACCATGTGCCTTAGAAAAGGAATGCAATATTATTTTGTAACAGGTTCTCATACCTACAGGCCTGAATCTGCTCTAGGGTAAGTCAACAAAAAAATGACTGCAAATAAAATCGAGCCATGCAGCATGTTTTAACAGCTTCACAGGGGAAAAAAAAGCCACGTTTAAAAAAAATATATATATATATATTACTCTCGTGAGTTTTGACAACTCCCCTATTTTTTATCGCACTGCTAGTTTTGGGGTCTGGGGAATAGTGCAGTGTTAGTAACAAAAGCTGGGGAATGAAGATACTTTGGAACTGGGAACCTCTTAAAGTTTACACAATAATACATATTTATAGACTTTTCTTTTTTGTACAATATACACAATATATACACAGACATTTTACATAAAATAAACAGTTTAAACAAGTGGCAAGTTAAAGAACATGTTTAAGAACCAATGCTTTTTGGTCTCTGAAAAAGAAAACTAGATGGCACAAAAGGAAAGAATATAAGATATGGTCTTACTGCCATGATAACTGTAGACATGTAAAAATTACTACATGAAGGTATTTATGTGTACTCGTTGACCTGTTTCATACTGCCTAGGGGTTGCATCACATGATGTTACAGCGATGAGTAATGATACGGCCAATAAAACATTATGAAATGCAAAGCATTAACATAAAAACAAAACAAATAGTAGAAACAATAAGTCTGTTTAGCAAAAAGAAAGCTTTGCACAGATGCCTATCTAAAGTACTCAGCTGAAATTAGCCCATCGGTACACACACAAAAGTACACACATTCTTCATTTAAATAGAAGTACAAATACTCATTTTAAAAGACTCTGGTATACGTTGACTCAAATATTCAAATATTCAAATATTCAAATATAATAACACATTATTAACTGTTCCAAATGTACCTTAAATTAACGATTTTGAAGATTTCAATACTCTAATCAACATGTGCATGAACAAATATGGATGCTTTATGCAAATTTTTGTTTAATATTAGTGAAACAAAATCCAACATAGAGCATGTAGGCAAATTATTCTTGGGAATTGGTTTATTTTAAACTAGACATTACGAGCCTCCTATTAATATATTTCTTACGTCTGTAAGGTAAATATTTACTGAGATTCAGGTTTTATTTATGTCTGTGAAAAGAGATGACGGACATAGACGGCAGAGAGCGCCCCCTGTCTGTTTTATTTGATTTAAAAAAGAACAGCATTTTGTTGGTAATATGAGTGTATACAAATTTGAGTAGACACTATACAGATTTGAATGTCGTATTGTTCTTATTTGTATGACAAGAAAAGACAGAGTAATTTATGTTTGTTTCAGCGTTATGAGAAAAAAAAAAAAAAGGCCACAAAACGAGCCAGAGAGTCAATTGTGCGCATCATGGCGGATTCCAGTGCTGATTTGAGACTTGGCGCATTTTTACAGTCCTAATTAACGAATTTCAAATTGTGTTATCTAATAAATGTATCAAGGCTGAACATCCACCATATAGAACACAAGCAGAGAAAAGATGATGATGATCAGGAATGTCTCTTTTTTCAGTCATGTTTACATCGCTGACGTTAACCCCATACTTCTTAGTTGCTCTCTGATTTGCTTATTGTTTGCTTCGTAAACTAGCCTACATCTGTGGTGTGTGGGAGCCAGGAAATGATAAACCAGTGGTATAATAAAAAAGCCGTACAATGACAGGAAATATTGACATATCACCAAATAGATTCAAACTATAGTAACAAGTTTATTTTGAAAATGTAAGAAGTATCGATATGTGTGCAAAAAATGTAAAGTGAAAGTAAAAAGTTGAAGTATTCGTACTTTGTTACTTCCCACCTGCAGCACACTAAGTCAGTGAAATGATGACAAGCATATGTTCAGTGCTTCATAGAAAGGGGCGTGTGAGGTTTTTGCTTCTACCTGTTGGGTGATTATCGCCATCTGCTGGCAAGGAAAAGAGACTACACTTCAGCAAAAAAATACTTCAATAAACTGTTCTTATAATATGTGGTTCCACATCACTACCAATATATTTATAGTGCCACAGTGTTTTCCTTTCTGTCCTTGACGAATTGTTGCGAACACAATAAATGCAGTGGCACATACAAGCTTCTTGTTGGTACTAAACTGAATTTCAATTCAATTTTTTTTTTAAACAAAAAAAGGCATGTTATGTGAGAAAACTTTGGACTTTTAAAGCCAGCTTGATCCATTTACTAACAGTAACTATTTGTTATGCTGAATAACTATATGATTAGCACATTTTCCAGAAATGCGATAATCCTAGAAATACTATTATAAACTGATGAAATAATTCTTGTAGCATTGGATGATCTTAAATGAATTGAGGCAACCCAGGTGAGAGCTAAGATTTTTGATCAGATCACTATTGCTTTCCTGATATTAACTTGAAATGCAATGTTGGAAAAAAATCCTGTTGATTAAGAAGAATTAAATACCATTAAAAATAATAAACCTAAAGGTTAATAACATTGACAATCATAAATTACTAGCTGTCTTGTAATATGAACTGCCTGCAATAATTTTGGCTTTAATAGAAAGGTGTCAGAGCACACGGTGCATTACAATTTGTTGTGTATGGAGCTGGGGCCCGGCACTAAGGATAGGCAGAGCAGGCAATTGCATAGGACCTCGGGTTTTACTAGGGGCGGCCTCTAGAACCCAAACAGACCTATACACTAGTACATCAATTAAGACGGCCAGCATAAAAGGACCTTTATCCATTGGATATACGTAACAGTCACTTACCTGGAAGTGAAACCAGTTGATATCACAGTTTAATGTGAGTTCCCACCATCGGTGGCACAGAAACAAATGCATCCCTCAGAGGTTGCTAAGCGAGAAGATAAACAGCCACGCAAAGAAACCAAAGCTAGTGATGCAGCTATGTGCGCCGTCATCATGTATTTTTGATTATAACTATCACTAAAATAAACAGAGCCGTATTCTGCTGAGTTCGAAAAAGTGCTCATGCTGTGATGACGTTAAAAATACTAAAGAAAAAAGTAAAAATGTGTAAATAAAAACAGCAATCGCAGATGCAACTGTATTTGGTATTGGGTGATTTAGTCAGTGTGTCTGTGGGAGTTATTTATAATAAGATTATAATCTTAAACCTACCAAAGTTAGCATTTTAAAGTAACAAGGACATTAGCCTATTTTTAAAGTAGCCTAGCTAATGACATATCATGGCCAAGGAAGAAGAAAAATAAGCTGGTTCAAATTACCTTTCATACCTTTTTTTTTTTTTTTTTTTTTGACCTTAGTTGAAATGTATTTAATACACATTTAATTAAATATATAAAATAATTGATAACAGGTTTTGAACATTTAATTTGTTTTTATTTATTCTGAGAGGTGGAATGTTGACACCCTGTAGACCATCAAAATATCCTACAACAGGCATATCAATGAAAAAAGACTGAACCATGAAGCAATGGAAGAAGGTGGTCTAAAGAATTATGTTTTCTTGACAATATGTGGAACTCTGGGTTTATGTGTGTCATTTACCTGCGGAAGTGATGGCACAAGGATGCACTATGGGAAGAAATAGGCCTGCAGTGACAATGTGATTGTCTGGACGATGTTCTGCTGAAAAATCTTGACAGTATGGTATATCAAGTACACCATTTCATTATAGTAGTATTCCTCATTAACAGTGGCCTCTTTCAGAATGATACTGCAGTTTTGGGGATTTTGTTTCTTTATTATATTCTTCATATAACAATGCTGCTTACTGAATTTGGTGCAGTTGCAGCAGGAAAGTTCAGTGAGGTTCCTCACAACTTCATTAGTTTCATACTAATTACCTAGCACTATAAAAGTGTTAGAGTTTATTATTATTATGTTTAAACATATTCAGTGGGAACTTAGAAAATATAAATGGATGTAGAGATTATGTTAAGCTGAGTTAAAGAAAAAAGAGCATTAACTGTGTGCTTGGCTTATGTCTTGCATGGATTTGGCAAATGTCCAGTCCGGGACTAAAGTCCATAAATCTGCTTTACGAGAATTTAAAATAAAAAACAGAAAGCTAACCTAAAGGGTTTAAATGTGTTTTTCATTTTTAGTGATACGGCTAATATAAAATTTACACAACATTAAACAGTTTTATGGTAAAACAAATAAAAATAAAACAGAAGCAATTTAAAAAGAAATATAATGTAAAAGACATGAGTTACTATAAACACTACGCTCAAGTGATCTTGCTCATCAACATGTATGTTAAAGCAGATGAAAGTTTCTGTGTCATTTGGTTTTGATGTTAAATACTGTTGAACATGAGCTGTATGTATGGTGTAAAAATAATCATCACACAAATCAGTCAGTTACGAATGGGGTCTTGGAGAACCTCCATTTCCAGATCCTCCTACAAGGACAAACAAGTCATATAACTTATGTTTTTTATGCATTTAAATAATAAACTGGTGACCAAAGACCATGTTGTACATGTTATTATGATTTATTTTCTACCTTAACATTTTGCATGCAAGTGCAGAAAGCTGAGACAGATTTAGCAATGAAACTAAATGTTTTAGAAAAGGAACACGCAATCCAAAACATATTTAAGGTCAAAGGCAGTTTTTGGTCTGTGATCTACACAGAGGTGGTCTACACTGATCAACAATCAGTGGGCAAAGGCAAAAAAAAAAAAATAGAAAAAACAAGGAAGCTAGCAAATGTAGCTAAACACTGATGGGTAAACACAGAAACAGTGGGGTATCATAAAATCATCAGAACGCCCTCAAAACAGGTTTATGCAATAAGCAGATGTGAGGGAAATAAACCAACAAAAGAGGAAGAGAACTAATTAGTGAATGTCTAGCCAGTAATGGTATATGACGTTGTAGCACAAGGCAGGACGAAAAATAAACTGGACATTTTTTTAATTTCACCCATACAAGCCATCAAATTAAAGAAGAAATAAACAATAATAATATCAAACATATAAAATATTTACATATAAAATGTATTTAAGCACTGTTAGAACATTTAACAGAGTCTTACCTCAGGTGCTGGTCGTCTCTCTTTAAAATGATTCTCTACTCTGTTCAACACAAATTTACACTTAAAATTAACACTGTTTCCTGATTTCCTGATTAACAGACCCTCCTAGAAAACATTCCATTTACTGAAATTAATATATATTAACAATAAAAAAAATAAGCTTACCTGTCCTTATATCTCTTCCCTGAGTCGAATACAGAAAACAGTTTCAGACATAATGTGTAGAAATAATCCAGAACAAATCATGTTTTCTTGGTTAGTGAATTAGTAAGAGAAATTTTGTTTACATTTTTATTTTTTTTTTGTATGCCGTGTGCCTGTTGATACAAGTTAGGTGAATGCTCTGGGACTGCACTATTAGTGACATGCTGATTTTATAAAAATGTGCATAGACTTGTCAGTACTCACAGGCATCGTAGAGCTGCAAAACGAGCCAAGTAGAAACAAACACTGTTTCCAGTGAAAAAACAACCACACGAAGGTCTTTGATGGTCCGTGTTCCATTCACTACAAAGTAATTGTAGAGTCAAATTTCATTTTTACTGCATATTCAAAAGAAATGAAAAACTGATTATAGTTCTCTGACAGGTTTGACAAATGGAAAACTTTGCCACAAAAGGGGTAGGTGGTGTGTTCTGTATAGTGGTTTTTACTTGTATTCAGTGCTCTCTCTCTCTCTCTCTCTCTCTCTCTCTCTCTCTCTCTCTCTCTCTCCCTCTATTTTTCTTGCAACTCATCATTAAAAAATAAAAGATAGACATAGGTGTGTGATCCTAAACACTCACTTCTCCTGGGTCTGGTATCACAAACCTTAACCACCTGACCATCTGGGCTACTGCTGACTCAGCATAAGAAGATTCCCTAAATGGAAGCCAAGATATTGTATCCTATTCAATTGTACACTTCCTTGGGTATTCTGTGAGTCCCACCCTCAATGATATGAAAAGATCCCTCAAATGCTGCATATTCTGGATGTAAAATAGAATAATTCAGATGTAATGCAGATTAATTCAATCTCCAGTAATCCATATATCTTGCAACATTTTTCTGTGATATGAACACATGGCCATGGTGAGCTATATTTCCTTTCAAGATCTCGAATCTGCTAAAAGTAAATTTGCTACAAGTAGAAGAATGGCTGTATGACCGAAATTTTCAGGAAATTGCACTGGTACGCTTTTATTTAGTTTGACAGATCTTTATTTCATTACAAAATAGCCAAAATGAAATTATTATTTGCGATTGGCAATAGCATGTTGAGCATTTAAGGGCAGCCCTGAGATTGCTGAAACAGGCAGGACTTACAGCAAACCTAAGAAAGTCTGTGAATGGATGGTTGGCACTGGGTTTCCACTTGGGCCATGGTCAGGTGTGTTTCTAAACCTATAAAATCAAATGGGGAATGGATTGCAGAACAGATTGGTTGTGTCAAATGGAGGGTATATCTAAATAAAGGGGAGGCATTGGAAAACAGGTTTATGTGATTAAACATTTGGCTTTCGGTTTTTGAATGTTTGGAGCTGAAAAAATGAGTGGTAAGGATTTTACACCTGTGCTTTCAAGTGTTCTGTATTGCAATAAATGCCAGCAAGGGTAACAGGAGAAGAGAAAAGAGTCATGCATTTTTGTGCATATGCGAAACAAATGAAAGCTGTACAGTTATGTTTCCATTTATATAAATGAATTATTATATTGTTATATGTTTTTGATGAGCCTGTTACTTGTGGTACGTCATCCACACAAGAAATGTGTGCTAGTCAGGGATGTACTGTCTTTTAATTGCTTACTGATCTGTTTTAAGTGCACAAGTACACTTTACTTATGTCTCGTAGTTACTGTATGTTTTGTCAATTTTTTTAAGCAGCACCATGGTCCTAAAAGAATGTTGTTTTGTTTCAATGTGTACTGTACCAACTCGATTCAAATGATATTAAAAGATCTGTCATGGCCAGGTGAATGAAGGTTATCACAGAAAAACACAAAATACAGTACCTGCTTTCAGGATCAGTTCTGTGGTGAGAGTGATTGCATTAAGAGTACTGATCCCTACAGCTCCAAGCATGTAGACCATAATGTGAAAGGAATCTATAATTAAGATTATACTTAAAAAAAATATTTGTCTCTTTTCTGAAACACGTACACTAAAAGAAATAAGGAACTGAGAACGCTTTATAAAATAACTGTTACACTTACCGGGGAAATATTTTGGGTGTACGAACAAGCATGTTACTGCCAAAATATGAACAAATACTAAAATAGTTCCATATCCATCAGGATCTGTAATATACAGCAATCAAAAACAAATATATTACAAGCCTAAAGCCCTATACAAGCCTTTTTAATTTTTACAAATTAACAACATTAATAAAGGAATAACATTTTCTTAATATGACACAAAAAATAAAAGGAAAATGTTAAGGACATTTGACAAAAGCAAAGATACACAAATTCATATTTATGTATTCATAATTCCACAAATTCATAAATGTATATTATGAATTCATAATTAAACACTCATAATTTTTGTACCTTTTTCTCCTTTGAAAATTTTTGTAAAACGAACAGAGATATAAATCCCATATGTGATTATTAGACCTGCAGCAATGACAATGCAGCATATATCTGGGAAAGAATTGTACATAAACTCAAACAAATGCAGGCACTAAAAGTACAGTTACATTTAGTAACTACTAAAAACTATTCAAATTACATACTACACACACACACACACACACACACACACACACACACACACACACACACACATATATACATAAGGGCTGTCAGACACATTAGTAATGCAACGTAAAATTTTGTTAATGCACGAATAATGCAACATGCATTTCTGTGTGACCATTTTTAGTAAAATAATATATATAAATATAAAAGAGGCAAATTTGAAATCATCAACGCAACATGTTTATTCACATCCTTACTTTACATACTCGGGTATTTAAAAAAAAAAAAAAAACCCTTATCCGCCAATTAAAACCATCCATGTGGAAACATAGCAAAAGTTCTGTATGGAACTTATAAGTCTTTATGATTTATGAAAATTAACACACCATAATTACTTTAAAATATTTACAAGAATATTTTGTCTTCATGCTCTATGTTGAGTACGGTTCCACTAAAAAACATACATTTGCATAAAGCATCCATATTTTTCATGCCCATGTTGTTCAGGTACATTTAGAACAGATAAAAATGTGCGAATAAGTTTAGGTTAATCACGAGTTAACATGACAATTATGCGATTAATTACGATTCAATAGTTTAATCGATTGACAGCCATAATATGTATATATATGTATATATATATATATATATATATATATATATATATATATATATATATATATATATATATATATATATATATATATAAACATACATACATACAGTACATATACAGTATATAATTTTATTTATCTTGTTAAGATGAACAGAACTTATTCAATTAAGTAAACTTAAAATGTTTTACAAATCAATCATACTATCCTAATAAAAATAGAATATAGAAAAATTGAAAGAATCTAAGTGGCTTGATTAACTGAATAGTTATAAGGAAATCATACATACATCCAGTTTTTCTCCATTTATAGAAAGTTTCTTGTTTGTAGCCTTTGTGACAACACAATATACAAATCAATCCTAACCATGCATTTATAAATACTACAGCCTCAATTATAAGGATCGAACCTGGAAAAAAATAAATGTTTTTAATACCTATGAGCTAATAAGGCATAATTAAACATAAATAAATAAAACGGTATGTTTTAATTCCTGTTTATAATAAATATTTGTTACTCATTTATCTAGCTTTTCTGTCATTCCTGAAGCAAACTTTTTAACCCTCCTATTATCCAAGGGGTCTACACATTTTGTAGCATCGGTGTTCTCTTTTAGCTGTATAACTCTTTTAGCTGTATAAAACATGAGAAATGTAAATATTTTACACACATTTGTTTTGGTTGTTTTGCATGATATTAAGGTCAATAAAATATACTATTGGAGTGTATAGTAGTACTATATAAACTATACTAGTGGAGTGGCCCTTATTCTTAAAAACCGGTAGCAGCACACTTCTCCATTTCTCAGGATCCTCTTATCTACCAAAGTCTTGTTGAACAATCTGGTTAAAAACTCCACTGCCATCTCTCCTAAACATCTCCATGCCTTTACCGGTATGCCATCTGTTTCCACCAACTTTCCACTCTTCATCCTTTTAATAGCTGCTCTCACTTCCTCCTCACTAATCATTTCCACTTCCTGTTTTACCAACTCCACATCATCCAACCTTCTCACTCTCATTTTCCTCATTCATCAGCTGCTCAAAATACTCCCTCCATCTTCTCAACACACACTCCTCACTAGTCAACACATTTCAATCTCCATCCTTTATTGCTCTAACTTGCAACACATCCTTCCCAACTCCAAGATATTTATGTAGTCAACAAAGACGTAAATAACCTCTAGAGGTTAAAAATTCTGGGGTCAAATTGAAATAGGGAAAAAAATGTTTTGTGATTTCAGGGTAACAGGAGGGTTAAAGTAGGTCCTTCCAAATTTTGTACAATAGCGTATACATATTTAAACATATTCTAAATCGTTTTTTAAGATTTAGCTTTGTAACAAATATTTAGAACAAACAAACAGTACAATAGAAATAATATTAATAAAAAAATCGTATTGTACTTACCCCCAGAGGAATCTTTTGATGTATTAGAGAGAATAAGATAAACACAAATTGCACTGGGGCTAAATATAGCAATAATTACAGATGACAGAATACATGAGACATCTGAAAAAGTAAAATAAATGTAATACATGTGATTAAAAGAATTATCACTAAACTTTGGTACACTAGTCGTGGAATTATATTAAAACACATGTAAAAAAAATTATTCCTTACAATCAAAGGGTTTTCCTTGAAAAAAGTGCCTTTGTAGAGTAATAACCAGAATCATGCCCACAAGCAGAGGTAAAATCACAGAATGTACCTCCACGATGTCTAAAAGATATGCATAGTTATAGAGCAGATAGAACAGAAATGTGCAAATATACTAATTTTGTGGTCCTCTGGAGGTCATATATCTACTATGCCAATATCTACAGTGAAAAATTTGATGGGGTTACTGTCAGGTACTGAAGCAGCACCTGAAGCTAAATTTTTAGGTGGAGTTTATTAAAAATCACCTGAAGGTGGGTCATACATGCACTTGCCGTAAAATGTAAAATCAGTAAATTTGAAGAATAAACATCTTTTGGGGGGCTAATAACAGCCTAATAAGAAGCTACTGAGAATAAAATATCAAGTTTTAAAATAAACAACTCGGTTTAATTTAATTTATTATTAGTTAACAAAGAAATCTTAAGTTGGATCAGAATCATGCATACATGATGCAAGTATTTGCTTTACTTCTGTTTTAACTGCTGAATAGCTTTTAATTCTGTAGTTTTTTTTTCTGATGTCTGAATTATGTGTGACATGTTTAACAGCACTATGGTTGAATGTTAAGGCATGTTGCAACAGTACTCACATTCAAAATTGTCTTTAGTGCTACTGAGAAATAGTCCAAGCAGAACAGCACTAAATATTTCTTGAAATGCAATCAAACGTATTCAGTGACGACAGACAACTAGAGGGAAAAAAACGTCAGTTTCTATTATTTTCTGTCAATATATACTGTAATAACCAAAAGTGTATGGAAAACCTTTTTAATGATTGAGTTCAGTTGTTTCATCAACACCAACTGCCATCACATATCACTGAGCTCTTAGTCTGGTCTGTGTTAATTAGCACCCCTACATATGTTCTGGTTTTGTACGTCTAACTGATAAGCTATTTTTCTTGTATATTGGTTCTTGCGTGTTCCACAGCATTGTTCCTAGTTTGCATGTTTTATACTCAGTGTTTATACTTGTGCTTATATATAGTCTATCCATCTATACATCTATACATCTATACATCTATCTATCTATCTATCTATCTATCTATCTATCTATCTATCTATCTATCTATCTATCTATCTATCTATCTATCTTTTTTTTTTTTTTACTTTAGTCACATTTTTTAATAAGACTTGGAATTATCCATCCACTTTTATTTATTTATTTATTTATTTATTTATTTATTTATTTATTTATTTATTTATTTATATAGTGTTAGCAATTAATATTTAAGAACAAACAACCACAGACCCTTTCTTTAAAACAGTTTTCAGGTTACTTATGTAACCATGGTTCCCCAAGGGAACGAGATGCTGCATCAGAAACAGTTTGGGAACACCTCCGCTTTGTCCACACTCTGAATCACATGTATAATCTGTCCAAATGGAAAGCGCGGTGTCACCGTTGGGGATACATAAAAGTACACATACCGTAATTTTCGGACTATTAAGCGCACCCATATATAAGCTGCACCCACTGAATTTAACATAGATTTTTATTTTGAACATAAATACGCCGCACCTGTCTATAAACCACAGCCTACATTGAAACTAATGAACTTTACACAGGCTTTAACGAAAGACAGTGTCTGTTACACAGCTTGTATTTAAACAGTAGCCTACCAAGAAAGTAATTGTTTACTGTCTTCCTCCTTCCTTTCACAACAAGTTCTTTTGGGAGTTTTTCTTTTGGCATTGTTGTGCGTTTAAAAATCACCATCGGTGAAGCTTTTCTCCCGATGCCGTGCAGCTCAGAACACAGGTGAAGTGCGTTTTTTCATGCCCGGTTGTTTTCAGCGTGACGAATGATTCGCATTTTCTGTTGCCAGTCCGAGTGAGCGGCGGGTCAAACGCCAATTCAGTAGGAGCGTGTTTTAATATAAAGAATTTTATTGGGTCACCTTAACCCATTCGGCAATTTCATTGGTCTAATGTTATGGGGCTTAGTTTTTTGGCTTGAAGCTTGTGAAACCGTTTTTCCTGGAAAAATCCATAAATCCATAGCCGCTTCATTGTTTAAGCCGTGGGGTTCAAAGTGTGAAAAAAAGTAGCGGCTTATAGTCTGAAAAATACGGTACTTCAAATCAATGGTCACGAACCAGTCCTCGGACCTGATTTGGGACACATGCGCTCTGGCTCTGCTCTGCATGGGCTAAAAGCGCTGAACGTGTCCCGACTTCCGGCTCGGCATCTTCGCCCTCTGTGCACTTCGGCTCTCTGAATCAGCTCTCTGAATCGGCTTCCTGAATCGACTCCATGAATCGGTTTCCCGATTCAGCTCTGCACGCGTGCTTTTCTCCCCTGCTCTCTTTGCATCTGCCTTGGATCCTATAACCTGAACCTTCTGACAGAACAATCTGGCCAACATGGATCCCGCGGATGTACCTGCCCAACAAATTCAAAACCACTTTAGAGGCGTGCAGGAAATCATGGGATTTTTGCGCACACGTTTTGGTGCACACAGGTGCTCCGCCACCCTCATCGCCTGCTACTCCGGCCCGGCAGGCCCCTGCTCCACCTACCGCCCCTCCAGCTATGCGTGAGCCTCAGCTCTCGCCACCAGACCGATTTTCGGGCGACCCTGTCTCCTGCCGCTTGTTTATTATGCAGTGCGACCTGATTTTTTGCATGCAGCCCTTTCAATTCGGTACAGAACGCTCCAAGGTGGCCTACGTCATATTCCGCCTGTCAGGCCGAGCCCTAAGGTGGGCCACCGCGGAGTGGGAAAGTCAATCAGCCAACTGCAGATCTTTCGCCGCCTTTTCTGCCAAACTCCGAAAGGTCTTCGGCTCATCTACGCCACGCCAAGATGCCGCCCGCTCCCTGATCTCGGCCGCACAGGTGCATCGCTCTGTTGCAGAGTCTGCGGCTGACTTCCGGACCCAGGCCACTAACAGCGGATGGGATCACGTTGCACTTTACGATACTTTCCTCCAGGGCCTCTCCTCTGCTGTTAAGGACGAACTCGCCACTCGTGATCCACCCCAGCTACACGCATCGATCGGCGCATAAGGGAACGCCACCGGGAGCGTGGTCACCCCGCTCAGAGATCCTCACAGTCCTTTAACTGCAAACAGTTCCCCACCTCGTGTTTCGGGTTCTGGCACCCGTTCTTACTCTCCGCCGCAGGCCATGGAGATAGGACGCCACCACCTGACGCCCGTCGCTAGGTCTATGCCTCTACTGCGGAGGTAAAGGGCACATGGCCGCATCCTGCCTGGTAAAAGGCAAGGCTCGTCGGTAAAGGGGTGAGCACCCACGAGCCACTCCTTCACCGCTCCCTCCAAACCCACTATCTTGGTCTACCTTCAGGTTGGCCCCGGAGGCACGGAATTGGCTGCCTTCGTCGACTCTGTGGCTGATGCCGAATTCATCGACCTCAAGCTTTCCCAGCAACTGCTGGTTCCTATGGAACCCCTACCTGAAGCTCTGCTGATCAGAGCCCTGGACGGCAGCCTTTTAGGCCGGGCCACGCACCACACTAAGCCTCTACTCATGTCAGTGGGGGAACGACATCAGGAGTGGCTTTCCTTCCTGGTCATCTCCTCTCCCCAAGCCCCCATTATGCTCTTGTTCCATTGGCTTCGGAAACACAACCCACGTGTTGATTGGATGACAGGGCGTATTCTGGATTGGGGTGTGCATTGCTTCGGCCACTGCCTTGCTCTCTCTCCACCCAAACCACTGCCGGCTATCGCTCTCAAGCACTTAGATTTAGCATCGGTTTCTGAGATCTATCATGGCCTTGCGCGCGTGTTCAGTAAGGCCTTGGCTACCTCCCTGCCTCCCCACCGGAACTTCGACTGTGCAATTGAACTGCTTCCCGGAACCAGTCCCCCTAGGGTGCACCTGTATCAGTTATCCGCCCCAGAGAGAGCTGCCATGAACCAGTATATCCAGAAGTCCCTGGCAGCGGGTATCATCCGACCATTCTCCTCCCCAGCTGGGGCAGGTTTCTTCTTTGTAGAAAAGAAGGATAAATCCCTACACCCATGTATTGACTACCGGGATCTTAATGCGATTACTGTCCGTAACCGTAACCCCTTGCCACTTATGGCCTCGGCGTTCGAGCTCCTGCATGGTGCCACGATCTTCACTAAGCTGGATCTACGAAACGCATACCACCTGGTGCGTATCAGGGAGGGGGATGAATGGAAGACCGTCTTCAATACCCCAGCCGGTCATTACGAGTACCTCGTCATGCCGTTCGGCCTAACCAACGCTCCGGCCGTCTTTCAGGCTCTAGTCAACGAGGTCCTCCGTGACATGCTCAACGTGTTCGTGTTTGTCTACCTAGAAGATATCCTGATCTTCTCCCATTCTATGGACGAACACGTCCGGCAGGTGCATCAGGTCTTGGAGAGACTCCTCAAGAACGGACTCTACGTAAAACCCGAGAAATGTGAGTTCCACACCTCGCAAACCTCGTTCCTGGGATACCTGCTTTCAGCCGGTAATATCCGGATCGCAACTTTGAGTACCTGCAATCGGCTAAACGACTCAACCCCCGACAGGCTAGATGGGGCCTTTTCTTTGGCCGCTTCCGGTTCTCTCTTTCGTACCGGCCTGGGAGCCGAAATGTCAAGCCTGATGCGCTCTCTAGAGCTCATGCCCTGGAGGAGGAGGAGCCATGCCCAGAGACCCTCCTTCCCAAATCTGTGTCGGTCCACACCCTTAGTCTCGCTTTGGAGGAGCGGGTCAAGAATGCCTGGGACAGGGGCCCTGTCCCCGAGGGTTGCCCCACTAGTCTCCTGTTCGTCCCCGAGGGTCTCCGCTCTGGAGTTCTTCAGTGGTGTCACAACTCCCTGTTCTTCTGTCACCCCGGTCAGCCTCGCACCTTGTCTCTGGTCAAGACACGCTTCTGGTGGCCTTCCATGGTAAAGGACACCCGGGACTTTGTCGCAGCTTGCCCCGACTATGCCCAACACAAGAACCCTCGTGGCTGCCCCCAAGGTCTTCTCCGGCCCCTTCCTATCCTGAAACGCCCGTGGTTGCACCTTGCCATGGACTTCGTAACCGTGCTGCCCGTCTACAATGGCAACACGGTCGTCATGACGGTCATTGATCGGTTTTCTAAGATGGGCCACTTCATCGCTCTACCCAAGCTGCCATCTGCCAAGGAAACCGCCAAGCTGGCCCTCCAGCACATAATTCGCCTCCACGGTTTTCCCAGAGATATCGTCTCGGACTGACCCCTCGGCTAAGTTTTGGAGGGAGTTCTGCTGCCTCCTGGGCATCTCGACCAGCCTATTATCTGGGTTTAACCCACAAACGAACGGACAGACCGAGAGACTAAACCAGGATCTTAAAACTGGTCTCCGCCTCCTTTGCAGTCGGAAACCCTCCTCCTGGTCGGACAAATTTATGTGGATTGAGTATGCCCATAACACTTTTCCCACTGCTGCCACAGGGCTTGCACCCTTCCAGGCGGTCCACGGTTTCCTGCCGCCAACTTTCTCCAACCAGGAACCCCGGTCCGCCGCCCTTTTCTTCCGACGCTGCCGTCGATGCTGGAGAATGGCCCGAGCAGCCCTGCTCAAGAACGGCATAAGGCTTTGCCAGGGGGCCAACCGTAAGCGGCGCCTAGACCCCCACTACCGTGCCGGGCAACGTTTATGGCTCTCTATTTGTTTAAGGCCACCTGTCGGAAGCTCGCCCCACGCTTCATCAGCCCCTTCCCCATTTCTAAGGTCGTTAATCCCGTGGCCCTCCGACTCAGGCTCCCCAGAGCACTCCGGATCCACCCTACGTTTCATGTGTCTAGGGTTCCACCCGTTCGGGCCTGCTCCCTGGTGCCCTCTGCCCACCCAGGTCATTGATGGGGGTTCTGCCTACACCGTGCGCCGCCTGCTCTGCTCCCGTCGTCGTAGTCGGGGCCTTCAGTACCTGGTGGATTGGGAGGGCTCCTGGGTCCTTTAGCACCTGACTGGCATAAGTGGATAATCATGCACCTGAATCTAATTCTACAACCCCCTGACATTATGCATGTGTACAACAAGTGTAAGAATTTAAGTCATTGGGTGGTCACACGAAATAATTATTTGATTTGGATGTCTTTACTTTCCATTTTGTC
The DNA here is from genome assembly GCF_946808225.1 of Silurus aristotelis. Taxonomy (NCBI): domain Eukaryota; kingdom Metazoa; phylum Chordata; class Actinopteri; order Siluriformes; family Siluridae; genus Silurus; species Silurus aristotelis. The sequence goes on along the minus strand of NC_139577.1, from coordinate 5,787,652 downwards.
AATTGTTAAAATAAATAATTAACACTTTTACTTTTAAAAGCATTCTCACTTAACATCATTTTTTCACAAAAGCCTAAATCTTGTGCACAGTACTGTATATGTGGATATGTGACCATTTACAGCCTTGCAACCAGTGTGCTTGTTAGACATCCCAGGGGTGGGTTTTATTGTTATTATTTGATCCAATTTCCTATGAAGGTTTTTTACTAGATTAAAATTTGCCAATACAATCACAATAATTCTAGTCAAGTTATTGATAGGAGGGCTGGGGTGCAGTTTGTGTTCTGGTTCATCCATATAGGGCCTTTAGGTTAATTAAGGTAAATGTTAGTACTATAGAATAAAGGAACAGTATTTACACACTAATTGCATAAAGTGTTACTGTGTATGACCAATAGAAATGGAAGAAATTGTGTTACACTGGGCTGGAAAACTGATGTTACACTGGACCATTTGTGTGTAGATAAAAAAAATTGCAATTCAAGACACAATAACAAAAATATGTTTTCTTACCTAATGCAATGGCACTGATGAAAGACACCATTTCTATGAGTGTCAGTCCAATTACAATGTAACCTGCTGTTGTTTGAACCCGAGCAAAGTTATCAAAAAAGACTAAATAATAAATAACAAAGGAAAGACATAGAAAATTAAGGTTTACATTGATATGCAGCTTACAAATTAAATGAATTGTAAACTTTTTCAATGGGTTGTCTAAACAAATGAACATTAGTGTGATTGTGATTTAGCTAAAAAAAAAGTTAACTTTTTCTCCTGGGTGTACCTAGACATTCTTACATTCTGGGGTTTTATGATGTGGGTAAACCTGGGACCCTCATGCAGGAGCAGGCAAGTATAAAAATAAAATGCAGCCCAGAGGTCTTAGTGCCTAAAAGTGACTAGTCCATCTGGTTCTGTGTGGATCATTGGATCAATTGGAAATCTAATATAACACATATTTAATGCCTTGCATCAATGATCTGCTCGATCAGCTAGGTGCAGCACTCTTATTTGACACTGGATTTAACCAAAATATATTGGTGGATCCCTGTTTACAGCAGGCTTTACTCAGGTGAAAGCTGCATTGTCTTGGACCACTACTGCATTCCTCTGACTTCTCTCTCGCTTTTGTTCTCAAGATGGATGCGTTGGACAGGGGGCTGGGGGGCTTGCTGTCCCAGGTGGTGGAGGGAGAGGAGCTCCCCAGTGCTGTACATCAGCCATAAGCACTCGGTACGGAAGAGCCAGTACAGCACTATCAAAAAGGTGTGCCTGGCCGTTAAGTGTTTGAACCATGCTCCGTTCCAATGCCTCAAGCATGCCTCAAGCATGAATTTGCTTGCATAAAAGACACCAATGCATAATGGTATCTGGCACTTGCCCCATGGAAATTTGAGGTGGTCCACAGATGGCTGTGGCCAATTTCTTCCCATGTTGAGGGGTGGGGGTGTTAATGGAGTTGGCTGTAGACTGGATTGCTCCCCAATTGTGTGGTAAACTTGTCATCTACTGTTTCTTCCTACCCTGAACCAGAAATCTTTCCACAGATACTATGCATGATTTATTGAGGGTTAAAATGGATTTGCACCAGTATTTACCATCCACAGATAAATGGGCTTGTTAACAGTGCAATCAAATGCTTAAAAATGCAAATATTTTTTTTGTCCATGATGATGCAAGGAATTTGGACAAGTGGCTGAAGCCCCTGTAATATCTAGTTAAAGAAGTCCTGCAAGCCTCCACTGGGTTTGTCCCGAATTAAATTATCTTACAGGTTTAAACCTTGTGCAATATTAAGCATAATTAGAAAAAACTGTAGAGGATGGACCTTATAAGTCCAGAAAATATAAATCCAGTACATTCTTGACTCCACACACTTGTTTCCCAAGTCTTTTACTTCACATCTCCACAAGCTGGGTTTCTACGCAGGTAGTAGACAATATTATACAAAATAATTTTGCTGAAATTAGCATGAAAACAGCAGGAGACAATATTGATATAAAAATACAATTCATATTACAGTAAGCTTTTTCATAGTAAAGTCATACACTACCTCATTATGAAAGTAAAATTAATTGTTTTCACTAAAATAAACTCTAGGAAAGATACAAATATTTTGTTGCCAAATTTTATGTATACTTTTCTCTCAAGGGAGAATGTAATTAAACATTTAAATAAGAAAGAAGCAAATAAAATAAAATATTTTTACTTACATGAACATGCACTAATTGCTATGATTGAATTGTAAAGTGGAATAGCCAAAGCCTTCAATGCATTTTGCAAGCATGCTGTGAAACAAAAGCATAAATCATTAAATAAATGGATATCTGTCTGTCTGTCCGTCCGTCCATCCATCCATCCATCTAATGATCTATCTCCCCAGTTACAAAACAGTTGGGACACTATAACAACTCATAAAATCTCATTAACCCATATTCTATTGAAAATAGAACAAAAAAAATACAGCTTCACCAATCTGTGACTGTGTCTACAAATTGTTGAACAATAATAAGAAGAATGTTCCTCAACATAAAAAAATCTCATCATTTACAGTACATAATATCATCAAAAGTTTTAAATAATCTGGATAAATCACAAGAAAGATCTCTAGGATATATGTAACCCTAGTTCCCTGAGGAAACGAGACCCTGCTTCGCAACATTTTGGGAACGCGACCGCTTTGTCCATGATCTGAAACAATGTGTGTAATCAGTCAAATTAGACGCGTGGCGTCACTGGTGGGGTGATGTCACCACCAGGAAGCTATAAAATGCACCTGGAGAGAAGCCGGAGCCAGCTTCTGTCAAAGAGTAGGAGGTGCTAAAGTGTGGCATAGAGATGCAGCGTCTCATTCGCTCAGAGAACTAGGGTTACATATGTAACCTGGAGACGTTCCTTTCCAGTAACTCTAGCTGTGTAACAACGCTTTGTGAGCGAGTGTCCAATCATGCCTAGCTGACCAGTCCCTGACAAGTGTGTATAGGCACAGCTAGGTCGAAAGGACGGGGGGGCCAGGAGTGGCACTGAGGTCAAGGTTATAAAACTGGACAAAGGTCAGCGGGGTGGACCAGCCTGCAGTCTTGCAGATGTCTTGGAAGGACACTCCAGAGGAGCAAGCCTTCAAAGCTGCCACAATCCGGGTCGAGTGAGCTCTGACTCCGAATGGAGCGGGAGACCAGAGGACTCATAAGAAGATGCAAAGCATCAATGATCCATCTGCTGAGAGTCTGCTAGTTAGCAGGGAGGCCTTAATCACCCAGAGAGGGTGCTTGAGGAGGGCTACCAGGTCTGCAAACCATGATTTGCCCAGCTACCTTGGGGCCACCAGGAGGAGACGGAATCTATCCCGGCAAACTCTCTGTAATAGAGAAAGCACACTCTTTTTACGTTCAGCTGTAACCCCAGTTCCTTCATGTAAACTAGAACGACATCTCGATGCCGGACTGCTAAATGCTCTGATTGAGCTAAAATCAACCAATTGTCAATATAGTTTAAAATGCGGATCCTCTGAAGTTTCAAAGGGGCCAGGGCCGCATCCAAACTCTTTGTGTTGGTGAGGGGTGAGAGGGCATAACCAAATGGTAGGAACCGATATTGGTAAGCTTCGGCCCTGAAGCGAATTTCAGGAAATTCCTGTGAGAAGGAAGGATGGATACATCAAATATGCATCCTTCAGATCTACATTGACAAACCAGTCCTCGGATCTAATTTGACACCGAGACACATCTGGCAGAGCTTTGCAGGCTAACAGGTAGTCTTTTAAGGGCATCAGTCTCTCGAGACTGACCTCTGGTACACCTAGAGCCAGAGCTATGCCTTGGTGCAGCTCTGGGAGCCTCCAAGGAGGCAGCGAGTCCCCTGGGTCTGCTAAAATACCGGCTGGAAACCGAGGAGGGTGCTCGCTGGAGCTGGCCCTAAAGCACTGATTGTGGTATGGTTAATAGACCAGGTCCCTTGGAGCGCAGGGGCAGAGCGGGCACAAAAAATGAGGTGCACTATGCCCTTTGCTGGTGGATCCCAAGAACATCCTGTGTTAGGACTTCTTGGCCAAAGCCCTCTTATTGAAATTGACAGTCCTCGAGTCTGTCATCTCAACTGGCTTAGGCCCAGAGCATTGCCCAGGATCACTAGCAGGGGGTGTGCAAGTGCTCTGCCTTTGAACCTCCTGGTGACAGGAGGTGTTCGGTTGTTTTTGGGGCTGTGCCCGCCAAGCAGCCCCATAAGAGTAATGTGGGAGGAACTGCTGAAATGCTGCCAATTGTGTCGGGGAGCACTGCTCTGTTCCTGTCAGAAGGATGAGGGTGAGCCATAGCCATACAACGAGGATTGGAACTGATAAGGCAGGCCAAATATGGCTTAGCTCAGGACCTGAACACCTCAGTGTGCATGTCCTGAAAGAAAGGCAGACCCCTCAGTGTGAAGGTTGTGACGTAGGTGACAGAAAGCGCTTGTAGAGCTTACTGTATGGGGCAGCTTTCTGCTCATCTGCCGGCCAAACTATATCAAGTTTGGCTACGGCACGAGTCACAACCCTAATAGCTCCTCTCTTGCAAAGCCAGACATTTACCACTTACCTAAAACCTGTAAGGGAACAAACACACACTAAGAGCACTTCATGAACAAAGCTTTGATTTGGCTTTCACGTCTGTTCATTCCATTTACAGTTGCATTTTTTTCTTATTAATAAAACAAACAATAAAATGTAAATTCAATTAAAATAAAAATACTCTATTGTTTAAGCTATTTAATTTAAATATACTTTCTCAAAATACCTACTTGGAAAACTGCTGAGATAAGGAGATGTTTTCATCAGCATGAATGGCCTTATGATACTGACACTAGAACAAGCAACAATCTCAACAAGAAACCCTAAGAGGAGGAGCAAAGCAAATTAACATTTCCAAAAATCTGAAAAGATTATTCAAAAAGTGCCATATATGTGCTGTTGAGGAAGGGGATTAGGGTAATGGTGGATGGGTGGGAAATCAGCTAGGTAGGTGTCGGGAAGTAACGATAAATTTACCTTCTTTTGACCATAAGCTGAAAGCAACAAACATGCAGATGTTTGGACAAAGAATGAGACAGATGTGCATGTTAAGGGCTTTTTTGCTAGTATCTAGAAGGAGAAAAAAGTTTTTTTTTTTTTTTTTTTTATGTGAATAAAAATACTTTGTATAAAAATATTAAATACCTTTCCTTTTCAGCAGGCTAAAAACAGGACCACAAAATCCCAATGAGAGCAACAGTGCAACTGAGCACAACACCAATATTGACATATGGTGTGCCGAAAAACCTAAAGCATTGAGGTAGTACACACAGAGGCATTAATAAGATACATTTAAACCTAAAAATAATAAAAACATAAATAAAAAATAACTTAAAAACTGCGCTAGACTGACATCCCATATCAACTGGTCTTCTGCGGAAAGGGTCTAAATTTACAATGATTACTGTTTTAGGAAGAGGGGCACCATAGCACACACTACAGTACTTCAATAACTTTTTCATATTAGCCAGTAATCAGGAGAAGTGGTTAAATTCTATGTTTCATTTAGTTGAAAAAGGTATCAACACTCTTATCAGGACAGAAGTGTTAGATCCTTTAATTTAAAGATTAAATGTCCAAATAATTGTTCCCCGTTAACAGAGCAACACAGTTTTTCCTTTAATTTGTCACCATCTCTATCATGAACATGAGATTTTGTACATTACCTATACTATGTAGAACCACTGTGGTACTTGCTGACATGTTCCTCGTATGGACCTCACATGTAAATTCTCCTTTATCCTCCATCTTTATATTCATCAGATGTAGCGAGAAGTTTCCTTTGGGGATTTCAGAAGAAAATAAAGAGAAATTCCCTTTTGAGACCTCATCTGGGAAAAAATCAGTTTTGTCACTAAACACTTGAGTCTAGAGATCTGGTCTGCTTTTTCCTTGCTGGAAGAGGCTCACTACAGAACCTGTATCCGTCTTTCTCCATTCTACCTGGAGGTCTTCTAATGGCAGTAAACTTTCAATAAAGCATGACAAGAGCACTGATCCTCCAAGCTGAGCCACAAGTGGATCTGAGGGGCCATGGACTCGAAGAGCTGCATTAATACCATAGTAAACAAATAACAGACATGTACAGACACAAAGAATTTGTCCAACGTTTCCTTCATTTTCCTTTAGATTAATAGAGGCAAAGCAGTCAAATTAAATGTACAAATTTCTAGACCTATTTCAGTTATAGCAAAGAGCATATCATATAGAGCAAACACGATAATATACATTTAATTAGTCATTTAAAGAACATTATGAATAATTTAATAATCTAAACAACAAAAAAAGCCTTACCTTCATATCCAACAGCATAGACAAACATTACAAACAGAAACAAATACATGTTGCTCCCAGTTTATTCCTCCTGTGTCAGTGGGTTAGTAGAAATCAAATGCAGGACACCAGCAGTTTTTTAATAAATGTTCAGGTAAGCAGGAGATAGGGGAAACGGTTCCTCAATGCACAGAATGAAAGTATGCAAAACACAGTATGAAAATACAGTCCAAAAGTTCCAAACAGTAATCAGGGCAAAGCAGAGCAGAACAGTCCTTAGTCAAATACCAGATAAGAATCTAAAAACTAGTCCAATAACACAAAAAAAATTTCAACCAGGGTAACAGGCAAGCAGAGTCGGCCTCGGTGAACATGGAAAACAATCGTTATTTTTATATTTTTCTAAAACTCCAGAACCAAACTACATAAAAAATAGGTAATTTTTCCGTTTCTTTGTGGATGCACTGAAAGAAAAATAAAAGAGAAACTAAAAGAAAAAAGATAACGGAGCTCAAAATGCTTGCACAAGTTTGATAACAAGAGATTATACGCTGCCAGTTCAGTCGCCTTTGGCAAACACAGCATACACTGCATAATAAAGCTGTTACCTTTCTTGCACTTATCACAAATTTTATTTGTTACTTTCCACCTCTGTGTGTGTGTGTGTGTGTGTGTGTGTGTGTGTGTGTGTGTGTTAAATTTCGGTACAGTTGGGGGGAAGAAATGCAAAACAAAATTGATTGTTGTTTTTTGTTTAACACATTTTAATATTATTTACATTTGTGATTAACATTTTAACAGTTTACATTTTTAAAATAAATGTAAATAAAATGCTTGCTTGTTTAAATAATATATAAAATAATATTTTATAAAAAAATAAAATAGAATAAATCAAATTAATGCAATACACTTTATTATATTGATTACATTTTAATAAGCAATTAGATTGCCACAAATTAAATTATAAAAAAAAAATTAATTAACGGAAAAAATAAATTTTATTGTTTACATTTGTCAGACCACGTTAGGGCAATAGAGATTTGTGTGTGTTTTAATTACATTTAATATAAAATTTTCCAATTGTATAATCTATTTAACTGTTTTATTTATTTTAATATACTTTAACAAATGTCTTCATTCTTTCCATCCTTCATTCTTTCACTCCCTCAATATGTGGAATTGTCAGGATTTTCTCCTTTTAATAGAAATTCTTGAAGCTGGAAACACAAAAGAAATCCATATAGTTGCTAGCCACTTCCTGGTTAGTGGCTAACAATAGTGCTACTACAGTGAGGAAAATAAGTATTTGAACACCCTGCTATTTTGCAAGTTCTCCCACTTAGAAATCATGGAGGAAATCATGTCCACTGTGAGAGACATAATCTAAAAAAAAAATCCAGAAATCACAATGTATGATTTTTTAACTATTTATTTGTATGACACAGATGCAAATAAGTATTTGAACACCTGAGAAAGTCAATGTTAATATTTGGTACAGGAGCCTTTGTTTGCAATTACAGAGGTCAAACGTTTCCTGTAGTTTTTCACCAGGTTTGCACACACTGCAGGAGGGATTTTGGCCCACTACTCCACACAGATCTTCTCTAGATCAGTCAGGTTTCTGGCCTGTCGCTGAGAAACACGGAGTTTGAGCTCCCTCCAAAGATTCTCTATTGGGTTTAGGTCTGGAGACTGGCTAGGCCACGCCAGAACCTTGATATGCTTCTTACAGAGCCACTCCTTGGTTATCCTGGCTGTGTGCTTCGGGTCATTGTCATGTTGGAAGACCCAGCCTCGACCCATCTTCATTGCTCTAACTGAGGGAAGGAGGTTGTTCCCCAAAATCTCGCAATACATGGCCCCGGTCATCCTCTCCTTAATACAGTGCAGTCGCCCTGTCCCATGTGCAGAAAAACACCCCCAAAGCATGATGCAACCACCCCCATGCTTCACAGTAGGGATGGTGTTCTTGGGATGGTACTCATCATTCTTCTTCCTCCAAACACGTTTTGTGGAATTATGACCCAAAAGTTCTATTTTGGTCTCATCTGACCACATGACTTTCTCCCATTACTCCCCTGGATCATCCAAATGGTCATTGGCAAACTTAAGACGTGCCTGGACATGTGCTGGTTTAAGCAGGGGAACCTTCCGTGCCATGCATGATTTCAAACCATGACGTCTTAGTGTATTACCAACAGTAACCTTGGAAACGGTGGCCCCAGCTCTTTTCAGGTCATTGACCAGCTCCTCCCGTGTAGTTCTGGGCTGATTTCTCAGCTTCCTTAGGATCATTAAGACCCCAGGAGGTGAGATCTTGCATGGAGCCCCAGTCCGAGGGAGATTCACAGTCATGTTTAGCTTCTTCCATTTTCTAATGATTGCTCCAACAGTGGACCTTTTTTCACCAAGCTGCTTGGCAATGGTCTCTCTCTTTGGTCTTGGCCATGTTAGTAGTTGGATTCTTACTGATTGTATGGGGTGGACAGGTGTCTTTATGCAGCTAACGACCTCAAACAGGTGCATCTAATTTAGGATAATAAATGTAGTGGAGGTGGACATTTTAAAGGCAGAACTTGCAAAATAGCAGGGTGTTCAAATACTTATTTTCCTCACTGTAAATATATAGGTTATGACAGTAAATACTGTACTCTTTCTGTATTTTTGTGTTTATATATTATTAAAGCATTGTATAACTGTACTCACATTTCACATTGGGACTGGTATTGATACTGAGCACCAACACTATTGCGTTCAATGATTCTAGACACATAGTCAGATGCATCCGCAAATCATAAACAGCTGTAACACAATGTGGGACAATTTTCAATATTTCATATAAATTTTATTTTTGATATATTTATCTTGCAGGAATATATCACACAATATTGGTTAATATCTGACATATTACTGAATGTTTTCTAGATGTCTCTAGATCTGCCTTTTTACCATCAATATTGGTTGTTTAATACAGGCAAAACGCAGAATTTACATTGCTTTTGACCTGTTTATCCAGGGAGTCTGTGGATGCCTCTTTTGCACATCCATCCATCCATCCATCCATCCATCCATCCATCCATCCATCCATCCATCCATCCATTCATCCATCTATCATCTACAGACATGTTGGACATTAGTGGTATGTATTTCATGACAGGCCTCAAACAAGGATGGCATTAATCCTAAACAATTTTTCCAAAAGAAAATTGAAATCACAAAAAGAAAAACGGTATCACTTAAACTATTACACATATATAAAAAGTGCTTCTGAATGTTTAAGCTGAAAATTCAGCTTAAAGCAGCTTTCCCTGAGCCCACAGGAGGATCTGGCATGCCAGCTTGTACAGGAGGATTAAGACTCATGTACTAGTAATACGTTTGCAATAATTTTACCAAAACTGTATAAATAAATGAGTTAATTAAAAACATGCAGAGGTAAAGATTATTTACAAAAAATCATATTGGAAAAAAATCCATCGTAGTAATTAAAGTAATGGAATATACAAAGTATGTTTTTTTTTGTTACCTACTACAACAGCACAGATGACAATCACCACTGCTGTGGCTGTTAGAAAGGCATTCAATTTTTCATCTATGGTCTGTATCTGGCCATTAAACAAATCTAAATGAGAGATAGAATAAGAAAATAGGTTAATTTACACTCTTTGTACAAATTTAACACATATGTGTTTGCAAAATTAAATGTGAATAGTGATGGAGTAGATCTTTGGGCAGAAACGAACAATGGGTTGTTGAGGAAGAACATGCAAGTGAATTCTTAGCTAGTTCAAATAGGATGCAAGCCCAGACATGCAAGTAATACAGTGCAAACGTTCAGTCTGTAGTTGGAAACGGAACCTTTTCTGACCTTAGTGAAAAGAAATGTCCAGATCCTCCTGATATTTGAAGCTGCATGACTAAGTCAGGTTAGCAATGTGAGACAGGAAAGATAACTGGTTTTCCAGAATAACCCCAAGTTTTTATGCACTGCACTCTTAATTCTATTTGATTGCTGTATAGCATATGTGACAGCCAAAGAGCAAGTGACTCTCGGACAGTGTGACGTCTCTTGAGTCACAAACAGGTCTACCAGAGCCCTGCAAATCTCTGCCAGATCTGCTCCACCACTTTAGGGTGGAGCCACCATTTGCCGGGCTCAGCCCTTGCCTTGATGACCCAGAATGTACGCTACCCTTAAGGAGAGCAACTTACCCTGGGCCCACAGGAGGATCTGGCATGCCAGCTTGTACAGGAGGCATTAGTGCAGACCCACTGGTGGTTGATGTAATGTTATCCAAGTGGATCAACACATGATGACCTTTGATGTCTGACAGGAAATGCTTTAAAGCTAAAATCACGGCCAGCATCTCTAGCCAATTGATGTGCCACAGCAGATAGGGCCCTCCCCATAGACCTTATGACCACTCCCCAACCTGTGAGGGATGCGTCCGTCCTCAGAGGAAGAGAAGCTTGCAAACAAGCGATGGACCAAGCAGGTGAGGCAGGAGAAAGGGACAAGCCCGTCACAAAACCCTCTGCAAGGTTCATCTGTGAGCCCCAGAAACTAGCGTGGCGCTATGCCTAAGCGAGAGCGGGGCCACAACTGTGAGAAGCATGGGGCACCCTACTCGAAGAGTGGCCACCGGGAGCGGAGCAAGGTACACACAGCCGGAAAGTGTGCCTAGTATTTATGCTTGCCTTAATAAAAAAATTTCAGGTCCCAAAAAAGTGAGCGCCATCAGGAGAACCATCAGGAGAAAGAAACTCAAGGAGTGAGAGATATCAGGAGGAATACATTTAAGGAGTGAGAGACATTAGTTGGCATAAACTTGAGGAGTGAGGGTCATTAAGAGAAGAAAAACTTAAGGTGTGAGAGACATCAGGAGGAATTGCTAGAAGGAAGGCTAATGTCTGGAAAGAGCATGAAAGTAATGGTGTTTGATGGAAAGAAGTATAGTTGGTGTAGCCATGATTTAGTTTTTTCCCCTTGAAGATAATAGAACAAGTAAAGAGGCTTGTATAAAATAGTGCAAAGTCCATTGAAAATGTACTGTCACATACTGTCTGGTACAGAGGGTGAGACATTGGACACTCCAATAAATATTAAACAACCGTACGAATGTCAGTATCAATTTTCTTGTTTCACTTACATGAACATGCACCCAATATTAAACTTGAATGGTAAAGTGGAAAGGCCAAATTCTTTGTCACTTTTTGTAAAAACTCTGAAATAAAAAGAAAATGTTTATATACATGTCATATCTCAATGTATAATTAAAATAAGTTTGATGTTGGCTTACGTGGAAATCTTTCAAGATACAAAGAGGTTTTCATCAGCACGATGATTCTCATGATACTGACAGTTGAACAAATGATAACTTCTGGAATAAACCCTATAAGGAATTAAACAAACCACACCAGAAATAGGAAATTAATCTGATCTGAAATCATAACTGTTAAAACATAGAGAAAAGACTTACCTTCTGTTGACCACAAGCAGAAAGCAACGAACATGCAGATGTTCGGAGAGAGGAGCAGAGAAATGTGAATTATCATGGCCTTTTTGGTAGAAACTGAAAAAAAGAAAAAACATATATAGTCATGTGTCTATTCACAAAATATTTTTTTAATAATAATAATGGATAAATGGTACTCTAGATACCTCTCTCTCTCAGTAGTTTAAAGACAGATCCTACTGCCAGCAATAGTGCAATCAAGCAAAACACCAAGATTAGTATTTAGAGAGCAGAGAAACCTGTAGCAATTAGACATAAATAATAAACAATTAGAGACTAAACATTTTTTTTATTTAGTAATTATGAGAATCATGTGTAGAACAGTGAAGTTCATAAAATATGATAATGGTTGTGACCTTTTTGACTTTCGATACATTGGTTGCTTAAGCTGGATTTTGGGCAGAACTAGACCTAGGTTATTTTACTAGATTGAAATATGTTCAGCTGGACATGCTTTGCTTTGATCACTTAAACCTCATTACATTATTTTCATTCAATTTGGAAGATCATAAAGATATATAAAAAAAAAGTCATTAGTGACTAGGTACATTACCTACACCTTGCAGCACCACAGTGGTCCTTGCTGACATGCCACTAGTATGGACCTCACATGTGAATTCTCCTTTATCTTCCATATTTACATCCTTCAGCTTTAGTGAGAAGTTTCCTTTAGAGATTTCAGAGGAAAATAAATCAACTCTTCCTTGATAACTCTCATGTGAGGAGTCGGGGAAGATTTCACTGTTTTGATAAAGCAGGACAAGGATGCCTTGGTCGCCATCTGTCTTCTTCCAGGTCACTTCTTTAATCTCACTGACTGGTACATTAGAATCTACAGAGCAGTTCAGTATGACATCCTCACCCTTATGGGCAAAGACAGCATGGTCTGCCCCTTTCACCACAAAATGCTCTACAATGACACAAAGGTATAAAAACAATAAATACTAAGCTTAGTGTGCAGATTTTGAGGTTATTTCACTAGATTGGAAAAAAAAATGAATAAGAATTAATAACATGATGCTGGATGCTCCCGTTCTGTCACTCTATAAATATGCTGATTAGCTTGTGTCTTTATCAGGAATAAAGTGTAAGATCCTGTCTTGTGAATGCAACTTAAGACCCATCCTGACCATTTCACTAAGAACTACTGTTATTTCTGAAGATAACTCTGTGCTCAGCTGAACATGGTTTGCTTTTATAAATTAAACCTCATTAAAACATTTTTATTTGACTTGGAATAACTTTGAACAGAAGTATAAAAAAGGTACTTTGACCAGGTACATTACCTACACCATGCAGCACCACAGTGGTCCTTGCTGACATGTCACTAGTGTGGACCTCACGCTGCCCCTGTCACCACAAAATGCTCTGCAAGGACATGGACAAAGTTATAATAACAGTAAATATAAAGCGTAGAGCTGGAGAAGGTGGAGGAGTTCAGGTACCTAGAGTCAACAGTGCAAAGTAATGGAGAGTGTGTTAGAGAAGTAAAGAAAAGAGTGCAGGCAGGGTGGAGTGGGTGGAGAAGAGTGACAGGAGTGATTTGTGATAGTAGGGTATCAGCGAGAATGAAAGGGAAAGTTTATAGGACTGTGGTGAGACCTGCGATGTTGTATGGATTAGAGACAGTGGCATTGAGTAAAAGACAGGAGGTGGAGCTGGAAGTAGCAGAGCTGAAGATGTTAAGGTTTTCGTTGGGAGTGACGCGGATGGACAGGATTAGAAATTAGTTTATTAGAGGGACAGCGCATGTAGGATGTTTTGGTGACAAGGTGAGGGAGGCGGGATTGAGATGGTTTGGACATGTGCAGAGGAGGGACATGAATTATATTGGTAGAAGAATGCTGAGGATGGAGCCACCAGGTAGGAGGAAAAGAGGAAGGCAATGGAGGAGGTTTATGGATGTGGTGAGGGAAGACATGCAGGTATTTGGTGTGAAAGAGGCAGATGTAGAGGACAGGGTGGTATGGAGACGGATGATCCGCTGTGGCGACCCCTAATAGGAGCAGCCGAAAGAAGATAATGATCAAGTGTAGTAGTGGATTTGACGTGAATCATAAAATGACGAACATATTGGTACAAATTATGCATTCTAAATGTTTTACTTTACATTACTTACTGATCTCTTTCATTTCCATTATCACCTCACCAGTGTCCTGGGTTGTGTTGACTTGACATCTATAAACTCCAGCATTTTCTTTAACTACATTTTTCAGTAAGATGGAGAAATTCCCTTTTGAGACCTCATCTGGGAAAAAATCAGTTTTGTCACTAAACACTTGAGTCTGGAGATCTGGTCTGCTTTTTCCTTGCTGGAAGAGGCTCACTACAGAATCTGTATCCGTCTTTCTCCATTCCACCTGGAGATCTTCTAACGGCAGTGAACTTTCAATAAAGCATTGCAGGAGCACTGATCCTCCAAGCTGAGCCACAAGTGAATCTGAGGGGCCATGGACTCGAAGAGCTGCATTAATACCAAAGTAAACAAGAAACAGGCATGTAGAGAAACAAAGAATTTGTCCAGAGTTTCTATTGTTTTCCTTTAGATTAATTGGGGCAAACAAAGCTACAGTGATTTACAAGAATTAATCAGTCAAATTAAACGTACAAATTTCTAGACCTAATGTATTTCAGTTATAACAAAGATCAAATCATATAATGCAAACAAAATAGTATACATTTACTCAGCAGTTTTTACATCATGAGTAATTTAATAATGTAAGCTATAAAAAAGTCTTACCTTTATGTCCAACAGCATAGACAAACATTAACAACACTGAGAAATACATGTTGCTCCCAGTTTATTCTTCGTGTATCAGTGTGATGGTATAGATATTTTAATAAAAGTTATTTATTACAAGGTAAGCAGGAGATCAGAAACGGTTCCTCAATGCACATAACGGAATTACGCAAAACACAGTATGAAAAGACATTACATAAATTCCAACTAGTAATCAGAGCAACAAAAAATCCGAAAAACATTCCTTAATCCAATACCAGATCAGAATCCAAAAACCAGTGCAATAACACAAAAAAAAGCAAAGCAAAGTAACAGACAAGCGGATTCGGTCTCGGTAAACATGGAAGGTAAATAAGATCAAGTTTCGTTTTAAAAAGAGAAGTTGAAACTCCAGAACCAAACTACAGAGAAAAGGGTAATTTTCCGTTCTCAATGGATGCACGGAAAGGAAAAAAAGACGTTTCCGTTATATATATATATATATATATATATATATATATATATATATATATATATATATATATATATATATATATAAATAAATAAATAAAAATTAATTTATGTCCCACATTCAAACACTTATAAAACATTTTTCTTTATTGGTTTGCTCAATCTTTCAAATAATTCTTATTTACAGTGAAATGTAATACTAGAATATACAGGGAGACTCTAAAAAGAATAATTTAAAAGACTGATCAAACCTATAAAAGCAAATGTTTAATGGTTGTTAAATATGGAACATGATTAAAAATGCACTAATGTGTGGAGTGATTTTGCCTTTACTTTTCTTAAAAACTGTACAGTAAAATTACTTAAATGAAAAAATGTTTAATGAGTGTTTGAATACGGTGATTGAAATGCACTGATTTTTATGTTTCTTAAACACTGTACAGTAAAACAACCTGAAAATGAATTCAGTGATAGTCAGGGTCACTCGGAGTAAAGAGCAGTTGAATGAATTAGCAAAAATTTAAAGGACGGTAAAATAAAGGTGATTTTTCTTTTAGATTTTACTGTATAGTCTAAAACACTATAGTGTAAAGATGTTTTAAAAGTGTTTTAATATGGGCCTTGATTTTTTTATATATATTTACACCACAAACAACAAATTGTATTATTTGTGCTTTGATAAAAAAAAAAAAAAATGTATTGCTATTTTACAGAAGCGCATTGAATTCACAAAGAAAAAATAATTCACAGCAAGGATCTCATAATTATGACTTCCTAAGTCATAATTAGGAGATACTAAGTCATAATTAGGAGATATTAAGTCATAATTAGGAGATCCTTGCTGTGAATTTCTTTTTCTTTGTGAATGCAATGCACTTCCGTACTATTTTATGTATTTTAGATTTTTTTTAAATAACTGAAACGCCTTTCTGAAGCGTCTTTACATCTATTTTGACTCCCACCACGTGTATTGTCAAAATGCGACTGGCTTAACCGCAGTAATCGAGTTAACTGCGAGACCTAATACGAGTCTTTTTTTTAACATACGGTAGGTTTAAATAGATAATGTGACAGTAAAGTTACCAGTCTAAAAATCTACTCAAGTAAAAGTAAAAAGTAGCTCATTTAAGGAGCTTATTTAGTGTAAATTAAAATAAAAAACTTAAGTAAAAATTGACAGTTACTTTTTTTACAGGAGGGGTGGGGTGGAGGACTCCAGTGTACTTCAAAAAGGACAAGGGCATATCAATCTTAAACTAGTTGTTTTTAAATTAAAGGAACACCTTTAAAAATTAAAGTGCAATTTTTGTGCAAGTTTTGAAGTGGGCTTGTATGAGGTGTTAATGCTTTGCCAGTGTATCTACAGTATTTACTATGTTAACATACGTAGTTAAAATCATTGGCATTATAAACTGAGTAGAAAAAACAATTCTCACCAAAAGTGTGTGATTGGTTATAGAGTAATGCTCAAATCTAATGCAACATCAGCAGATCTACTCTAAAATATTTACACCACTAAAATAACACTTATTTTAAAATATAACATTTATTTCATATGACCCCCTAAATCACAACACTTTTCCCCCCAGTCCCCGTTCATTTCCAACCCCGGTGCTAACCAACATTATCAATGTCACACAGTGATGCAACGCAAGAGTACAACATTTATTGAATTTAAAGATACAAGTATCAATAACTGCACTCAAAATTCTTGCACAGGTTTAATGACAAGTAATTATACGCTGCCAGTTCAGTCGCCTTTGGCAAACACAGCATATACTGCATAATAAAGTTGTTGCCTTTCTTGCACTTGAAGTCAAAATGGTCAGTTAAATATTTTAAGTCCAGGGGTTTGTTTCATAATATTTTAACAACATTTAGCTCTCAGCTGGGTCGTATCACTGGTGTCCACAGGCACCACTAGGGTTTCTGGGCTCCTTGTGGCCCCAAGGCCCCATCCCCCAATTATCTGATATTTTTGCCACATGTAACAACAATCATTCTAAATAAGCATAATAATTATTGTGTATTCAGTAAGAGACAATAAAGAACTAAATTTAAACAGTTTATTAAAATAACAAATTATGCATACTGTAGCAATTGACACCATTGTATGGTCTCCCATACACAAACAACACTGTCCGGATTATTTAATTAGAGTGATAATATGATAATAAGAGTGAATAATAAGTTTTTTACAACAGCAGCTCCAGAGGAAATGTGGACATTAGCTTAAGCAGCGACAAGATCATTGAATTAGTGATTTAAACTTGAGAACTAAACAATTACTTTTTGTGAAACATTTAAATTGGTTTTATAAATGAGTTTCTCCAAATAATTTAAATGAAGCAACTCGACTGATTTATTATCACAACAATCTTATTATTATTACTACAACACATTTCATAAACAATGTACATTTTGATTGATTCCATACAGAAAGCTGTTCCAAGGCTTTCAAAACATTTATACATCACTAGTTTTATTGCTGCTTGGTGATTTTCTGTATTTTCTCAAGGTCAATGCTGCTGTATTACTATTGTTCAATTGTATGGAAAAATATCGATCTTTTTAAATTACTGTTTTAACCAGTGGATCAACATTGGAGTGAGTAACTATTTTATTTTCATTAAAACAGCTTCATACAGGCTGGATCTTCAGAACCTTAACACAAAACAGGGAACATAAAGCACCTTTTTTGAAAAACTGTGAGATTAGCTGACTTTCTCCTCTTTTTCAAGTTTTTCTTATCTATGATTTTTCATTCTTGCATTTTGCATCAACTTGCACGACGAGTTGAAATCAGAGCTGCTCTCTAAAGGGCTGCACATGCGCAGTAGTTTTCAGGGTGCGATTTTCCCACCCTTGCATTATTTCATTTATTTTATTTTTCATTTTTTTACTTAGTTATGGATATGATTTTAAATATAGTAAAGTACAAAATTTGTAACAAAACATACTTAAATAAAAGTTGAATTGCAAATTTTAAAAACTAAAGAAATTTACACAAAAACGCTACTCAATTACAGTAATGCAAGTAAATGTAATTTGTTACTTTCCACCTCTGTGTATATATGTATATATTTGGGGTTTAATGGTACGCAAAATTCATGGTTCAGTACGTACCTCAGTTTTTAAGTCACGGTTTGGTTAAATTTCGGTACAGTTGGGGGAAGAAATGCAAAACAAAATAGCTTTTTTTAATAACACAGTTTAATATTATTAACATTTGGGATCAACATTTGAACAGTTTACATTTTTAAAAGAAATGTAAATAAAATGCCTGCTTGTTTAAATATATAAAATAATATTTTATATAAAATAAAAAAAATCATTAGATTTAATAAACAATTAGATTGCCAAAAATTTAATTATTTAAATAAAATTAATTAACAGAAAAATAAAATAAAATTGTCTACATTTGTTAGACCACATTTGGTTAATAGAAATTTGTGTGTGTGAACGTCTCTAGGTTACGTATGTAACCCTAGTTCCCTGAGGGAACGAAAAGCTTTGGGAACGTGCCTGAGTGTTCATGCTCTGAATAAGGTGTGTAATCAGTCAAAAATTGGACGCTGGCCATCACCGATGAGGTGACATCACGACCAGGAGTATAAAACACATATGAGAGAAGCAAGAGACAGCTTCTGTAAGGGAGAAGAAAGCGCTGCAGGGACGCTGGAGGTGTGGCACAGAGACGCAGCGTCTCGAGACCTAGAGACGTTCCCTTTCAGGAACTCGAGCGACGTGTCCAATCACTCCAGACTGACCAGTCCCTGCCCAGTGTTTATGTGACCACAGCTAGAGGAGGACCGAGGGGCCAGGAGTGGCACTGCGGTCCAGGTTATAGAACCGCACAAAGGTCAGTGGGGCGGACCAACCCGCAGCGTCACATATGTCTTGAAGGGGAACTCCAGAGGACCAAGACTTAGAGGCAGCCACACTCCGGGTGGAGTAAGCTCTGACCCCGAAGTGACCGGGGAGATCAGAGGACTCATAAGACGACGTGATAGCGTCAACGATCCACCTGCTCAAAGTCTGCTTATTAGCAGGCAGGCCTCTCTTGGGAGGGCCGTAGCAGACGAACAGCTGGTGGGACATTCTCGAAGGGGCCCATCCTGCGGACGTAAGTGTCCAGAGCCTGCACCGGGCAGAGCCGGTTGAGCTTCTCCTGGTCTAGGGCCTGGAACGGAGGAGGATAGAATGCCTGTAGTCTAACAGGCCGTGGGACGACCAAGGGCACCTTGGGGATGTAACCCGTACAGGGGTAAAGGAGGGCACCAGCCATACCTGGGGTAAACTCCAGGAAGGAGGGGGCCACAGACAAGGCCTGCTGGTCCCCTACTCTTTTTATAGAGCAGATGGCCATCAAGAACGCGGTTTTGATAGAAGGGTGCTTCCAAGATGCCTCGGCTAGAGGCTCAAAGGGGGGCTCAGAAAGGGCCCCCAAAACGATGGCCAGGTCCCACCCAGGCACTCTAGGCCATACCGGGGCCTCAGCCTCCGGGTGAACCAACTGGGCAGTGGACTGGATCCAGCTGGTGGCGTGCACACCACGCGAAGAACAGGCGCCAACTGGTGGCATACGACCTCCTAGTGGAGGGAGTTCTGGAGTGGAGAATGGTCTCTATCACCTCGGTGGAGAGACCAGAACCTCGGAGCCGTGCTTCCTCAGGGGCCACAGCCACAGCCTCCACAGCTCTGGGTGGGGTGAAATACGGCACTCCCTAGCTGAGAATGGAGGTCCCTCCTCAGAGGAAATTCCCACGGAGGGTGCCACCATGTTCGCGAACCATGGTTTGCGCGGCCACCTTGGAGCTACCAGGAGGAGACTGACTCCATCCCGGCAAACTCTCTCCAGAACTCCCGGAAGCAGCGTGACACGAGCAGACAGGGGGGAAAGTGTACAGACGCAGCCTCAGCCACGCCTGAGACATGGCATTCAGCCCCAGAGGGGCTGGAGGCGTAAGGAAGAACCAGAGGGGACAGTGCGACGTCTCTCGAGACACGAACAGATCCACCTGGGC
The DNA here is from genome assembly GCF_946808225.1 of Silurus aristotelis. Taxonomy (NCBI): domain Eukaryota; kingdom Metazoa; phylum Chordata; class Actinopteri; order Siluriformes; family Siluridae; genus Silurus; species Silurus aristotelis. The sequence goes on along the minus strand of NC_139577.1, from coordinate 5,767,600 downwards.
TCTTCTGAATTTCTCACAAACCTGCTCCACCACATCGGGGGGGAGCCACCATTCCCCGTGCCTCAACCCCTGCCTCGAGAGGGCGTCTGCTGCTTCGTTCAACCGGCCTGGGACGTAAACTGCCCTCACAGAGAGGAGTTTCCTCCGGGCCCTAAAAAGGACCTGGGACACATCTGGGAGAGCTTTCCAAGCTCCAAGAAAATGCTTTAGGGATATCAGCCTCTCGTGACTGACCTCCGGAATGCCCAGAGCCCAGGCAGCACCCTGAGATGGCTCTAGGGGAGGCGAGATCTCCTAGACCACAGCGATGCCGGGTGGAGACCAAGAAGAGAGCTTGCTGGAGCTGGCCGTGCCCTGAAGCACTGAGGGTGGCAGGGTTAGCGGACCAGGACAGGGCGGGCACCGGAAAAAGTGGTGCGACACGCCCCTCCACAGCCAGATCCCCAGAAAGTTCCGTGTCAGGAGCTTTTCGCCGAAGCCTTTCTGTTGGAGATGACAGCATTCAGATCTGTCACCTCACGAGGCTTCGACGCCGAGCGATGCGCAGGATTCCTCACAGAGGGAGAGCAAGTCGCGACACTGCGTTTCTAAATCTCCCGATGGGAGACGGAGGGCTGCGGCTGGGGCTGAGCCCGCCGAGCAGCCCCCTGTGAACGGCGTGGGAGGTAACGCTGGAATGCTGCCACCTGTTTCTTATTTTCCTGAAACCTCTCGAACACCGAATGTACGGAATCGCCGAAAAGGCCAGAAGGAGTCAGCGGAGCATCCAGCAATACAACCCTGTCCCTATCAGACATGTCTGACAGTGTGAGCCACAGGTGCCTTTCTGTGGACACCAGGGCAGCCATAGACCGGCCAATAGCCCTAGCGGTCTCCTTAGTGGCTCTGAGAGCCAGATCTGCCGTACGGCGCAGCTCATCAAAACGGCCGTCCACGGCACCCCCCACATCCAATTCACGCAGCAGGTCAGCCTGATATGCCTGCAACACCGCCATGGTGCACTTTTTTCTGACAGACACACAATATGACAAACAATGTCACACAAACACACAGAGCGCTTTCTGAAAACACAGAAGCTGCCGCTGGCTTCTCTCATATGTGTTTTATACTCCTTGTCATGACGTCACCTCATCGGTGACGGCCAGCGTCCAATTTTTGACTGATTACACACGTTATTCAGACACATCTTCTAATTAATCATATTGAGAAAAATGTATATCTTATTTGTTTTTATTATTTAACAGATATAACTGGAGCATAAAAGCTGATGCATGAGTGGAAATTCAGCAAACACGTTTCTTAAATAGAACAAAAATGAGATACCTGTTTGCTTAAATATTTTTTAATCTGCAAAACTGATGCTCAACTTGAGTCGAAAGCTTAATTGCTTGAGAAACAGTCACATGCTAGTATTGTTTATTAATATATAATGTATGGTCAGGGAACCAAACCCAGCCATTAGGGTTGCACAAGCCAGTGCACTCTTAGTGCTGTTTCCAAGCCCGGATAAATGGGGAGGTTTGCGTTATGAAGGGCATCCAGCGTAAAAACATGTGCCAAATCAAAATATGCAGATCACAAATACGGATGATCCGCTGTGGTGACCCCTAATGTATATCATCTAATACACTGATGATATATACATTTTAAACATAAAAAAGCCATATAAAATAGATCGCAGGCCAAGTTAAGGCAAATAGCTGCAATTAAATGATTTCAACTTATGTGTAGATCTTTTAAGGCAGCATGTCAACATGTCGGTTACACTAAAGTAACAACCAGATGTTTCTTTAATACAGACCCTGTTGATCATGTGCTGTAAAAACTCAAAGGAAGATTTTATAAGAGACACAAACAATCATCTCACAAAGCATAAGGGATGATATTTCTGGGATTTTATAGTGGGGTGTCTATATTTTACAGATCACCACAAATCAGTCAGGGTTCGGAATATTCTCATGGAGAGCCTTCATTTCAACCTGCACGAACAAAGAATTCACACAAGTAAATACAGTCTGAATGGTAAGATGGTAACTTATTTTATATTTATTTGTATGAATAAACATACAAACAAAATAATAAAAGTAATAATAATAATGATAATAACAATAATAAATATTATTGTTATCATCATAATTATTATTATTTTTATTATTATTATTATTATTATTATTATTATTATTATTATTATTATTATTATTATTATTATCATTATTATTAGCTAAGAATGTTATATGGGGTTTAGCCATTGTAGGCCCTTAGACTTTCATACCTCGAGTCCTGGTCTTCCTGTATCTTTAAAAAGATATAGTGCTCTGTTGAAAACAAAAACAGACTTGTGAAAGATTTGTCATACAGAATTCGGAACCCTGCTGGAAATTTATTCAAAATTAGCAATTATTAGCAATAATAAAAATGGGCTTACCCGTCCTTGTATCTCATCCCTGAAAAGCACAGTTTCAGACAGAATGCGTAGGAATTCAGAACAGTTAAACATGTTTTTTTAGAATACCAGTTAATAAATCCTGGCTGTACACATTTTGCCCCATGCATTTTAAAACTAGTTATTAAATTACCAAGGAAATGCAAGTGGCGTTTATAAAATATGTATAGAGTCAAGTTATATTCCAGACAGTACTTACAGGCATCATAGATCTGCAAGGTGAGCCAAGCAAAGACAAACACTGTTTCAAGGGGTAAAACTATCACACGGAGATCTTCTATAGTCCGTGCTCCTTTCTCTAGAGACAGTTAAATCTCATTTTTAGTATAAATCAAGGCAAAATATAAACCGATACACAATGTTATGCTAGAATAATAAAATATATTTATATATAATGAATGCAGAATATAGGACCATGAGACACCAATAGCAAGTTTGCAGGAAAATGCAAGACTTCATGTCCAATGCTCTGTGTCCATATTTTGAACTATTGTCGGTTTTTTTTTAACATGAACTACAATTAAACTGTGTTTAGAAATTCTTAATCTGCTAATAAGCCTTTGGTGTAAATCGGGCAAAAACACTGCACTGATATAAAATTGTAAAGCATAATGTATATACTGATATATAAGCGTGTAGCATAACTATTTTTGCGTGCATTTTCTTTTTTTGAGTATATATATTTTCTTGCATTATAATATTTAACAGAATGATTTATCAAACCACATTTCTGCTGTTTATGTTGGAATTTTACATTACCTGCTTTTAGAATCAGTTCTGTGGCAAGGAAAATTGCATTTAAAGCACTAAGACCTACAGCTCCAAACATGTAGACCATAATGTGAAAGACCTCTGTAATTCAGAATAAGATGGATGACAGATAAGGTAAATATAATAAATGAATTATAACATCATAAACCTAGAAAGCATACATAATTAATAATCCCTCATTTATTTATTATGAGACTCACCAGGTAAATGTTTGGGATGTTTGAACAAACACATTACTGGCAAAACAGAGAGCAGTGGCATCAGAGCCAAAAATCCAGCACGTTCTGCAATCATCATTGAAATATAATATATTACTCAGATTAAAACAGATGAAAGTTTTTCTCATCATTCATTTCTCAGTTCATTTTAATGTGGGGTAAATCAGATGCATGTGAGATCTAGTAAATGAAAATTATATACTGTACCTTTTATTTGCAAGATGTATGCATAATAAAAGCTTATTGTGACATATGTAGTGAATAATAATGCAGTAATGAGAGTACAGCATAAATCTGAAAAAAAATATATATAAATAAAATAATTTATGTAATTAATATAATTAATTAGACCAGATGAACTTTATTTTTTCCTAATGTTGGGCCATTCTGTCTTATTGCTTTTATTGCATTGAATTACATCAACTATTATTGACCTTATTGTACATACAGTAACTGTGCAAGAAACAAACAAGAATATACTATCAGGGAGAAGTAAAAGAACTTGAAAACTAAAACCAAAAACAAGAAGGAAAAAAATGGTCCTTTAAATAAATGTAATTAATTGTTAACAGTTTTCTTATCACCAATTATGAGTCATGAATGAGCTATTCAGGTGGTGATGTACACAAAGTTTCTGTTTATTCTACAGTTTGCATTCATCAATCTGGAACTAATCTCATAAGAGTGAGATAAACAATACATTATTAGGGATGGAATAAAAGTCTATGTATATAAATATCACACTTACATCCTATTTTCCTCCATTGTGAGCAGCATCCATGTCCACGGTGACAACGCAATATATAAATTATTACTAGCCATGCACATATAACTGATCCAACCAGAAATGGAATTGCGCATCCTTAAAAGTGAGTACAAAAATTGTTAGCACATACAAGACAAACACAATACATTTTAATAATTAATACATTTATAATGAATATTTATTTAATACATTTTTCTTCTTTATGAAATAAATATTCATTAAATATATATATATTTATGCACTTTCCTTTTTTTTTGTCTTGTGCTGTAAGTACTTACCTTTAACAAAACTGTTAATTGTAACAGAGTAAATTATATAAGATACTATTTCATAGGCACAGTATACAGCCAATAAAATAGATGAGAAAGTGATATGCACACCTGCAACAACAAGATAAACACTGTACTAATATGCAAGAGGAATCACACGTCATTTTCAGTTTAGAATGAATTATTCATATAAAAGTTATGCTTCTTACATGAAAAAGGTTTTTCTAGATAAAGGTGCCTTTGTAGAGAGAGTGCAAAAATAATCCCAGCAGTTAAAGTTGGCAGTACCAAAACTACCTGAATCTCAAAGTCATCTAAAAATTCCAAGAGATTTTCATCATTGTGCAGAAGATCAAACAAATATTTTAAAAGAGTTGAACTGTAGTAATTATATAAATATATAGGGTATGACAGTAAATACTGTAGTCTTTCTGATATATTATTAAAGCATTGTATAACTGTACTCACAGTTCACATTGGGACTGAGACTGATACCGAGTGCCAACAATATTGCTTTTAATGCTTCTAGACACATAGTCAGATGCATCCGCAAATCATAAACAGCTGTAACACAATGTGGGACAATTTTCAATATTTCATATAAATTTTATTTTTGATATATTTATCTTGCAGGAATATATCACACAATATTGGGTAATATCTGACATATTACTGAATGTTTTCTGGATGTCTCTAGATCTGACTTTTTACCATCAATATTGGTTGTTTAATACAGGCAAGACGCAGAATTTACATTGCTTTTGACCTGTTTATCCAGGGAGTCTGTGAATGCCTCTTTTGCACATCCATCCATCTATCCATCCATCCATCCATCCATCCATCCATCCATCCATCCATCCATCTCTCTCTCTCTCTCTCTCTCTCTCTCTCTCTCTCTCTCTCTCTCTCTCTCTCTCTATCTATCTATCTATCTATCTATCTATCTATCTATCTATCTATCTATCTATCTATCGACATTAGTGTTATGTATTTCATGACAGTCCGCAAACAAGGATGGCATTAATTCTAACCAATTTTTCCAAAAGAAAATTGAAATCACAAAAAGAAAAACGGTATTACTTAAACTATTACACATATATAAAAATGCTTCTAAATGTTTAAGCTGAAAATTCATCTTAAAGCAGCTTTCCCTGAGCCCACAGGAGGATCTGGCATGCCAGCTTGTACAGGAGGATTAAGACTCATGTACTAGTAATACGTTTGCAATAATTTTACCAAAACTGTATCAATAAATGAGTTAATTAAAAACATGCAGAGGTAAAGATTGTTTACAAAAAATCATATTGGAAAAAAATCCATCTTAGTAATTAAAGTATTGACATATACAAAGAATTTACAAAGTATGTTTTTTTGTTACCTACTACAACAGCACAGATGACAATCACCACTGCTGTGGCTGTTAGAAAGGCATTCAATTTTTCATCTATGGTCTGTATCTGGCCATTAAACAAATCTAAATGAAAGATAGAATAAGAAAATAGGTTAATTTACACATTTTGTACAAATTTAACACGTGTTTGCAAAATTAAATGTGAATAGTGATGGAGTAGATCTTTAGGCAGGAACGAACAATGGGGTGTTGAGGAAGAACTGGTTTCCAGAATAACCCCAAGTTTTTATGCACTGCACTCTTAATTCTATTTGATTGCTGTATAGCATATGTGACAGCCAAAGAGCAAGTGACTCTTAGAGCTGTGCCCCCTCACGCTGGAGGTGTAATGGAGAACCAGAGGGGACAGTGTGATGTCTCTTGAGTCAAACAGGTCTACCAGAGCCCTGCCAAATCTCTCCCAGATCTGCTCCACCACTTTAGGGTGGAGCCACCATTTTCTGGGCTCAGCCCTTGCCTTGATGACCCAGAATGTATGCTACACTCAAGGAGAGCAGCTTACCCTGGGCCCACAGGAGGATCTGGCATGCCAGCTTGTACAGGAGGCATTAGCGCAGACCCCCCTGGTGGTTGATGTAAGAGACCACTGAGGTGTTATCCAAACCGATCAACACATGATGACCTCTGAGGTCTGACAGGGAATGCTTCAAAGCTAGAAGCACGTCCAGGCAATTGATGTGCCACAGCAGGGGCCCTCCCCATAGACCTTATGACCACTCCCCAATCTGTGAGGGATGCGTCCGTCCTCAGAGGAAAAGAAGCTTGCAAACAAGCGCTGGACCAAGCAGGTGAGGCAAGAGAAAGGGACAAGCCCATCTCGAAACCTTCTGCAAGGTCCATCTGTGAGCCCCTGAAACTAGCGTGGCCACAACTGTGAGGAGCATGGGCACCCTACTGTAAGAGTGACCACTGAGAGAGGAGCAACGTACACACAGCCGGAAAGTGTTCTTAGATTTTATGCTTGCCTTAATTAATATTTTTTTCCAGGTCTGAAAAAAGTGAGAGCCATCAGGAGAAAGAAACTCAAGAAGTGAGAGATATCAGGAGGAATAAATGTAAGGAGTGAGAGACATTAGTTGGCATAAACTTGAGGAGTGAGTTACATTAAGAGAAGAAAAACCTAAGGTGTGAGAGACATCAGGAGGAATTGCTAGAAGGAAGGCTAATGTCTGGAAAGAGCATGAATGTCAGTATCAATTTTTTTGTTTCACTTACATGAACATGCACCCAATATTAAACTTGAATGGTAAAGTGGAAAGGCCAAATTCTTTGTCACTTTTTGTAAAAACTCTAAAATAAAAACAAAATGTTTACATACATATTCACTGTATACATGTCATATATCTCAATGTATAATTAAAATAAGTTTGATTTTGGCTTACGTGGAAATCTGTCAAAATACGAAGAGGTTTTCATCAGCACGATGATTCTCATGATACTGACAGTTGAACAAATGATAACTTCCAGGATAAACCCTATAAGGAATGAAACAAACCACACCAGAGATAGGAAATTAATCTGAGCTGAAATCATAACTGTTAAAACATAGAGAAAAGACTTACCTTCTGTTGACCACAAGCAGAAAGCAACAAACATGCAGATGTTCGGAGAGAGGATCAGAGAAATGTGAATTATCATGGCCTTTTTGGTAGAATCTGAAAAAAAAAGAAAAAAAATATATATAGTAAAACGTCTATTCACAAAATTTTTTTTAATAATCATAATGGATAAATGGTACTCTGGGTACCTCTCTCTCTCAGTAGTTTAATGCTAGGACCACAAAATCCTACTGCCAGCAACAGTCCAATCAAGCAAAACACCAAGATTAGTATATGGAGAGCAGAGAAACCTGTAGCAATTAGACATAAATAATAAACAATTAGGGACTAAACAGAATCACATTTTTATTTAGTAATTATGAGAATCATGTGTAGAACTGTTCACAGTGAAGTTCATAAAGTATGATAATGGTTGTGACCTTTTTGACTTTTGCTACATTGGTTGCTTAAGTTGGATTTTAGGCAGACCTAGACCTAGGTTATTTTACTAGATTGAAATATGTTTAGCTGAACATGTTTTGCTTTGATCACTTAAACCTCATTAAATTATTTTCATTTAATTTGGAAGATCATACAGATGTATAAGTGACCAGGTACATTACCTACACCATGCAGTACCACAGTGGTCCTTGCTGACATGTCACTAGTGTGGACCTCACATGTGAATTCTCCTTTATCTTCCATCTTTACATCCTTCAACTGTAGTGAGAAGTTTCCTTTAGAGATTTCAGAGAAAAAGAAATCAACTCTTCCCTGATAACTCTCATGTGAGGAATCTGGGAATATTTCACTGTTTTGATAAAGCAGGACAAGGATATTATTTATACATTTACAGAGTTCTTTTTTTTTCTTTTTTTTTTACAGCAGGGGTGGAGTGAAGGACTATTTAATATTTTTTTTTAATTAAAGGAACCCCTTTACAAATTGAATTGCAATTTTGCAAGTGGGCTTGCATGAGGTATTAATGCCTTGTCAGTGTATCTACAGTATCTATTATGTTAACATTCATAGCTAAATTTGATATAAAAGTATATACCTCATATACCTATTTACATTTAAACAGGTGGTGATTTTAATAGACTTATTGTCGTTATAATCTAGGTAGAAAAAACAAGTCATATTCTGCTACAGATAAAACAAAAGTATAATAATAAAATAAAAGCTTTATTTTATTTGCAAGAAAGCACGCAAAAAGACCCCCCAAAAAACCCACTACGGTTCATGACTTGTGTCTAATGCAAGTTTTGCACTTTCACAGCAACCCCCCCCCCCCCCCAAAAAAAACAAAAAAAAACAAAAAAAACAAACAAAACAAAACAAAAAAACCCTGTTATAATGTCATTTATGATAATGAAAGAAATCACAAATGCAGATTGAAAATTCAGACAGTGAGCTCACACATTGAACAACTCTTTTCTCACCAAAAGTGTGTGATTGGTTATAGAGTAATGCCCAAATCTAATGCAACATCAGCAGATCTACTCAAAAATATATACCACTGAAAAAGCACTTCATTTGTTTTATATGACCCCTAAATCATGAAACTTTTTCCCCCAGTCCCCGTTCATTTCCAACCCCGGTGCTAACCAACATTATCAATGTCACACAGTGATGCAACAGTCCAACAATTATTTAAAGATACAAGTATCAATATTTGAGCTCAAGATGCTTGCACAGGTTTAATGACAAGTAATTATAAGCTGGCAGTTCAGTCACCTTTGGCAAACACAGCATCTTCTTCTTCTTTCGGCTGCTCCCATTAGGGGTCGCCACAGCGGATCATCCGTCTCCATACCACCCTGTCCTCTACATCTGCCTCTTTCACACCAACTACCTGCATGTCTTTCCTCACCACATCCATGAACCTCCTCCTTGGCCTTCCTATTTTCCTCCTACCTGGTGGCTCCATCTTCAGCATTTTTCTACCAATATAATTAATTTCCCTTCTCTGCACATGTCCAAACCATCTCAATCTCGCCTCCCTTACCTTGTCACCAAAACATCCTACATGTGCTGTCCCTCTAATAAACTCATTTCTAATCTTGTCCATCCGCGTCACTCCCAACGAAAACCTTAACATCTTCAGCTCTGCTACCTCCAGCTCCACCTCCTGTCTTTTATTTAATGCCACTGTCTCTAATCCATACAACATCGCAGGTCTCACCACAGTCCTATAAACTTTCCCTTTTATTCTTGCAGATACACTACTATCACAAATCACTCCTGTCACTCTTCTCCACCCACTCCACCCTGCCTGCACTCTTTTCTTTACTTCTCTAACACACTCTCCATTACTTTGCACTGTTGACCCAAGGTACCTGAACTCCTCCACCTTCTCCACCTCTTCTCCCTGCAACCGTATCACTCCACTGCCCTCCCTCTCATTCACACACATGTACTCTGTCTTACTCCTACTGACTTTCATTCCCCTTCTCTCCAGCGCATATCTCCACCTCTCCAGGCTCTTCTCAACCTGCTCTCTACTCTCACCACAAATCACAATATCATCTGCAAACATCATAGTCTAGGGAGACTCCTGTCTGACCTCGTCCATCAACCTGTCAATCACCACTGCAAACAGGAAAGGGCTCAGGGCCGATCCTTGATGCAGTCCAACCTTTACCCTGAACCAGTCTGTCGTACCTACTGCACACTTCACTGCCGTCACACTGTCCTCATACATGTCCTGCACCACCCTCACATACTTCTCTGACACACCTGACTTCCTCATACAATACCACAACTCCTCTCTCGGCACCCTGTCGTACGCTTTCTCTAAATCCACAAATACACAATGCAATTCCTTCTGTCCTTCTCTATACTTCTCCATCAACATCCTCAAAGCAAATAAGGCATCTGTGGTGCTCTTCCTCGGCATGAAACTATGCTTTTGCTCACAGATGGTCACCTCTTCTCTCAGCCTGGCTTCCACTAATCTTTCCCATAACTTCATGGTGTGACGGATCAACTTAATTCCCCTGTAGTTACTGCAGGTCTGCACATCTCCCTTATGCTTAAAGATCGGTACCAGCACACTTCTTCTCCATTCCTCAGGCATCCTTTCCCATTCCAGAATCCTGTTAAACAATCTGGTTAAAAACTCCACTGCCATCTCTCCTAAACATCTCAACGCTTCTACCGGTATGTCATCTGGTCCAACCGACTTTCCATTCTTCATCCTCTTAATCGCTGCTCTTACTTCCTCTTTACTAATCCTATCTACATCCTGCTTCACCAACTCCACATCCTCCAACCTTCTCTCTCTCTGATTTTCCTCATTCATCAGCTGCTCAAAATACTCCCTCCATCTTCTCAACACACTCTCCTCACTAGTCAACACATTTCCCTCTCCATCCTTTATTGCTCTAACTTGCAGTACATCCTTCCCAGCTCGGTCCCTCTGCCTGGCCAATCGGTATAAATCCTTTTCTCCTTTCTCAGTGTCCAACCTCTTATACAGCTCCTCATATGCCTTTTCCTTGGCTTTCGCCACATCCCTTTTTACCTGCTGCCGCATCTCCTTGTACTCCTGCCTACTTTTCTCATCACTCTGTCGATCCCACTTCTGTTTTGCCAACCTCTTTCCCCTAATGCTCTCCTGCACTTCCTCATTCCACCACCATGTCTCCTTGTCTTGCTTTCTATTTCCAGATGTCACACCAAGTACTTTTCTAGCTGCCTCCCTCATCACTCCTGCAGTAGTTGCCCAATCATCCGGCAGCTCATCACCACCACCAAGCCCCTGTCTGACCTCTTCCCTGAACCTCACACTACACTCTTCCTTCTTCAGTTTCCACCATCTTATTCTTCTTTCAATCCTTACTTTCCTCCTCTTCTTCTTCGCCTCCAAAACCATCCTACAGACCACCATCCGATGCTGTCTAGCTACACTGTGCCCCGCCAACACATTACAGTCTCCAATCTCCTTCAGGTTTCATCTCCTACACAGAACATAATCCACCTGTGTGCACCTTCCTCCACTCTTATACATCACCCTATGATCCTCCTTCTTCTTAAAATACGTGTTCACCACTGCCATTTCCATCCTTTTAGCAAAATCTACCACCCATCACCTCCTCATCACCTTTGTTCCCTTCACCTACATGCCCATTAAAGTCTGCCCCAATCACCAATCGTTCTTTCCTAGGTACACCATCTACCACTTCATCTAATTCACTCCAGAATCTTTCCTTCTCCTCCATCTTACAGCCAACTTGTGGAGCATAGGCGCTGATGACAATTATCATCATCCCTTCAACTTCCACCTTCACGATCATCACCCTATCAGAAACTCTCTTCACCTCCACTGCACTCTTACTGTACTCTTCCTTCAGAATCACCCCTACACCATTTCTCTTCCCATCCACACCATGATAAAACAGTTTAAACCCACCTCCAATGTTCCTGGCCTTACTCCCTTTCCACTTGGTCTCCTGAACACACAGCATATATACTCCACCCTCACATACTTCTCTGACACACCTGACTTCCTCATACAATACCACAACTCCTCTCTCGGCACCCTGTCGTACGCTTTCTCTAAATCCACAAATACACAATGCAATTCCTTCTGTCCTTCTCTATACTTCTCCATCAACATCCTCAAAGCAAATAAGGCATCTGTGGTGCTCTTCCTCGGCATGAAACTATACTTTTGCTCACAGATGGTCACCTCTTCTCTCAGCCTGGCTTCCACTAATCTTTCCCATAACTTCATGGTGTGACGGATCAACTTAATTCCCCTGTAGTTACTGCAGGTCTGCACATCTCCCTTATGCTTAAAGATCGGTACCAGCACACTTCTTCTCCATTCCTCAGGCATCCTTTCCCATTCCAGAATCCTGTTAAACAATCTGGTTAAAAACTCCACTGCCATCTCTCCTAAACATCTCAACGCTTCTACCGGTATGTCATCTGGTCCAACCGACTTTCCATTCTTCATCCTCTTAATCGCTGCTCTTACTTCCTCTTTACTAATCCTATCTACATCCTGCTTCACCAACTCCACATCCTCCAACCTTCTCTCTCTCTGATTTTCCTCATTCATCAGCTGCTCAAAATACTCCCTCCATCTTCTCAACACACTCTCCTCACTAGTCAACACATTTCCCTCTCCATCCTTTATTGCTCTAACTTGCAGTACATCCTTCCCAGCTCGGTCCCTCTGCCTGGCCAATCGGTATAAATCCTTTTCTCCTTTCTCAGTGTCCAACCTCTTATACAGCTCCTCATATGCCTTTTTACTTGGCTTTCGCCACATCCCTTTTTACCTGCTGCCGCATCTCCTTGTACTCCTGCCTACTTTTCTCATCACTCTGTCGATCCCACTTCTGTTTTGCCAACCTCTTTCCCCTAATGCTCTCCTGCACTTCCTCATTCCACCACCATGTCTCCTTGTCTTGCTTTCTATTTCCAGATGTCACACCAAGTACTTTTCTAGCTGCCTCCCTCATCACTCCTGCAGTAGTTGCCCAATCATCCGGCAGCTCATCACCACCACCAAGCCCCTGTCTGACCTCTTCCCTGAACCTCACACTACACTCTTCCTTCTTCAGTTTCCACCATCTTATTCTTCTTTCAATCCTTACTTTCCTCCTCTTCTTCTTCGCCTCCAAAACCATCCTACAGACCACCATCCGATGCTGTCTAGCTACACTGTGCCCCGCCAACACATTACAGTCTCCAATCTCCTTCAGGTTTCATCTCCTACACAGAACATAATCCACCTGTGTGCACCTTCCTCCACTCTTATACATCACCCTATGATCCTCCTTCTTCTTAAAATACGTGTTCACCACTGCCATTTCCATCCTTTTAGCAAAATCTACCACCCATCACCTCCTCATCACCTTTGTTCCCTTCACCTACATGCCCATTAAAGTCTGCCCCAATCACCAATCGTTCTTTCCTAGGTACACCATCTACCACTTCATCTAATTCACTCCAGAATCTTTCCTTCTCCTCCATCTTACAGCCAACTTGTGGAGCATAGGCGCTGATGACAATTATCATCATCCCCTCAACTTCCACCTTCACGATCATCACCCTATCAGAAACTCTCTTCACCTCCACTGCACTCTTACTGTACTCTTCCTTCAGAATCACCCCTACACCATTTCTCTTCCCATCCACACCATGATAAAACAGTTTAAACCCACCTCCAATGTTCCTGGCCTTACTCCCTTTCCACTTGGTCTCCTGAACACACAGCATATATACCTTTCTCCTTTCCATCATATCAGCTACCTCTCTCCCTTTACCCGTCATAGTACCAACATTTAAAGTACCAACCCGAACCTCTACTCTCCTACACTGCTCCTTCTCCTGCCGTCTCTGTAGACGTCTTCCTCCTCTCCTTCTCCTCCTTCGGCCAACAGTAGCCCAATTTCCACCGGTACCCTGTCGGCTAACGTTACCTGTGGCGGTCGTTGTTAACCCGGGCCTCGACCGATCCGGTATGAAATTCTCATTTGTGATCCACATATTTGATTTGGCACATGTTTTACGCTGGATGCCCTTCCTAACGCAACCCTCCCCATTTACCCGGGCTTGGGACCGGCACTAAGAGTGCACTGGCTTGTGCCCCCCTAATGGCTGGGTTTTTGGCAAACACAGCATATACTGCATAATAAAGCTGTTGCCCTTCTTGCACTTGAAGTCAAAATAAGCGGTTAAATATTGTATGTCCAGGGGTTTGTTTCATAATCATTTAACAACATTTAGCTCTCAGCTGGGTCATATCACTGGTGTCCACCAACACCACTAGTGTTTCTGGGCTCCTTGTGGCCCCAAGGCCCCATCCCCCAATTATCTGACATTTTTGCCACATGTAACAACAATCATTATAAATAAGCATAATAATTATTGTGTATTCAGTAAGAGACAATAAAGAACTAAATTTGAACAGTTCATTAAATTAACTGAAATGATGCATACTGTATACAGTCGAGCAATTGACACTATTGTATGGTCTCTCATACACAAACAACACTGTCTGGATTATTTAATTATAGTGATAATATGATGATTTATTTTAATTTAAATAAACCAACTTTTTTTTTCCCAATTAATTTAAATAAACTAACTCAAACCCAGCGAGTAGGTTTTCACAAGCCAGTGCACTTTTAGTGCGGGTCCCAAGCCCGGATAAATGGGAGGGTTGCGTTAGGAAGGGCAACCAGCATAAAAATTTGCCAAATCAAATATGTGGATCACGAACCAGAATTTCATACCGGATTGGTCGAGGCCCGGGTTTCCAATGACCGCCACATTTATCGTCAACCAACAGGGTACCAGTGGAAATTGGGATATATATATATTATAGTACATATATATATATTATAGTACATACATACATATATATTATAGTACATACATATATATATATATATATATATATATATATATATATATATATATATATATATATATATATATATATACACATATATATATATATATATATATATATATATATATATACGTATATATATATATATATATATATATATATATATATATATATATATATATATATATATATATATATATATATATATACAGTGAGGAAAATAAGTATTTAAACACCCTGCTATTTTGCAAGTTCTCCCACTTAGAAATCATAGAGAGGTCTGAAATTGTCATCATAGGTGCATGTCCACTGTGAGAGACATAATCTAAAAAAAAAAAAAATCCAGAAATCACAATATATGATTTTTAAACTATTTATTTGTATGATACAGCTGCAAATAAGTATTTGAACACCTGTCTATCAGCTAGAATTCTGACCCTCAAAGACCTGTTAGTCTGCCTTTAAAATGTCCACCTCCACCACATTTTATTATCCTAAATTAGATGCACCTGTTTGAGGTCATTAGCTGCATAAAGACACCTGTCCACCCCATACAATCAGTAAGAATCCAACTACTAACATGGCCAAGACCAAAGAGCTGTCCAAAGACACTAGAGACAAAATTGTACACCTCCACAAGGCTGGAAAGGGCTACGGGGAAATTGCCAAGCAGCTTGGTGGAAAAAGGTCCACTGTTGGAGCAATAATTAGAAAATGGAAGAAGCTAAACATGACTGTCAATCTCCCTCGGACTGGAGCTCCATGCAAGATCTCACCTCGTGGGGTCTCAATGATCCTAAGGAAGGTGAGAAATCAGCCCAGAACTACATGGGAGGAGCTGGTCAATGACCTGAAAAGAGCTGGGACCACAATTTCCAAGGTTACTGTTGGTAATACACTAAGACGTCATGGTTTAAAATCATGCATGGCATGGAAGGTTCACCTGCTTAAACCAGCACATGTCCAGGCACGTCTTAAGTTTGTCAATGACCATTTGGATGATCCAGAGGAGTCATGGGAGAAAGTCATGTGGTCAGATAAGACCAAATTAGAAGTTTTGGGTCATAATTCCACAAAACGTGTTTGGAGGAAGAAGAATGATGAGTACCATTCGAAGAATACCATCCCTACTGTGAAGCATGGGGGTGGTAGCATCATGCTTTGGGGGTGTTTTTCTGCACATGGGACAGGGCAACTGCACTGTATTTAGGAGAGGATGTCCGGGGCCATGTATTGCGAAATTTTGGGAAACAACCTCCTTCCCTCAGTTAGAGCATTGAAGATGGGTTGAGGCTGGGTCTTCCAACATGACAATGACCCGAAGCACACAGCCAGGATAACCAAGGAGTGGCTCTGTAAGAAGCATATCAAGGTTCTGGCATGGCCTAGCCAGTCTCCAGACCTAAACCCAATAGAGAATCTTTAGAGGGAGCTCAAACTCTGTGTTTCTCAGCGACAGGCCAGAAACCTGACTGATCTAGAGAAGATCTGTGTGGAGGAGTGGGTCAAAATCCCTCCTGCAGTGTGTGCAAACCTGGTGAAAAACTACAGGAAACGTTTGACCTCTGTAATTGCAAACAAAGGCTACTGTACCAAATATTAACATTGACTTTCTCAGGTGTTCAAATACTTATTTGCAGCTGTATCATACAAATAAATATTTTAAAAAATGATACATTGTGATTTCTGGATTTTATTTTTTTTATATATATATATATATATATATATATACAGTGAGGAAAATAAGTATTTGAACACAGTGCTATTTTGCAAGTTC
This sequence comes from Silurus aristotelis, assembly GCF_946808225.1. Taxonomy (NCBI): domain Eukaryota; kingdom Metazoa; phylum Chordata; class Actinopteri; order Siluriformes; family Siluridae; genus Silurus; species Silurus aristotelis. Next base: position 5,751,035 of record NC_139577.1, on the reverse strand, counting down.
TCCGACTTAGAAATCATGGAAGGGTCTGAAATTGTCATCGTAGGTGCATGTCCACTGTGAGAGACATAATCTAAAATAAAAAATCCAGAAATCACAATGTATGATTTTTAAACTATTTATTTGTATGATACAGCTGCAAATAGGTATTTGAACACCTGTCTATCAGCTAGAATTCTGACCCTCAAAGACCTGTTAGTCTGCCTTTTAAATGTCCACCTCCACTACATTTATTATCCTAAATTAGATGTACCTGTTTGAGGTTGTTAGCTTGCATAAAGACACCTGTCCACCCCATACAATCAGTAAGAATCCAACTACTAACATGGCCAAGACCAAAGAGCTGTCCAAAGACACTAGAGACAAAATTGTACACCTCCACAAGGCTGGAAAGAGCTACGGGGAAATTGCCAAGCAGCTTGGTGGAAAAAGGTCCACTGTTGGAGCAATCATTAGAAAATGGAAGAAGCTAAACATGACTGTCAATCTCCCTCGGACTGGGGCTCCATGCAAGATCTCACCTCGTGGGGTCTCAATGATCCTAAGGAAGGTAAGAAATCAGCCCAGAACTACACAGGAGGAGCTGGTCAATGACCTGAAAAGAGCTGGGACCACCATTTCCAAGGTTACTGTTGGTAATACACTAAGACGTCATGGTTTGAAATCATGCATGGCAGGGAAGGTTCCCTGTTTAAACCAGCACATGTCCAGGCACGACTTAAGTTTTCCAATGACCATTTGGATGATCCAGAAGAGTCATGGGAGAAAGTCATGTGTTCAGATGAGACCAAAATAGAATTTTTGGGTCATAATTCCACTAAACGTGTTTGGAGGAAGAAGAATGATGAGTACCATCCCAAGAACACCATCCCTACTGTGAAGCATGGGGGTGGTAGCATCTCTCTTTGGGGGTGTTTTTCTGCACATGGGACAGGGCGACTGCACTGAATTAAGGAGAAGATGACCGGGGCCATGTATTGCGAGATTTTGGGGAACAACCTCTTTGCCTCAGTTAGAGCATTGAAGATGGGTCGAGGCTGGGTCTTCCAACATGACACTGACCCGAAGCACACAGCCAGGATAACCAAGGAGTGGCTCTGTAAGAAGCATATCAAGGTTCTGGCATGGCCTAGCCAGTCTCCAGACCTAAACCCAATAGAGAATCTTTGGAGGGAGCTCAAACTCTGTGTTTCTCAGCGACAGGCCAGAAACCTGACTGATCTAGAGAAGATCTGTGTGGGGGAGTGGGCCAAAATCCCTCCTGCAGTGTGTGCAAACCTGGTGAAAATCTACAGGAAACGTTTGATGCAAACAAAGGTTACTGTACCAAATATTAACATTGACTTTCTCAGGTGTTCAAATATTCATTTGCAGCTGCATCATACAAATAAATATTTTAAAAAATGATACATTGTGATTTCTGGATTTTATTTTTTTTATATATATATATATATATATATATATATACAGTGAGGAAAATAAGTATTTGAACACAGTGCTATTTTGCAAGTTCTCCGACTTAGAAATCATGGAAGGGTCTGAAATTGTCATCGTAGGTGCATGTCCACTGTGAGAGACATAATCTAAAATAAAAAATCCAGAAATCACAATGTATGATTTTTAAACTATTTATTTGTATGATACAGCTGCAAATAGGTATTTGAACACCTGTCTATCAGCTAGAATTCTGACCCTCAAAGACCTGTTAGTCTGCCTTTTAAATGTCCACCTCCACTACATTTATTATCCTAAATTAGATGTACCTGTTTGAGGTTGTTAGCTTGCATAAAGACACCTGTCCACCCCATACAATCAGTAAGAATCCAACTACTAACATGGCCAAGACCAAAGAGCTGTCCAAAGACACTAGAGACAAAATTGTACACCTCCACAAGGCTGGAAAGAGCTACGGGGAAATTGCCAAGCAGCTTGGTGGAAAAAGGTCCACTGTTGGAGCAATCATTAGAAAATGGAAGAAGCTAAACATGACTGTCAATCTCCCTCGGACTGGGGCTCCATGCAAGATCTCACCTCGTGGGGTCTCAATGATCCTAAGGAAGGTAAGAAATCAGCCCAGAACTACACAGGAGGAGCTGGTCAATGACCTGAAAAGAGCTGGGACCACCATTTCCAAGGTTACTGTTGGTAATACACTAAGACGTCATGGTTTGAAATCATGCATGGCAGGGAAGGTTCCCTGTTTAAACCAGCACATGTCCAGGCACGACTTAAGTTTTCCAATGACCATTTGGATGATCCAGAAGAGTCATGGGAGAAAGTCATGTGTTCAGATGAGACCAAAATAGAATTTTTGGGTCATAATTCCACTAAACGTGTTTGGAGGAAGAAGAATGATGAGTACCATCCCAAGAACACCATCCCTACTGTGAAGCATGGGGGTGGTAGCATCTCTCTTTGGGGGTGTTTTTCTGCACATGGGACAGGGCGACTGCACTGAATTAAGGAGAAGATGACCGGGGCCATGTATTGCGAGATTTTGGGGAACAACCTCTTTGCCTCAGTTAGAGCATTGAAGATGGGTCGAGGCTGGGTCTTCCAACATGACACTGACCCGAAGCACACAGCCAGGATAACCAAGGAGTGGCTCTGTAAGAAGCATATCAAGGTTCTGGCATGGCCTAGCCAGTCTCCAGACCTAAACCCAATAGAGAATCTTTGGAGGGAGCTCAAACTCTGTGTTTCTCAGCGACAGGCCAGAAACCTGACTGATCTAGAGAAGATCTGTGTGGGGGAGTGGGCCAAAATCCCTCCTGCAGTGTGTGCAAACCTGGTGAAAATCTACAGGAAACGTTTGATGCAAACAAAGGTTACTGTACCAAATATTAACATTGACTTTCTCAGGTGTTCAAATATTCATTTGCAGCTGCATCATACAAATAAATAGTTAAAAAATCATACATTGTGATTTCTGGATGCATGATATATATATATCTTCTAATTAATCATATTTTTAAAAATGTATATTTAATTTGTTTTTAAAAATAAATATAACTTGTGGAGCATAAAAACAAACACAAAAAAAATGTTTGTTAATGAGAACAAAAATTAGAAACTTGTTGACAAATATTTTTGTCTGCAAAACTGATGCTCAACTTGAGTCGGAAGATTATTTGTATGAAAAACAGTATATAGATATTATACAAATAGACATAGAATCAAAATCACAAAATATCAAACATTCTCTCACACACGTGTATAAAATGTCTGCACACTCCTATGAAATTGCATTTATTTTACAGAGTGATATGGCAGTGTGATACAAAGTGAAAAAAAAAAATAATCCAATACAAAACTCACACTGATGATATAAACATTTTAAACAAAAGCCATTTAAAATAGATCGCAGGGCAAGTTACTGTAAACAGCTGCAATTAAATGATTTTATGAACTTACGTGTAGATCTTTAAAGGCAGAATGTTAATGTCGGTTACATATAAGTAACAAAATTGTTTATTTTAATTACAGACTCTGTTGATCATGTGCTGTATAAACTCAAAGGTACCTCTTCTAAGAAACACAATCGTCTCACAAAGCATAAGGGATGATACTTCTGGGATTTTATAATCTGGTGTCTATATTTTACAGATCACCACAAATCAGTCAGTGTTTGGATTATACTCTTGGAGAGCCATCATATCTTCCTACATGAACAAAGAATTTACAGTAAATGCAGTCTGAATGGTAGGACTAACTTATTTTATATTTATTTTTATGAATAAACATACAAACAAAATAATAAAAGTAATAATAATAACAACAACAACAATAATAATAATAATAACAATAATACTAATTATTATTAGTATTATCTAAGAATGTTATATGGGGTTTAGGCATTGCAGGCCCTTAGAAATGTATACCTCTGGTCCTGTTCTTCTAATATATTCATAAAGATATAGTGCTCTGTTGAATACAAGAACAAACTTTTGAAAGATTTGTCATACGGAATTCCGAACCTGCTGGAAATCTGGTCAAAATTAGCAATTATTAGCAATATAAAAATGGTTTTACCCGTCTTTGTATCTCATCCCTAAAAAAAAAAAGCACAGTTTTAAACAGAATGTGTAGGAATTCAGAGCAGTTTATCATGTTTTATTGGAATACCAGTTAATAACAAACTGGCTGTACAAATTTTGCCCCATGCATTTTAATACAAGTTGGTTAAATTATCAAGGCACTGCAAGTAGCTTTTATAAAATATGTATAGAGCCAAGTAATATTCCAGACTGTACTCACAGGCATCATAGATCTGCAAGGTGAGCCAAGCAAAGACAAACACTGTTTCAAGGGGTAAAACTATCACACGAAGATCTTCTATAGTCCGTGCTCCTTTCCCTAGAGATAGTTAAAAAATTTTTGTATAAATCAAGGCAAAATATTAACCGATACACAATGTTATGCTAGAATAATAAAAAAAGAAATATAATGAATGCAGAATATAGGACCATGAGACACCAATAGCATTATCTGGAAATGGAAAGAGCATCATAAACCAGCCACGATCAGGTGCTTCACGTAAGATCCCTGTCCGAGGAGACCAAAGAATAATCAGGAGAGTTCGCCAAGAGCCAAGAACCACTCGGGCAGAACTTCATCAGCAGGTATTGTTGTTTCAAAGAAAACTATAAGCAATGCACTGAACCACCATGCAAGACTCCATTGCTGAACAAAAAGCATGTTAAGGCTCGGTTAAAGTTTGCGAAAGAGCATTTGGAGAAGCCTGTGGATTATTGGGAGACTATAGTATGGCCAGAAACCCAGCCATTAGGGAGGCACAAGCCAGTGCACTTGTAGTGCCGGTCCCAAGCCCGGGTAAATGGGGAGGGTTGCGTTAGGAAGGGCATCCAGCATAAAACATGTGCCAAATCAAATATGCGGATCACAAATGAGAATTTCATACCGGATCGGTCGAGGCCCGGGTTAACAACGACCGCCACAGGTATCGTTAGCCGACAGGGTACCGGTGGAAATTGGGCTACTGTTGGCCGAAGGAGGAGATGGAGAGGAGGAAGACATCTACAGAGACGGCAGAAAAAGAAGACGTGTAGGAGAGTGGAGGTTCGGGTTGGTACTTTAAATGTTGGTACTATGACGGGTGAAGGGAGAGAGATAGCTGATATGATGGAGAGGAGTAAGGTAGATATGTTGTGTGTTCAGGAGACCAAGTGGAAAGGGAGTAAGGCCAGGAACATTGGAGGTGGGTTCAAACTGTTCTATTATGGTGTGGATGGAAAGAAAAATGGTGTAGGGGTGATTCTGAAGGAAGAGTACAGTAAGAGTGTAGTGGAGGTGAAGAGAGTTTCTAATAGGGTGATGAACGTGAAGCTGGAAGTTGAAGGGATGATGATAAATGTCATCAGTGCCTATGCTCCACAAGTTGGCTGTGAGATGGAGGGGAAGGAAAGATTCTGGAGTGAATTAGATGAAGTGGTAGATGGTGTACCTAGGAAAGAACGATTGGTGATTGGGGCAGACTTTAATGGGCATGTTAGTGAAGGGAACAAAGGTGATGGGGAGGTGATGGGTAGGTATGGCCTTAAGGAGAGGAATGTGGAAGGGCAGATGGTGGTAGATTTAAAAGGAAGGAAAAAGGATGGAAAGGCAGTGGTGAACACTTATTTTAAGAAGAAGGAGGAACGTCTCTTGGTTACGACCGTAACCATAGTTCCCCGAGAGAACGAGACGCTGCGTCGAAACGCTATGGGAACGCCCCTGCGTGACCACGCTCTGAACTACATGTGAAATCTAGCCAATAGGCAAGCCGTGACGTCATAGACAGGCGACGTCGCATAAAACAGGAAGCTACAAGATGGCTGTGCGGTGGTAGCGACATTAGCTTCTGCAAAGAGAGAAGGTAAGCGCCGCAGGGATGCAGGGAGTGTGGCGCGGAGACGCAGCGTCTCGTTCCCTCGGGGAACTATGGTTACGGTCGTAACCTAGAGACGTTCCCCTTCAGGAACGCTATGGGAACGAGTGTCAAGTCAAGTCAAGTTTATTTGTATAGCGCTTTTAACAACAGACATTGTCTCAAAGCAGCTTTACAGAAAACAACAGTGAAGGTGAATGGTGTAGCGACTGGGGGATAAGAGGGACAAACTCATAATACAGATAAATTGAGTATATAGTTGGAAGCACAGTCTGCCCGCATTCTCCACCATTATATGTAGCGAATTTAGCTCGCAAAGAAAGGTAAATATTTATAAGTAATTATAACGGGTTATAGTTACTCCTAAATATTTAAATTAAGTTGAATTGACGGTAATGGAATTAACATTACACTTATTTGTCTGTTCGTCCGGCAAACAGACAGTATAATTTTATATTAATTCTATAAAAGAGGTATCTCCCTGGCCAAGAAAGACGTAACCCCCTTTTACTTTATACCGTAAATTAAATTAAATTAAATTAAATAGAGCATGTAGTTCAGACCTGATGTTGCAGGAACTTCGCATTTATGGAACGCACTCAGAGACCATCACTTATGAAAAATACAGCGTTCAATGAATGAGACAAACACAACATAAAACTAACTAAAACAAACAAACAAACAAACAAACAAAAAGAAATGAAGAAAATTAAAATTAAAATAAAATAAAAAGAAAGTTGAAATTAGGGAAGGAGGAAGAGAAAGGAAAGGAAGAAGGAGATAAAGAAAGGAAAGGCCGCTTACTTCAAATTAATCACATCCTAACTGAGGAATCGTCACGGAAATTTTAATTCGCCTTAATATTAAGGGGTTCAAACTTAACACGCATCTAAATTAGTTGGTAAACCGGTTACTTGCATTGACTTGTTGCACAAGAGTCCGGATGCGGTAGACAAAAGAATCTTGGACGAGTCGGTTAGGATGGAGTCAGATGTTCTCCCAGCTTCTCCTGAAGATCAGAGCAGTTGGTGTTTTGAAGATAAAGCTTGCTGGAAGATCTCAAAAGAGATTTGAGATCTAGTTCCGAAGAGTCGCTGCTGAGCTGTTCGAAGCGTCCGACTCTCCGGGCCATCGGGCCCCCGGGCCTTCGGGCCTCGGAGGTCCGAGCCTTTCCGGTCGAGCCGAGTGAGCGAGTTGCTCTCTTGACTGAACTCTGACTGGACCTGACTGCACGCTGACTGGACAATGATTAGTTGGGTTCAAGGTGTTTTAAAGGTCCTGAACCCCACCCATCCTTGGGGGAATGGCCAATGCTATGGCCTGAAATTTTGGAGGGAAAAACTTCCTTTGTTCATGCATCTGTGGGCATGGTTTCCGGGCTATACTTGCTTTTGGAGGACTTTAAAGTTTTATTCAAAGTAAATTAAGATGGTATGGTACATTTCATGATCAAATAAAATGCACCATTGTTTGAAAAATAAAGAAACAGATAATTTTGCGGTCATTTGAAAACTAAACATGAAAAGGAATGACAGTATAAGGCAGAGGTACATTAACTTACAGAGATCAGTAATTAACTGATGTTAATACAATGTTGTATTCTGATAAATAAAATGCACCCTTGTCAGGAAAGTAAAGAACAGATACTTCTAAGTCAATCAAGCCTTAAGAAGAGAAGAGACAACATTTAACACAGAGTTATATTGCTAAACATTTTAAGGTTTAAATATTATTGATGTAGAGTTAAACACTTGCTTTATTTATAGTAGAAAATACAAACAAGATGTATGTTTGTATCATGTGAAGTGGGACATTCTATTTATTATTTAATTAATAAAAGAATGCTCCCTTTTGGTGTGTGTGTGTGTCTGCATATGTGTGTGTCACAAACAGACGTACTGGGGCCGAGTTCCGAGAGTGAATTGTTTTATTGTCTGAGGGTCGCTGTGAATTCAACCAGAGAGACCAGGGGGGTTATCTGGCTTTCGGGATGGTGTGTGTGTGTGTGTGTGTGTGTGTGTGTGTGTGTGTGTGTATGTGAGACTGTGTGTGTGTGTGACTGCGTGATTGTGTGTGTGTGTGTGTGTGTGTGTGTGTGTGTGTGTGTGTGTGTGTGTGTGAGGGTCAAACAGAATATCTGCAAAAGGGGGTTATCTGTCTTGTGGTAAAATCCAAACGTTCTGGAGCTGGTTGTGTGTGTTTGTCACAAGCAGCCATGCTGGATCAAGTTTCGAGTTTGGATTGTTTCATGAGTTTTATGACTTTATTGTTTAATGGGTCCCGGTAAACTAAACAAGAGTTTAGGATTTGGGCCATGTTTAGTGTCTTCGGAGGGGGAGTGTGACCCTTAACGGATATACCACCCCCAATAAATGTTTCACCTTTTGATTGAGATGTAGATGTCATAGGTTAAAAGGAATGCCGTGGACATGAAGTCTAAATGACCTGTGCCAGACGCTACAATGGTGTGCGTTTGTCCCTGATGAGCAAGCCGTGGCAACAGTGGCAAGGAAAAACTCCCTTAGATGATATGAGGAAGAAACCTTGAGAGGAACCAGACTCAAAGGGGAACCCATCCTCATATGGGTGACATCAAGAGTTTGATCATATATCTTTCAACAATACAAAACAATTTGTGATCATCATAGATCCAGCATCAGCTTCTCCATGCCAGGGCCTTTAAACACTCGGCATCTACTTCTCCATGATCATCCATAGGTCAATAATCTTCACGAGGTGGGACGTGACTGGAGCTGGCCAAACCTCAGGATGCCTCGGGATGGGGAGAGAAAGAGAAGCAGTGGAGAGGAATTAGCGTAGCTGCTGTTCATGATATTAACAGCACAAGTTGATAATGTGCATGTGATCATATATTCTGGAGCACAAGGTTGTGATGTGATGTGTGTTATGTGTAGGCTTTGCTAAAAAGATATGTTTTTAATCTACACCTAAACTGGGAGAGTGTATCTGAACCCCGAACACTGTCAGGAAGACTATTCCAGAGTTTAGGAGCTAAATGTGAAAATGCTCTACCGCCTTTAGTGGACTTTGCTATTCTAGGAACTACTAGAAGCCCAGAGTTTTGAGATCTCAGGGAGCGTGACGGATTGTAGCGTGTTAAAAGACTGGATAGATACATGGGAGCCAAACCATTTAGTGCTTTATAAGTGAGTAGCAGTAGTTTGTAGTCTATTCGAAACTTAATAGAAAGCCAACGTAGGGACGATAAGATTGGGGTTATATGATCGTATTTTCTTGACCTAGTAAGAACTCTTGCTGCCGCATTCTGAACTAACTGAAGCTTGTGTCCAATCACGCCACACTGAACAGACCCTGCCGAAAGAGTGAGGGCCTCGGCACCAGCACGCAGAACAGAGGAGCCCGGGGTGGCTCTGAGGTCAAGGCCATAAAACCAGACAAAGGACAGCGGGGTGGACCAACCCGCAGCGTCACAGACGTCCCGGAGTGACACTCCAGTGGATCCGGCCGCAGAGGCCGCCACACTCCGGCGGAGCGAGCCCTGACCGCGATCGGAGCGGGGACCAGGACTCGCAGCCAAACAACTGCACCCACCACCTCCAAGGATTAGTCCTGTGGAGATAAGCACCCAGTGCTCGCACTGGACACAGCCGGGTCTCGTAACCCCTGGCCGGGGGCTATAAACAGAGGAGGGCAGAATGCCTGTAACACGACACATCGTGTGGGAGCACCCAGTGTGTAAGTAACACCCTGGCCATGCCAGGGGGCAACTCCAGGCAGGACGAGGCAACTGCCAAGACCCAGACAGGCACCCTGAGTCGCGTCCCGGGCCACAGCCTCCGGGCGCCGCGGAGGAAACATGTCACTAATGGGACCTACCCAGTGAACACGGAAACCCTCAGGGTTGAAGGGGTTAACCCTGCGGCAAACTGTACCTGCAAAAACACCAGAACTGAACCGACCGGGCAGTTAACTGGGTCCAAGTCATGGTGCTCACACCGTGACGCGTACGACCTCCTCGTGGAGGGAGCTCTGGAGTGGAGAAGGGCCTCTACTACCTCGGTAGAGAGAACAGCCGCTATGAACTGTGCCCCTTTAGGGGCCACAGCCTCCACAACCCCGGGCGGGGGTGAACCAGGGTTCCGCCCGCCATCGAGGTGCCACCAGGAGGAGAAGACTTCCTCCCGGCGAACTCATACCAGAACTCCCGAGAGCAGCGCGACTGGGGGGAAAGGCGGACAGGCGTAGCCTCGCCAAAACCGTCCCATGGCAGCCACTGTCTCGACAGGGCGTCTGCTCAGACATCCAAGAGACCACAAGAGGACCCCTGCGCCAGCTGTTTGCAGGGGCAAGACCGGAGGCCCCCCTGGTGGTAGATGTACGAGACCACCGCAGTATTGTCCGCGCGGACCAACACATAGTGATCTCTAAGGACTGGAACGAAGTGTTGTAACCCCAACAACACTGCCAGCATCTCCCGGCAACCTACGTGCCACAAGAGACGTGGGCCGCTCCACAGACCCCGGGCGGAGTGGCCACTCATGACCGCCCCCCCCACCCCGTAAGGGAAGCGTCCGTTGTTAGCATTACGCGACGACAAGGAGTCCCTAAAACGGGGCCTCGGGACAGAACGTAGGGTCCTACCATGCAACCAAGGCTCAAAGGGCACACCGTGAGACCTTGATGGTACGATACAGACTCCCTCAGGGGGATAACCCTCCTGCCCCAGAGCCACCACTAGAGGGGCCACATGCGGAGAAGGCCGAGTGGAAAAACACTGGACGCTGCCGACATGAGACCCAGCAGCCTCTGGAAGTGCCTCACAGTGACTGGCTGGCCTGCTCCTACCCTCCTGACTGCAGTGAGGATGACTACAAACCGGGCGGGAGACCATGCCCGTAACCCGGCCGAGTCCCACACCACGCCGAGAAAGCAGTTTTCCGCGCTGGGGAAAAGTACACTTTACCCGGCGTTTCAGTCTGAACCCCAGTACCTTCATGCAGGCGAGAACAGCATTTCAATGCCGAACCGCCTGGCGCTCTAACGGTCAGTGCCGCGTTCACGCACTCTGTGAAGGCACGGGGTGAGAGCGCTAGGCCGAACGGAAGGACCGATATTGGTAAGCTCCGCCCTGAAAGCAACCTCAGGAACATCCCGTGTGCGGTGAAGGACGGCTGCATGGGAGAATGCAACCTCCAGATCTAACGTATGACAAATCAGTCTTCGGACTCGACCTGAGACACGACCTCTCTAAACGAGAAACCTGAACCCGAGCCTCAAAAGTGAGTGGTTCATGGAGTGAAGATCCAGAATGGGATGCAACCCACCATCCTTCTTCGGAACAACGAAGCACGGGCTGTAGCAGCCTGACGCTCTGAACAAGGAGGAGGGAACCACCTCGATGGCCCGTTCCCTCAGGAGAGCACGCAACACCTGTCCCAGGACCAGAGCCTGCACGGGTCCCACCAGGGTGGGACACACCCCGTTGAACCGGGGAGAAGAAGACGCGAACCGAATCGCGCGGCCCTTCTCCACAGTTTGCAGGACCCCCTCCAGACTCCAGGCAGCCCTCCAGACTGACAGAAAGTCTCCACAGGAAAAACCAACCCCTCGGGGCTGGCCCCCAACCCACTCAGAGCGGCTGGAGCGGTGCACTGCAGCCGACTACACCTCCTGAGAGGCGGCGGATCCCCCCCCAACCGCAGCGACCATACGAGCGGAATACGGGGAGCAAACCGCTGGAGAACGCTGTGCCCTGAACACGACCCATGGCAGGGCTAGCAGACAGTCCTCCTGAACCCGAACGGCAGGAGCAGCGCACTGCGGCCGTTAAAGCCCCCTGAGAGGCAGCGGATGACCCCCATCCGCAACGAACCTCCGGGCGGAAATAAGGGAGTTAACCGCAAAAGGGAGGCAGCGTTCTGAACACCCTGTGGCAGGGCCGACAGACCGGCCTCTCGGTGGCGCCAGGGAGGGACGAGCGCCGTAGCATGAGGTGCGCACCGCCCCCCAAGATGCAAGCCATTAGGCCTACGCACCACAGCCTGTTCACTAGAGGCGGGGACGACCCTCAAGCCGTCCAGCCCCTCCTCGGGCTCAGAGTGTCGCCATGGGCCCCTAGGACCTCCCCGTGGGAATCGGGTGGCAACACTCTCACCAGGCTATTTCGCTGTGCCTGGACGTACCAGGCGAGGCTGCTGCCGAGCAGCCCCATTGGAGCAGCGAGGAACTACCACTGAAACGCCACCGCGGTCTCCTGAAACCGCCAGCAATCGCCCTCACCTACAGCGTTACCAGGTCAGGCCAGGAGGGGACACCATGGCGCTCAGAAGGAAGCCCGCATCATCCCCCATAGCAGGCCAGCCCGGTATGCCTGCAACACACCCATCGTGTGGAAGCAACCCGTAGCCTGACCTGCCGCGTAGCCCTACCCACCAGAGCCAAGCGGCTCTACGTAGGCAAACCGATAGCCGTCACAGACACAACACTCAGGGAGAGATAGCTAGCTAGCGTCTCTACCACAAGCGGCATCGTCCCGTAGCCACGCCACTTTGCTCCAACAACATTCACGCACAGCGAAAGAACATCGGAAAAGCACGCGCGCACACGGGCCTCCCAGGACCCAGACACCTCGGTGCGCAGATCAGGGAAGGCGCTGAGGCTGTGACACAGGGCGCAGGAAACGCACAACCAGCTCACTGGGTGCGCGCTGCTTCTGCCACACGACCGGCAAGCTAAATCCAAGCTAAATCCGGCCCGTGCCACGACCTCAAGGAGCCCCACATACAGCACAGGCTGTGAGGAGTCCGCAGGCTCGCTAGCATCCATCATCTCATCCTCCTTGGAGAGAGAGACATGCAATGCTGCGCCGCCCGCACCGGGAGAAGAAGCAGCCGCCAGGCATGCTTCCCCTAATTTCCCGAAATTTCTTCCACCTCGTCGGAAGAATACGGAGCACCGCGTCACACGCACCGGGAAAAGAACCGTTTCCAAACGAGCGCAATCCCGGGGGACGGGAGCTCGGCTAGCAGCCGGGAGCGCATAGCCACACGGCTAAAACGCTAACAGCCGATACCATCGAGAGCCGAAGCCGCGAGGAAGAGCGCTCACCTCGGAAAACGCTCCCCGAAATTCCCCCACCTCGGAGGAAGAATACGGAGCACCGCGTCACATGCACCGGAGAAGGAACCGCAAAACAAGCCCAATCCCCGGGGAACGGGAGCTCGCCTCGCAGCCGGGAGCGCATAGCTGCACGGCTAAAAATGCTAACAACCGATACCCTCGAGAGCCGACTAAGCACGCTCCTAAGCTAAGCAAACAACACATCGGCTGCGTGTCACCCCCCCCCCCCCCCCCCCGAAATGAATCGGGGCAAGCAGGAAACACGCAGACGGAATTCTGCCTGCATATAAGCTCATGACTGCACAGATAACACACTCAAAGTGCTTACCTGAACGAGCAGAAGCTAATGTCGCTACCACCGCACAGCCATCTTGTAGCTTCCTGGTTTACGCGACGTCGCCTGTCTATGACATCACGGCTTGCCTGTTGGCTAGATTTCACACGTTGTTCAGAGCGTGGTCACGCAGGGGCATTCCCATAGCGTTTCGACGCAGCTCGAGTTCCTGAAGGTGAACATAGGGTGACGTATGAGTGGAGGAAGGTGCACACAGGTGGACTATGTTCAAGGCAGGAGATGCAACCTAAAGGAGATTGGAGACTGTAAGGTGTTGGCAGGGGACAGTGTAGCTAGACAGCATCGGATGGTGGTCTGTAGGATGGATTTGGAGGCGAAGAAGAAGAGAAGGAGAGTGAGGACTGAAAGAAGAATAAGATGGTGGAAACTGAAGGAGGAAGAGTGTATTGTGAGGTTCAGGGAAGAGGTCAGACAGGGGCTTGGTGGTGGTGAAGAGCTGCCGGATGATTGGGCAACTACTGCAGGAGTGATGAGGGAGGCAGCTAGAAAAGTACTTGGTGTGACATCTGGAAATAGAGAGGAAGACAAAGAGACATGGTGGTGGAATGAAGAAAGTGCAGAAGAGCATAAGGAGAAAAAGGTTGGCAAAACAGAAGTGGGATCAACAGAGTGATGAGTAAAGTAGGCAGGAGTACAAGGAGATGTGGCAGCAGGTAAAGAGGGATGTGGCGAAAGCCAAGGAAAAGACGTATGAGGAGCTGTATGAGAGGTTGGACACTTAGGAAGGAGAAAAGGATTTATACCGATTGGCCAGGCAGAGGGACCGAGCTGGGAAGGATGTGCTGCAAGTTAGAGCAATAAAGGATGGAGAGGGAAATGTGTTGACTAGTGAGAAGAGTGTGTTGAGAAGGTGGAGGAAGTATTTTGAGCAGCTGATGAATAGGGAAAATCAGAGAGAGAGGAGGTTGGATGATGTGGAGTTGGTAAAGCAGGATGTAGATAGGATTTGTAATGAGGAAGTGAGAGCAGTGATTAAGAGGATGAAGAGTGGAAAGTCGGTTGGACCAGATGACATACCTGTAGAAGCATGCAGATGTTTGGGAGAGATGGCAGTGGAGTTTTTAACCAGATTGTTCAACAAGATTCTGGACGGTGGGAGGATGCCTGAGGAATGGAGAAGGAGTGTGCTGGTAACGATCTTTAAGCATAAGGGAGATGTGCAGACCTGCAGTAACTACAGGGGAATTAAGTTGATCAGTCACACCATGAAGTTAAGTGAAAGAGTAGTGGAAGCCAGGCTGAGAGAAGAGTTGACCATCTGTGAGCAACAGTATGGTTTCATGCCAAGGAAGAGCACCACAGATGCCTTATTTGCTATGAGAATGTTCATGGAGAAGTATAGAGAAGGACAGAAGGAATTGCATTGTGTATTTGTTGATTTAGAGAAAGCGTGGGACAGGGTGCCGAGAGAGGAGTTGTGGTATTGTATGAGGAAGTCAGGTGTGTCAGAGAAGTATGTAAAGGTGGTGCAGGACATGTATAAGAACAGTGTGACAGCAGTGAAGTGTGCAGTAGGAATGACAGACTCGTTCAGGGTGAGGGTTGGACTACATCAAGGATCGGCCCTGAGCTCTTTCCTGTTTGCAGTAGTGATGGACGGGTTGATGGACAAGGTTGTTTGCGGATGATATTGTGATTTGTGGTGAGAGTAGTGAGCAGGTTGAGAAGAGCCTGGAGAGGTGGAAATATGCACTGGAGAGAAGGGGAATGAAAGTCAGTAGGAGTAAGACATTAAGAGTACATGTGTGTGAATGAGAGAGAGGGCAGTGGAGTGGTGCGGTTGCAGGGAGAAGAGGTGGAGAAGGTAGAGGAGTTCAGGTACCTGGGGTCAACAGTGCAAAGTAATGGAGAGTGTGTTAGAGAAGTGAAGAAGAGAGTGCAGGCAGGGTGGAGTGGGTGAAGTGACAGGAGTGATTTGTGATAGTAGGGTATCTGCAAGAATGAAAGGGAAAGTTTATAGGACTGTGGTGAGACCTGCGATGTTGTATGGATTAGAGACAGTGGCATTGAGTAGAAGACAGGAGGTGGAGCTGGAGGTAGCAGAGCTGAAGATACTAAGGTTTTCGTTGGGAGTGACAAGGATGGACAAGATTAGAAATAAGTTTATTAGAGGGACAGCGCATGTAGAATGTTTTGGTGACAAGGTGAGGGAGGTGAGATTGAGATGGTTTGGACATGTGCAGAGGAGGGACATGAATTATATTGGTAGAAGAATGCTGAGGATGGAGCCACCAGGTAGGAGGAAAAGAGGAAGGCCAAGGAGGAGGTTCAAGGATGTTGTGAGGGAAGACATGCAGGTAGTTGGTGTGAAAGAGGCAGATGTAGAGGACAGGGTGGTATGGAGACGGATGATCCGCTGTGGCGACCCCTAATGGGAGCAGCCGAAAGAAGAAGAAGAAGAAGATAGTATGGTCAGATGAAAGCAAAATTTAACTTTCTGGCAGTCATTCCACACACCATGTTTGGAGAAGAAATGGCACTGCCCACCACCCCAAGAACACCATACCAACAGTTAAATTTGGGGGTGGAAGCATCATGGTTTTGGGCTGCTTTTCAGCAAGGGGTACTGGCAGACTTCATATTATTGAAGGCAGGATGAATGGAGAAATGTACCGGGACATTCTGGATAAAAATCTGCTGCCATCTACCAGAAAGCTGCAAATGAAAAAAAGGGTGAAATTTTCAGCAAGGCAATGATCCCAAACACAAGGCCAAGGATACAATGAAGTGGTTTCCAAGAAAGAAAATCAAGTTGCTTGAATGGCCCAGTCAATCACCTGACCTAAATCCCATAGAAAATCTATGATCACCATTTGTGTGGAAGAATGGCCCAGAATCACTCCTGAGCAATGCAGACGACTGGTCTCTCCATACAAGAGGCGTCTAGAAGCTGTAATCACCAACAAAGGCTTTTCTACAAAGTATTAAATCAAGTGTGTTCAATACTTAATCCCTGTGTGATTTTACTTTATTTATTATGACTTATATTGTATACTTAAATGTTCTGATTTCTTTGTATGAATTCAATATATGGCTTAATGGCTACATCTGGTGGAAATTTTGTATCCATAGCCCACTTAGAAATCCCCTACTGATAAAAATGCTGATGTGTCAAATACTTATTTTCCCTGCTGTCCCCGCTGTATAAGCCATAATATTTATGGTTTTTCGAAAGTATATATTTTCTTGTATTATAATATTAAACATAATTATTAAATGAACCACATTTCTGCTGTTTTGTTTATGGTAGAATTTTACATTACCTGCTTTCAGGATCAGTTGTGGCAAGAACGATTGCATTTACAGCACTAAGACCTACAGCTCCAAACATGTAGACCATAATGTGAAAGACCTCTGTAATTCAGAATAAGATGGATGAGGTAAATATAATAAAGTAATTATAACATCACAAACTTAGACAGCATAAATAATGAATAATCATTCATTTATTTATTATGAGACTCACCAGGTAAATGTTTGGGATGTTTGAACAAACACATTGCTGGCAAAACAGAGAGCAGTGGCATCAGAGCCAAAAATCCTGCACGTTCTGTAATCATCATTGAAATATATTACACAGATTTCTCATCATTCATTTCTCAGTTGCTTTTAATGTGGAGTAAATCAGATGCATGATCTTTGGTGAGATTTAGTAGATTAATATGATATACTGTACCTTTTATTTGCGAGATGATGTATGCATAATAAAAGCTCATCGTGCCAAATGTAGTGAATAATAATGCAGCAATGAGAGCACATCATAAATCTGAAAAAAATAATACATAAAATAATTGATGTAAGTAATCTAATTAATTAGACCAGCTGAACTTCATTTTTTTCCTAATGCCCAACATTAGGAAAAAAATGAAGTTCAGCTGGTCTAATTAATTCTGTCTTTCTGCTTTTATTGCATGGAATTACATCCACTATTATTGACCTTATTGTACATACAGTAACTGTGCAGGAAACAAACAAGAATTTCCAATCAGTGAAAAGGAAAAGAACTTGAAAACTAAAACCAAAAACAAGAAGAAAAAGGTCCTTTAAATAAATGTCATTAATTGTTAACAGTTTTCTTATCACCAATCATGTATCATGAATAAGCTTCTCAGGTGGTCATGTACACTCTTTTTTTGTTTTACTCGTGTTTACATTCATCAATCTGGAACTAATCTCATGAGAGTGAGCTAAATAATACATTATTAAGAATGGAATTAAAATCTATGTAAATAAAAAAAATCACACTTGCATCCTATTTTCTTCCATTGAGAGCAACATCCATGTCATGGATGTCAACATCCATAAATTATTACTAGCCATGCAAATATAACTGATCCAACCAAAAAAATGGACTTGCGCATCCTGAAATTGAGTACAAAAACTGTTAGCACATACAACACAAACACAATACATTTTAATTTTTAATACATTTATAATGGAATATTTATTTAAGAAATATTTGAAAAAATATTAAAAAGAAAAAAATATTTAAATATTATTATGCACTTTCCTTTTTTTGTCTTGTGCTGTAAGTACTTACCTTTAACAAAACTGTTAATTCTAACAGAGTAAATTATATAAGCTACTATTTCGAACAAACTGTATGCAGCCAATAAAAGAGATGACAAAGTGATATGCACACCTGCAACAACAAGATAAACACTGTACCTGTCAGGCTGCAGACGCGGAAGCCGATATAGTCCGATCATTGTCCTTTTATTTCAACAACCGTACAACACAAAAACACTCATAAGCCGTTGAAAACAACAAACAAAGATATCCGCTCGATACGCGTTGTCCGCTATGAGTTTGAATGTCCCAAGCATAATCCATAAAGCCTTCGGCAATGAGTAATCCAAGTCGGAAGTGGAATTTGCATATACAGCCGGCGGTCGAGCAGCCACGCGATTGTCCATCTTGACAATATATCGACCGACAGCCTGTGACTCAAGAACGTAAGTTTATGTAGTCTGATCTTTCATGAGCCACAGCTGTCGGTAATCTTGGGAAGCAGCGTGACTGCTATCGAGGGGGGCGTGTCAGGGTGGATCTCTGACAGCTACAGACGGGGGCGTGGCAGGGTGAATCCCTGACAGCTACAGAGGGGGGGGTGGCAGGGTGAATCCCTGACAGTACCCCCCCCTTCCAGGGGCGACACCTGACGCCCCAAAACCCACCTATGCCAGGCGGGCCAGGGCACTCCGAGGAAGGCCTCCTTAGACGCCTGGGAGCAACGGAGGCCTGGTGAGCACCCTCTGCGGAGAGCCGGCATGGGACAACACCTTGCAGGAGGATCCGGAACGGAGCCACGCCCTCGGTGCTGACGGGAGGCTGAGTAAAGCCCCTGGCGGGGATTGGAGCCGGAGCGACCTCCATGGCGGGGAACCGGAACTGGACGCCAACCATGACAATGACCGGGAAGTGGAGGACATCCCGGGCGGAGACCAGGAACGTCGTACCACCCTCTGAGGGACCTGAAGGACCGACGTCGCCGTCAGGGGGACCTGGAGGACCGACGTCGCCGTCAGAGGGACCTGGAGGACCGACGTCGCCGTCAGAGGGACCTGGAGGACCGACGTCGCCATGCGGGTAACCTGGGGGCGATCCGTCGTCCTGAAGAGGACCTGGGGGCGAGACGTCACCTTCTGTGGAGCCTGGGGGCGAGACGTCGCCTTCTGTGGAGCCCGGGGGCGAGACGTCGCCCTCCGTGGAGCCCGGGGGCGAGACGTCGCCTTCCGTGGAGCCCGGGGGCGAGACGTCGCCTTCCGTGGAGCCCGGGGGCGAGACGTCGCCTTCCGTGGAGCCCGGGGGCGAGACGTCGCCTTCTGCGGGCGCTGGGGGCGAAACGTCGCCTTCTGCGGGCGCTGGGGACGAGCCGTCGCCTTCTGCGGGCGCTGGAGACGAGCCGTCGCCTTCTGCGGGACTGTGGGGTGAGCCGTCGCCTTCTGCGGGACTGTGGGGCAGCGGTTCAACTTCCCTTTCGCAGTCCTGGAGCCGGGCGAAACGTCGCCTTCTGCGGGCGCTGGGGACGAGCCATCGCCTTCTGCGGGCGCTGGAGACGAGCCGTCGCCTTCTGCGGGACTGTGGGGTGAGCCGTCGCCTTCTGCGGGACTGTGGGGCAGCGGTTCAACTTCCCTTTCGCAGTCCTGGAGCCGGGGTGAGTGCACAGGGAAACCCCTGGGCGTAGGGGCGCTCCTTGGGACCCTTAGGAGCAGATCGGAGCCTACTGAGCAGCCTGGAAATGAGGTGAAGCCTGCCTGGAGATCCACGAGCGGAGAAGGGCTCGCCTGGAGGTCCACGACATCAGTGGAGCTCTCTTTGGGACACTGAAGCGGAGACGAGCTCGTGGGGTCGCTAGGAGGCGGAGACGAGCTCTCGGGAGGAGCCTGGAGCGGAGACGAGCTCTCGGGAGGAGCCTGGAGCGGAGTCGTGCCCTCTTGAGGAGCCAGGAGCTGGGCGGAGCTCTCTGGAGGGACCTGGAGCTGGGCGGAGCTCTCTGGAGGGACCTGGAGCTGGGCGGAGCTCTCTGGAGGGACCTGGAGCTGGGCGGAGCTCTCTGGAGGGACCTGGAGCTGGGCGGAGCTCTCTTGGAGGTCCTGGGGCGGAGCCGATCTTTCCGTGGGCGAGATGTCGCGTTGGAAGGGGCTCTGGGATGGGGCGTCGTCTGGAGAGGGACTCGGAGGAGTCACTTCGCCTTCTGTGACCAGAGGTGTCGGCGCTCCTGGAGACTCTGTTGCGGCGCGGCGCTCTCGTGACTACTCTGTGGCGGGAAAGCATGCTCCTGGAGACTCTGTGGCGGCGCGGCGCTCTCGTGACGACTCTGTGGCGGGAAAGCATGCTCCTGGAGACTCTGTGGCGGCGCGGCGCTCTCGTGACGACTCTGTGGCGGGAAAGCATGCTCCTGGAGACTCTGTGGTGGCGCGGCGCTTTCGTGAAGACTCTGTGGCGGCACGGCGCGGCACGCCCACAGGAACCTCGGAACAGAGCGGCACGCCTGTAGAAGCTCTGTGACGGCATGGTGTGCTCGCCGACGCTCGGAGATGGTGTGGTGCGTCCACGAGAACCCCGGAACACAGCAGCACGCTGGTAGAGACCCTGAGATGAAGCAGCCCTCTCATCAAAACATTGGGGCTGAGCTGCAGGCTCATGGGAGATCCGGCACGGAGCCGCGTGCTCTTGAGAACCTTGGAATGGAGCACCTTCCTCCTCAAGGGGACTGTAGTGGAGATCCACCACCTCTATCCCCAACTTCCCCAGAAGCAGCCCGCTGAATTCGGCGAGTGAGCCGAATTTGCCCCCTTTGGCGCTCCATAGTGAGCTGGCTTTGGCAAGAACTTCTCCAGACAGGAGGGAAATACAGAGGGCAATCTTGGCTCGTTCGGAAGGAAACCGGGAAATGTTAACAGCCACATACTCGCCGATGCCTTGCAGAAATCCACCCAATTCGTCTTTTTTCCCCGAGTAACGAGCCGGTAATTCCCTCGCGCTCTCTGAGGGGCGTGGCGTAGCCGCGCTCTCATGATCCGGCTTCTGTGGATCTGAACCGCGAGAAGCGGCACTGAGCTTCCGGAGGAAATCCGAAGCCGGGTTCAGCTGCCGATCCGTTGCGGTCGGAATCGCGGAATGGCGAATCCGCGTTCGGTATAGGTCGGTCGTTCTGTCAGGCTGCAGACGCGGAAGCCGATATAGTCCGATCATTGTCCTTTTATTTCAACAACCGTACAACACAAAAACACTCATAAGCCGTTGAAAACAACAAACAAAGACATCCGCTCGATACGCGTTGTCCGCTATGAGTTTGAATGTCCCAAGCATAATCCATAAAGCCTTCGGCAATGAGTAATCCAAGTCGGAAGTGGAATTTGCATATACAGCCGGCGGTCGAGCAGCCACGCGATTGTCCAGCTTGACAATATATCGACCGACAGCCTGTGACTCAAGAACGTGAGTTTATGTAGTCTGATCTTTCATGAGCCACAGCTGTCGGTAATCTTGGGAAGCAGCGTGACTGCTATCGAGGGGGGCGTGGCAGGGTGGATCTCTGACAGCTACAGACGGGGGCGCGGCAGGGTGAATCCCTGACAGCTACAGAGGGGGGCGTGGCAGGGTGAATCCCTGACAGTACCTATACTGCAAGAGGAATCATACTCATCATTTTCAGTTTAGAATGAATAATTCATATAAAAGTTATGCTCCTTACATGAAAAAGGTTTTTCTAGATAAAGGTGCCTTTGTAGAGAGAGTACAAAAATAATCCCAGCAGTTAAAGTTCGCAGTATAAAAACTACCTGCATCTCAAAGTCATCTAAAAATTCCAAGAGATTTGCATCATTGTGCAGAAGATCAAACAAATATTTTAAAAGAGTTAAACTGTAATAATGATATAAATATATAGGGTATGACAGTAAATATTGTGGTCTTTCTGTATTTTTGTGGTTCTATATTAATAAAGTATTGTATAACTGTACTTACAGCTGAAATTGGGACTGGGCTTTTTACTGATCGCCAACACTATGGCGTTCACCACTTCTAGACACATAGTCAGATGCATCCGCAAATCATAAACAGCTGTAACACAATGTGGGACAATTTTCAATATTTAATATTCATTTTATTTTTATATATTTATCTTGCAGGAATATATCACACAATATTGGTTAATATCTGCCATATTACTGAATGTTTTCTAGATGTCTCTAGATCTGACTTTTTACCATCAATATTGTTTGTTTAATACAGGCAAAACGCAGCTAGCCCAGTGTAAAATGAATTTACATTGAATTTGACCTGTTTATCCAGGGAGTCTGTAGATGCCTCTTTTGCACTAATAATTTGCATATGAATTTGAGGGACAGTCCAATTTTCTTTACAACTATCTCCAGACATGCTGGACATCAGTGTGGGAACAAGGATGCCATTAATTCTGGCCAATTAAAAAACACACAATGGTACCACTAAAACTATTACACATAGTGCTTCAAAATGTTTACGATTAAAAGATCAATGAGCTATTAACATTATTCATTTTTATTTATTTTTTTTATAAAAGAAGGCAGAAATTTCAAGATTGCAGCATCCTCAAGACTCAAAAATAGTAATATGATTGCAATAATTTACCAACACTGTATAATTTAATGGGTTAGTTAAAAACATGCAGAGGTGTCAGGGTGCGACTGAACGGGAGGCGGAAGCTAGAGTACAGCTCGCTCGGGTTTAATGACGAGAGTGAGAGAGAGAGAGATACACACAAGCACACACACGGCAGTCCTTAGGAATCCAAGGAGGGATATCCGTGGTAGGCCCTGGAGGGGCCAGGTCCACACAATCCAAGAACACGCAGGAAGATAGGGGTATTCCTGGGTGCGCTTTGAACCACTGTTATTTCTGAAGATAACTCTGTGCTCAGCTGAACATGGTTTGCTTTGATAACTTAAACCTCATTAAAACATTTTCATTCAACTTGGAATAACATTAAACAGATGTATAAAAAAGGTACATTGACCAGGTACATTACCTACACCATGCAGTACCACAGTGGTCCTTGCTTACATGTTACTAGTATGGACCTCACATGTGAATTTTCCTTCATCTTCTATCTTTACATCCTTCAACTGTATTGAGAAGTTTCCTTTAGAGATTTCGGAGGAAAAGAAATCAACTCTTCCAATAAAACTCTTATGTGAGGAATCTGGGAATATTTCACTGTTTTGATAAAGCAGGACAAGGATGTCTTCATCTCCATCTGTCTTCTTCCAGGTCACTTCTTCAATCTCACTGACTGGTACATGAGAATCTACAGAGCAGTTCGGTATGACATCTGAACCCTTATGGGCAAAGACAGCATGGTTTGCTCCTGTCATCACAAAATGCTCTGTAAAGATATAGGCAATGTTATAGTAACAGTAAATACAAAGTTTAGTGGTGGATTTATTGTGTTTTATAAAATGACAAAGATATTGGTATAATGGTATTATTATTATTGCCTTTATGACCTCGCCAGTGTCCTGGGTTTTACTTACTTGACATTTATAAAATCAGTGTCTCCTTTAACTAAATTTTTCAGTATGATGAAGAAATTCCCTTCTGAGACCTCATCTGGGAAAAAACTCAGCTCTGTCTCTAAACACCTGAGTCTGGAGATCTGGTCTGCTTTTTTTTCTTGCTGAAAGAGGCTCACTACAGAATCTGAATCCATCTTTCTCTGTTCTAACTGCATATCTTCTAAAGGCAGTGAACTTTCAATAAAGCATGGCAAGAGCACTGATCCTCCCAGCTGAGCCACAAGTGGAGCTGTATTTATACTATATTAAACAAATAACAGACATGTACAGAAACAAATAATTTGTTTAAAGTTTCCTTAATTTTCCTTTAGATTACTTGAGGAAAACAAAGCTGTTATAGCAAAGAGCATATCATATAATGCAAACACAATTATATATATTTAATTAGTCATTTTAAGAACATCATTAAAAATTTAATAATCTAAACTAAAAAAGTCTTACCTTCAAGTCCAACAGCATAGACAAACACTAAAAACACTGAGAAATACATGTTGCTCCCAGTTTATTCCTCCTGTGTCAGTGGGTTGGTAGGAATCAAATGCAAGACACCAGCAGAGATTTTAACAAAAGTTCTTCAATAAATGGTCAGGTAGCAGAAGGCAGGAGAAACGGTTCCTCAATGCACAGAACTATAGTATGCAAAACACAGTATGAAAATATAGTCCTTACATTCTAACTGGTAATCAGATCAATGCAGAGCAGAACAAAACAGTCTGAAAAACAGTCCTTAATCAAATACCAGATCAGAAACCAAAAACCAGTCCAATATTAATAAAAAAAAAAAAATAAAAAAAAAAACAAGAAGCAACGTAACACAGGCAAGCAGAGTGGGTCTCAGAAAACACAGAAGGTAACAGAGCAGACCAATTTCCGTTTTATGAAACTAAAACAAACAAACAAAAAAAAGGCTAGATATCTCTATGTCTAATAGCAAAAGTGCAGAAGCAAAACCTCACAGTAGTTTCATTACAGTCGTGCCAGGCTTGCAGTTTCATTTTAGAAGTGGAGTTTATACGTGTCATTTTTTTTTTAGGTGTAAGATTTTTTCCCCATAGCATTGCATTGCTCTACAATATTAACAAAAAAAACATTAAATAAGGTCACTTTTCAATTCGTACATGCATGTTGTTCATTAAAGAGAACAAAAACTTGTTTACTTAAATACTTTTAGTCTGCAAAACTGATGCCAATCTTTTGCTCAACTTGGGTTGGAAGCATAATTGCTTGCCAACAGAAATAAGCTGCAGACGTTGAAGCTGGTGAACCATCAGTTTGTAGAGGAACACTCACATGCTAGTTTTCTTTATTAATTAATAAATTATAAATAACTTTAATTAATAATTTATAAAACCCAGCCATTAGGGGGCACAAGCCAGTGTACTCTTAGTGCCGGTCCCAAGCCCGGGTAAATGGGGAGGGTTGCGTTAGGAAGGGCATCCAGCGTAAAACATTTGCCAAATCAAATATGTGGATCACAAATGAGAATTTCATACAAGGTCGGTCGAGGCCCGGGTTAACAACGACCGCCACAGGTATCATAATTGCTTGCCAACAGAAATAAGCTGCAGACGTTGAAGCTGGTGAACCATCAGTTTGTAGAGGAACACTCACATGCTAGTTTTCTTTATTGATTAATAAATTATAAATAACTTTAATTAATAATTTATAAAACCCAGCCATTAGGGGGGCACAAGCCAGTGTACTCTTAGTGCCGGTCCCAAGCCCGGGTAAATGGGGAGGGTTGCGTTAGGAAGGGCATCCAGCATAAAACATGTGCCAAATCAAATATGTGGATCACAAATGAGAATTTCATACCGGATCGGTCGAGGCCCGGGTTAACAACGACCGCCACAGGTATCGTTAGCCGACAGGGTACCGGTGGAAATTGGGCTACTGTTGGCCGAAGGAGGAGAAGGAGAGGAGGAAGGCGTCTACAGAGACGGCAGGAAAAGGAGCAGTGTAGGAGAGTAGAGGTTCGGGTTGGTACTTTAAATGTTGGTACTATGACGGGTAAAGGGAGAGAGATAGCTGATATGATGGAGAGGAGAAAGGTAGATGTGTTGTGTGTTCAGGAGACCAAGTGGAAAGGGAGTAAGGCCAGGAACATTGGAGGTGGGTTTAAACTGTTTTATCATGGTGTGGATGGGAAGAGAAATGGTGTAGGGGTGATTCTGAAGGAAGCGTACAGTAAGAGTGTAGTGGAGGTGAAGAGAGTTTCTGATAGGGTAATGATCGTGAAGGTGGAAGTTGAAGGGATGATGATAAATGTCATCAGTGCCTATGCTCCACAAGTTGGCTGTGAGATGGAGGAGAAAGAAAGATTCTGGAGTGAATTAGATGAAGTGGTAGATGGTGTACCTAGGAAAGAACGATTGGTGATTGGGGCAGACTTTAATGGGCATGTAGGTGAAGGGAACAGAGGTGATGGGTAGGTATGGTTTTAAGGAGAGGAATGTGGAAGGGCAGATGGTGGTAGATTTTGCTAAAAGGATGGAAATGGCAGTGGTGAACACGTATTTTAAGAAGAAGGAGGATCATAGGGTGATGTATAAGAGTGGAGGAAGGTGCACACAGGTGGATTATCTTCTGTGTAGGTGATGCAACCTGAGGGAGATTGGAGACTGTAAGGTGTTGGCGGGGGACAGTGTAGCTAGACAGCATCGGATGGTGGTCTGTAGGATGGTTTTGGAGGAGAAGAAGAAGAGGAGGAAAGTAAGGTTTGAAAGAAGAATAAGATGGTGGAAACTGAAGGAGGAAGAGTGTAGTGTGAGGTTCAGGGAAGAGGTCAGACAGGGGCTTGGTGGTGGTGAAGAGGTGCCGGATGATTGGGCAACTACTGCAGGAGTAATGAGGGAGGCAGCTAGAAAAGTACTTGGTGTGACATCTGGAAATAGAAAGCAAGACAAGAAGACGTGGTGGTGGAATGAGGAAGTGCAGGAGAGCATTAGGGGAAAGAGATTAGCAAAACAGAAGTGGGATCGACAGAGTGATGAGAAGAGTAGGCAGGAGTACAAGGAGATGCAGCAGTAGGTTAAAAGGGATGTGGCACGTAGCTTCCTGTGTTTGACTTGTTTGCCGCGAGTTACGTGTTTGTATCTCTCTCGGCGTCTTTCAAACAAACTTTGCTATCTATCCATCCGTTTTTCCTCTTTTAATAATCCTTAATTGTTTTTGTCTTCCTGACTTGTGCCTGTAGTTAGTTAACTCGACTATAACTAGTGTTGTTTATATTTATTTTCTCTCACTCACATCTCTGTATAATAAATCTGTTCGTGACGATAAGCACTATGCCGGTTGTTTGTCTGCATTCGAGCACAGGTGAGGACTCGTTCGAGTTGCAAACGGTGGCGTTGGAGATGGAGGCATTGGAGAAACAGATTCGCGAGCTGCATGTAAAGCATGACCGGCTGCGAGAGCGGAAAGCGGCGCTGGAAACATCCCGGGCGGACGCGCACTCATCCCAGGTAAACTCCCGGGTTGAAACTAACGCTCCCAGCACATCAACTCGGCGTGCTTCTATGCCCAGGCCCAGCGCACCTACAACTCCGGCACCGGTGCAACATGGACCCTGGATGCGGCCGCGGCGAAAGAGACAAGCCAAGCCCCGATCGAGGACGTCTCCACCTCCACCACCGGCCTTCGAGATCTCGACCGAGAACCGCTTCGTCCCCCTCCGCGAGACGGAACGCGACACTGTTATTCTCGGAGATTCCATCGTCCGGCATGTCCGCGCTACCCGAGCTAAAGGTAAGGTGCACACTCGCTGTTTTCCTGGTGCTCGTGTTCTGGATGTCGCTGCGCAGGTACCCGCGATCCTGAACGAGAACTTCGGAGCGGTTGTTCTCCATGCCGGATCAAACGACACCAGGCTGCGGCAAACGGAGATCTTAAAGAGGGACTTCAGGATCCTGGTGGAGACGGTACGCAGCACATCACCCACAACGAGGATTATAGTGTCAGGACCTCTTCCCACTTACCAGCGAGGGGCTGAGAAGTTTAGTAGACTTTTAGCACTAAATGAATGGTTACAGTCATGGTGTCGAGAACATAAACTTCTCGTTGTTAATAACTGGAACTGTTTCTGGGAGCGTCCTAGGTTCTTCCGCCCTGATGGCCTGCACCCCAGCAGAGTTGGAGCAGCAGTGCTATCAGATAACATCTCTAGGATACTACACACCATCTGACTGGTAAGACATCAAGAAATCTTCAACTATAAGAACACGCATACTACAGACCAAATAGTTACAAGTTCACACACAGCCCAGTTTATAGAAACCGTATCTATTCCTCGGGTAGTAAAACCAAGAATTACATACACAAGATCCAGAAATAATCTTATTGCAGTTAAAACTGAAAAATGCCAGATAAACAAACACAACAAAGTTCTAAGGTTCGGTCTTTTAAACATTAGATCACTTGCACCCAAAGCACTGATTGTAAATGAGATGATCACAGAGAATAATCTCGATGCACTCTGTTTCACTGAGACCTGGATTAAACCAGGTGATTATATGGGTCTAAACGAGTCGACACCGTCAGGATATGTTTATAAGCATGAGCCCCGTCAGACTGGTCGTGGGGGGGGTGTAGGAACCATTTATAGTGCTTCTCTTAATGTTAGTCAGAGATTAGGATTCAGCTTTAAATCATTTGAAGTGCTCGTTCTTAAAATTGCACTTTCAGACATGCACAGAAAACTCGCTCTGGTCACCGTGTACAGACCCCCAGGGCCCTACGCTGATTTTCTTCATGAGTTTGCTTGTTTTCTCTCAGACCTCTTGATCAGCTTTGATAAAGCGCTGCTTGTAGGAGATTTTAATATTCATGTAGATGATGCAAATGATGCCCTAGGAATATCATTTGTCGATTTACTAAACTCTTTTGGAGTTAAACAAAACGTCACCAGACCAACCCACCGTTTTAACCACACACTAGACTTAATAATATCCCACGGAGCAGACGTCACTGATATAGATATTTTACCCCAGAGTGATGACATCACAGACCATTATCTCCTACTGTACACACTACCGGTAGAGCAGATTAACCGTGTTTCACCACGGTATCGACTTGGTAGGACTATTATTCCAACCACTAAGGACAGATTCATAAATAACCTGCCTGATTTATCTCAGTTTCACATTAAACCCATAACTGCTGATCATCTTGATGAGATGGCGAACAACATAGACCTTATCCTCACTAGCACTTTAGACACTGTTGCCCCCATCCGGTTAAAAAAGGTTCGAGAACAAGCACCTGCACCTTGGTATAATAGTCATACGCATGCCCTAAAGAGAACAACACGTAATCTGGAGAGAAAATGGAGGAAAACTAAATTGGAGGTATTTAGAATTGCGTATAAAGACAGTATGCTTAGCTACAGACAGGCGCTAAAAGCTGCTAGAGCTAAACACCTGAGCAAACTCATAGAAAATAACAAAAACAACCCCAGGTTCCTTTTCAGTACAGTCGCTAAATTAACAACAAATCAGGGATCTGAAAAATGTGTTCCATCACAGTTTAGTAGTGAAGACTTTATGAATTTCTTCACTGAAAAAATAGATAACATTCGAAAAACATTTGTGGCAGTTCAACCTCTGACAGCATCTCCCGACAAAATCGTACTTACAACCCCACAACTACACTGTTTTACATGTATAGGACAGGAAGAGCTGTATGATGCTATTATGAAAGCTAAATCAACAACATGTCAGTTAGATCCAATTCCCACTAAACTACTGAAGGAAGTGTTATATACAGCTGGTGAGCCTCTTTTAAATATTATTAACTCCTCACTATCGTTAGGTCATGTCCCTAAATCCCTCAAGTTAGCAGTTATTAAGCCCCTCATTAAAAAACCTAATCTGGATCCAAGCACGCTATCGAATTACAGACCAATTTCAAATCTCCCATTTATGTCTAAGATTTTAGAAAAGATTGTCGCTGCCCAGCTATGTAACCACTTGCAGGAGAACAATATCTTTGAAGAGTTTCAGTCAGGTTTTAGGCCCCATCATAGCACAGAAACTGCTCTAGTTAAAATCACTAACGACCTGTTTTTAGCTTCAGACCAAGGCTACATCTCCCTATTAGTTTTATTAGATCTTAGTGCTGCGTTCGACACTATAGATCTTCTCCTCGATCGCTTACAGAATTACATCGGTATTCAGGGACAGGCATTAAGCTGGTTTAAATCCTACCTCTCCAATCGTTACCATTTCGTAGATTTAAATGGAGAGCTATCCAGGATAATGCTAGTAAATTATGGCGTGCCACAAGGGTCAGTTCTGGGACCCCTGCTTTTTACAATATACATGCTTCCATTAGGAAATATTATTAGAAGGCATGGAATTAGCTTCCATTGTTATGCTGATGATACCCAGCTATATATTTCATCCAAACCAGGCGATACAGCTCAATTAGCTCGCATAACTGAGTGTGTTGAAGAAATAAGAGATTGGATGACCCATAACTTTCTGCTATTAAATTCTGATAAAACAGAGATTTTGCTCATCGGCCCAAAAAATAGTACACAGAAGCTCCAGCATCTCAGCCTGCATTTAGATGGTTGTTCTGTAACTACTAGTCTAACGGTAAAAGACCTGGGAGTTATTTTAGACAGCAACTTATCTTTCAAAAATCACATCAATCAAGTTACAAAAACAGCCTTCTTTCACCTTAGAAATATTTCTAAGCTAAGAAATATGTTATCTATATCTGATGCAGAGAAGCTCGTCCATGCGTTTATGACCTCTAGAATAGACTACTGTAATGCATTACTAGGTGGATGTCCTGCATCATTAATAAACAAGCTTCAGTTAGTTCAGAATGCCGCAGCAAGAGTTCTTACTAGGTCAAGAAAATACGATCATATAACCCCAATCTTATCGTCCCTACATTGGCTTCCTATTAAGTTTCGAATAGACTACAAACTACTGCTACTCACTTATAAAGCACTAAATGGTTTGGCTCCCATGTATCTATCCAGTCTCTTAACACGCTACAATCCGTCACGCTCCCTGAGATCTCAAAACTCTGGGCTTCTAGTAGTTCCTAGAATAGCAAAGTCCACTAAAGGCGGTAGAGCATTTTCACATTTAGCTCCTAAACTTTGGAATAGTCTTCCTGACAGTGTTCGGGGTTCAGATACACTCTCCCAGTTTAAGTGCAGATTAAAAACATATCTTTTTAGATATCATAACCTTGTGCTCCAGAACATCTGATCACATGCACATTATCAACTTGTGCTGTTAATATCATGAACAGCAGCTACGCTAATTCCTCTCCACTGCTTCTCTTTCTCTCCCCATCCCGAGGCATCCTGAGGTTTGGCCAGCTCCAGTCACGTCCCACCTCGTGAAGATTATGGACCTATGGATGATCATGGAGAAGTAGATGCCGAGTGTTTAAAGGCCCTGGCATGGAGAAGCTGATGCTGGATCTATGATGATCACAAATTGTTCTGTATTGTTGAAAGATTTATGACCAAACTTTTGATGTCACCCATATGAGGATGGGTTCCCCTTTGAGTCTGGTTCCTCTCAAGGTTTCTTCCTCATATCATCTAAGGGAGTTTTTCCTTGCCACTGTCGCCACGGCTTGCTCATCAGGGACAAACGCACACCATTCACCTTCACTGTTGTTTTCTGTAAAGCTGCTTTGAGACAATGTCTGTTGTGAAAAGCGCTATACAAATAAACTTGACTTGACTTGACTTGACATGTGGCGAAAGCCAAGGAAAAGGCATATGAGGAACTGTATAAGAGGTTGGACACTAAGGAAGGAGAAAAAGATTTATACCGATTGGCCAAGCAGAGGGACCGAGCTGGGAAGGATGTACTGCAAGTTGGAGCAATAAAGGATGGAGAGGGAAATGTGTTGACTAGTGAGGAGAGTGTGTTGAGAAGATGGAGGGAGTATTTTGAGCAGCTGATGAATGAGGAAAATCAGAGAGAGAGAAGGTTGGAGGATGTGGAGTTGGTGAAGCAGGATGTAGATAGGATTAGTAAGGAGGATGTGAGAGCAGCGATTAAGAGGATGAAGAATGGAAAGTCGGTTGGACCAGATGACATACCGGTAGAAGCGTGGAGATGTTTAGGAGAGATGGCAGTGGAGTTTTTAACCAGATTGTTTAACAGGATTCTGGAAGGGGAGAGGATGCCTGAGGAATGGAGAAGGAGTGTGCTGGTACCGATCTTTAAGCATAAGGGAGATGTGCAGACCTCCAGTAACTACAGGGGAATTAAGTTAATCAGTCACACCATGAAGTTATGGGAAAGAGTAGTGGAAGCCAGGCTGAGAGAAGAGGTGACCATCTGTGAGCAACAGTATGGTTTCATGCCGAGGAAGAGCACCACAGATGCCTTATTTGCTTTGAGGATGTTGATGGAGAAGTATAGAGAAGGACAGAAGGAGCTGCATTGTGTATTTGTGGATTTAGGGTGGTGCAGGACATGTATGAGGACAGTGTGACGGCAGTAAAGTGTGCAGTAGGTACGACAGACTGGTTCAGGGTGAAGGTTGGACTGCATCAAGGATCGGCCCTGAGCCCTTTCCTGTTTGCAGTAGTGATGGACAGGTTGACGGACGAGGTCAGACAGGAGTCTCCCTGGACTATGATGTTTGCAGATAATATTGTGATTTGTGGTGAGAGTAGAGAGCAGGTTGAGAAGAGCCTGGAGAGGTGGAGATATGCGCTGGAGAGAAGGGGAATAAAAGTCAGTAGGAGTAAGACAGAGTACATGTGTGTGAATGAGAGGGAGGGCAGTGGAGTGATGCGGTTGCAGGGAGAAGAGGTGGAGAAGGTGGAGGAGTTCAGGTACCTGGGGTCAACAGTGCAAAGTAATGGAGAGTGTGTTAGGGAAGTAAAGAAAAGAGTGCAGGCAGGGTGGAGTGGGTGGAGAAGAGTGACAGGAGTGATTTGTGATAGAAGAGTATCTGCAAGAATGAAAGGGAAAGTTTATAGGACTGTGATGAGACCTGCGATTTTGTATGGATTAGAGACAGTGGCATTGAGTAAAAAACAGGAGGTGGAGCTGGAGGTAGCAGAGCTGAAGATGTTGAGGTTTTCGTTGGGAGTGACGAGGATGGACAAGATTAGAAATAAGTTTATTAGAGGGACAGCACATGTAGGATGTTTTGGTGACAAGGTGAGGGAGGCGAGATTGAGATGGTTTGGACATGTGCAGAGAAGGGACATGAATTATATTGGTAGAAAAATGCTGAAGATGGAGCCACCAGGTAGGAGGAAAAGAGGAAGGCCAAGGAGGAGGTTCATGGATGTGGTGAGGGAAGACATGCAGGTAGTTGGTGTAAAAGAGGCAGATATAGAGGACAGGGTGGTATGGAGACGGATGATCCGCTGTGGCGACCCCTAATGGGAGCAGCCGAAAGAAGAAGAAGAAGAAGAAGAATTAATAATTTATAAATGACAAGTCAATATTGATGCTTTATTAAATCTTGAAAAATCACTGTTTTAATGAAGAGTGAAGCCCATTTACAGTAGATCAGTGCTATATCCCAGAAAGAGTATGACAAAATATGTGGACAATGCAGTGGTACAAAATAATGAATTGGTTTTATAAGTATGTGATGATTTACCATTGCCTAAAACTTTGCTGTGACAATAGTGAGGCTAATAATCAAAGCCAACTAAAGTGAATATATGTGGTATTGAAGGATGTATTTTACTCATCAGCTGCTCTTATCTTTATCACATGTACATATTCCTTAAGCATTTTGTGATTTGAAAGCAGAGATTATGAGCAGCAGGAGGTATTTGTTCATTTTGTTGATTTCATCTTCACAGAGGAGTTTATTTATCTAGCATTAGCTAGATATAGAAACTTCTAGAACTTAACAAATATATATAATCAAAGTCACAAAATAAACATTCTCACACACTCATGGGTAAAAAAAAAAAGTCTGCACATCACTATGAAATTGCAGTTTTCTTTAATAAAAAGACTGGGTTTACACATCACTGCAAATCAGTCAGGGTTCGGAATATTCGGAATATCTTGGAGAGCATTCATCTCTTCCTACATGAACAAAGAATTCACACAAGTAAATACAATCTGAATAGTAAGATGGTAACTTATTTAATATTTATTTTTATGAATAAACAGAAATAAAAGTAATAATAATAATAACAACAACTACGACAACAACAATAATAATAATAGTAATAATAATAATGATTATTATTTTTAGCTAAGAAGGGGGTTATATATAAATAATATATAAAAAATAATATAAATAAAATATGAAAATAAACCCTATATGGGGTTTAGCCATCGTAGACCCTTAGGATTTCATACCTCAGGTCCTGTTATTCTCTCATCTTCATAATCTTGTGCTCTGTTGAAAACAATGAGACTTGTGAATGATTTGTCATATAGAATTCCAAACCCTGATAGAAATGTGTTTAAACGAGCAATTATTATCAATTATAAAAACTGTTTACCTGTCCTTGTATCTCACCCCTATGTCAGATAAAGCACAGTTTCAGACAGAATGTGTAGGAATTCAGAGAAGTTTAACAGTTTTTTTTTTTTTTTTTGAAAACCATTTTTTTCTAGAAATTCTGGCTGTACAAATTTCGACCCATGCATTTTAGTTAAATTACCAAGACACTGCAAGTAGCTTTTATAAAATATGTATAGAGTCAAGTAATATTCCAGACAGTACTCACAGGCATCATAGATCTGCAAGGTGAGCCAAGCAAATAGAAACACTGTTTCAAGAGGTAAAACTATCACACGGAGATCTTCTATAGTCCGTGCTCCTTTCCCTAGAGACAGTTGAATCTCATTTTTAGTGTAAATCAAAATATAAACTGTTACAT
The DNA here is from genome assembly GCF_946808225.1 of Silurus aristotelis. Lineage (NCBI taxonomy): Eukaryota > Metazoa > Chordata > Actinopteri > Siluriformes > Siluridae > Silurus > Silurus aristotelis. Next base: position 5,716,785 of record NC_139577.1, on the reverse strand, counting down.
GATCTTATGCTGGAATAATAAAAAAAAGAAATATTATGAATGAACGTGACACCAATGGCAAGCATTTTAGGAAAATGCAAAACGTCCACTGTTGATAGTCAATATATTGTATCAATGTAAATGTATTGTTTTATTTTTCGTACATTTTAATCCCCTATAATATCTTAGGAATGTATTAAATAAACCACATTACCGCTGGTTTGTTTATGGTGGAATTTGTATTACCTGCTTTTAGGATCAGTTCTGTGGCAAGTACGATTGCATTTACAGTACTGAGACCCACAGATCCAAACATGTAGACTATAATGTGAAAGACCTCTGTAATTCAAAACATTATGTTGACATGATGACATTACAAACTTAAACTGCGTGAAGATTAATGATAAATCATTTATTTTTATTAATTTTAGACTCACCAGGTAAATGTTTGGGATGTTTGAACAAGCAAATTGTCCAGCAGGCTCTAAAATCATTATTCAAATACATTACTTGGATGAAAATATATATATATATATATATATATATATATATATATATATATATATATATATATATATATATATATATATATATATAAAAAAAATTTTCATCATTTATTTTTCTGTTTCTTTTAATGTGGGTTTAATCAAATGCATGACTTTTTGGTGAGATCCATTCCTATTGAAAAAACATTATTATATATTGTACCTTCTATTTGCAAGACGATGTATGCATAACGAAAGCTCATCATGCTATATGTAGTGAATAAAAATGCAGCAACGATGGCACAGCATAAATCTGAAAGAAATAAAAGTAATAATATAATTTATGTATTTAATATAATTACTTAACCCAGAAGGACCTTATTTTGCCTAATGCTGGGCCATTCTGTCTATCTGCATGTATTGCATGGAAATACATCCAAAATCATTTAACGTTTTACACATACATAACTGTTCATTAAGTAAACAAAAAATATACAATGAGGAAAATAAATTGGAAACTAAAAACCCGGGGCCCGGAGAGTCGGACGCTTCGAACAGTTTAGCAGCAACTCTTCGGGACGAGATCTCAAATCTCTTTTGAGATCTTCCAGCAAGCTTTATCTTCAAAACACCAACTGCTCTGATCTTCAGGAGAAGCTGGGAGAACATCTGTCTCCATCCTAACCGACTCGTCCAAGATTCTTTTGTCTACCGCATCCGGACTCTTGTGCAACAAGTCAATGCAAGTAACCGGTTTACCAACTAATTTAGATGCGTGTTAAGTTTGAACCCCTTAATATTAAGGCGAATTAAAATTTCTGTGATGATTTCTCAGTTAGAATGTGAAATAATTTGAAGTAAGCTGCCTTTCCTTTCTTTATCTCCTTCTTCCTTTCCTTTCTCTTCCTCTTTTCCTAATTTCAACTTTCTTTTCTTTTATTTTAATTTAAATTTTCTTTATTTCTTTTTGTTTGTTTGTTTGTTTGTGTAGTTAGTTTTATGTTGTGTTTGTCTCATTCATTAAACGCCGTATTTTTCACAAGTGATTATCTCTGAGTACGTTCAATAAATGCGAAGTTCCTGCAACATCAGGTCTGAACTACATGCTCTATTTAATTCAATTTAATTTACGGTATAAAGTAAAAGGGGGTTACGTCTTTCTTGGCCAGGGAGATACCTCTTTTATAGAATTATAGTTTGCCGGACGAACAGACAAATAAGTGTAATGTTAATTCCATTACCGTCAATTCAACTTAATTTAAATATTTAGGAGTAACTATAACCCGTTATAATTACTCATAAATATTTACCTCTCTTTGCGCGCTAAATTCGCTACATATAATGGTGGAGAATGCGGGCAGACTGTGCTTCCAACTATATACAAAATGTATCTGTATTATAAGTTTGTCCCTCTTATCCCCCAGTCGCTACAGAGGCTATGGCTGTGGCCCCTGAGGGGGAACAGTTTCTAGCAGCTGTTCTTTCTACTGAGGTAGTGAAAACCATCCTCCAATCCAGAGCTCACTTTATAAGGAGTTCATATACCGCTAAATGGCACTTGTTCGCTTTGTGGTGCGAACACCACCAATTAGACCCAGTTAACTGCCCTGTTGATTCAGTGCTGGAGTTCCTACAAGAACAGTTTGCCACAGGGTTTCTCCTTTAATCTGCCAGGTTTATATGTCCGCTATCGTACCGATACTGTACCCCGGTGCGGGGCAGTTGCTGGGTAAACACCATCTGGTGACACGTCTGAGGCCCGGCATGCAACCCAGAGTGCCTGTTTGGGCTGTTGTGCTGGCAGCTCTGTCTTAGCCCGCCTTCGAACCTTTGGCCAAGGTGGCCCTTAGGTACCTGTCTATAAAGACTGCTTTTTATCTGGCTATATCCCTGCGAAGAGATTTGGGGACGTACAGGCTCTTTCTGTGGCCCCGTCTTTCCTGGAGTTTACCTCTGGCATGGCCAGTGCCTTTCATTACCCTAAACCAGGGTACGTACCTAAGGTGCCTGCGGTTCCCCCATGACCTGTTGTGCTGCAGGCATTCTATCCTCCTCCTTTCGAAGCCCTTGACCAGGAGAAGCAAAACCGACTAATAAAAGGACTTATAAGAGGATGCAATGGTATCAATAATTTATCTGCTCAAGGTCTGTTTATTATCAGGGAGGCCTCTACTCGGAGGGGAGGGGGCCACAGAAAGGACCTGCAAATTTCTGAATCTCTTGAGAGAGAGTTGTCTGCGGGCCTCTAAGTGTGGCCAATCATTTTTGGCAGCAATTCTGGGGTATTTCGCCCAAGAAAGTGAACCCCTAAAAGTGGCGGGTGACGGGAAACTCTAATTTTCTGCCCTGACATACAGTTGGATCTAGAGAAGGCATCATAGAACAGCTTGCATGTGATGTTCGTCCAGAGAGCGGGAGAAGATCAGAGTGTTGCCCAGGTACACAAAGATAAAATAGTTCAACATGTCCTGAAGAACATCATTTACCAGAGCCTGCAACACCGCAGGAGAATTAGTGAGGCTGTACGGCATGAGGTGCACGCTGTGTGAACTCACAAAACTTTTTACTCTCATTGTCTAGTAACATTTGGATTAACAGCTACAAAAAGTAGAAGGATTGGAATAAGAATTTAAGTACAACACTTACATCCTATTTTTTTCCACTGAGAGCAGCATCCATGTACATGTCCATGGAGACAACGCAATAGATAAATTACTGATAGCCATGCACATATAAACAATACAACCTGAAATAGACATTTCCATCCTAAAATGTTTTAAAAAAAACTGTTAATAAATAGAACAAAAACACAATATTGATGCATTTATTAATACATTTATAATAGAATATTTTATAAAGGCTCATTATGCATGTACTTACCTATTACAAAACTATTTAATGTAACAACAAGAAAAATATAAAAAGATAATTCATATAAACTGAATGCAGACATCAGAAGAGATGAAAAAGTGATATGCACACCTGCAACAAGATAAATACTGTACCAATACTGAAAGAGTAATCATACTTATCATTTTCAATTTGTAAGTAATTATCCAAATAGAATGTTATTGCTTCTTACATCCAAAAGGTTTTCCTAGAAAAAAGTGCCTTTGTAGAGAGAGTACAATCACAATCCCAGCAGTTAGAGTTGGCAGTAACAAACTTATCTCATTCTCATCTGAAAAGTACAAGGGATTTGCATTATTGTGCAGTAGATTAAACAAATAGTTTGTTTAAATGTACTAATTCATATAAATATATTTAGTAAATACTTAGTCTTTCTCTGGTTATATATTATTGAAGCATTATATAACAGTACTCACAGTTCAAATTGGGACCAAAATTGATACTGAGTGCCAACACTATCGCATTCAGTAATTCTAGACACATTGCCAGATGCATCAAGGAACCATAAACAGCTTTAACATAGTGTGGAATAATGTTTATTATTCAGTATTTATTTTATCTGTATGAATTTATTTATTTTGCTGAAATGTGAGGAAAAAAAAAAATCGCATTTAAATAATGTAATACATCTGGTCAAACAATATCTGACAAAATAATGAATGTTCTTTAGATATGTATGGACCTGACATTTTACCATTAAACCAATATTGGTTACTTAATACAGGGAATACATATCTAATCCAGCATTCAATTAATTAACATTGCTTTGGGCCTGTTTATCCAGGGAGTCTATAGATGACTGTTGGTTAATTTGGTAAACTAATGATATGGCACATTTAGTAACACTGTTGATACTACAGCTAAATGGCTGCTACTTTTGAACTAATCTTTTGTATACAGATTTGAGGCAACTATCTCCAGCCATGTTGGACATTACAGCTGGAGACTCAGTGTTTATTCCATGGCAGGCTTAAACAAGGGGGCCACGGATTCTAATTCATTCTGGTTCTCCAGAAAAAAACACAATTGTACCACTCATACTTTCATACAAATTAAAGTGCTTTTATATTTTTAAGCTTAAAAGATCACCCATTTATTAAATTATTAACTTTTATAATTTTGTAAATTAATAATCGATATAAAAAAATTTCCTGAGTGGAGACTGCACACCCTGACTCTATTCTAACCTACAGCATTCTTATAAAACTCATGAGATATTAATGAGATTGCAATAAGTTTACCAACACACTGTATAAGTTAATGGGTTAATTAAAAGTATTCAGAAGTAAAGATTATTTGCAAAAATGATATAGGAAAAAAACAAACAGTCATTAAAGAAATAAGAGAATATATAAATTGTGTTTTATTACCTGTTAAAAAAGCACCAACGACAAACAACACTGCTATGGCTGTTAGTAATGCATAAAACCTTTGTGGTGTGGTCTGTATTTGGCCATTAAAAAAGTCTAAATGAGAGATAGAATATAGGAAATGAGAGAAGAACATAGGTTAATTTACATAAAATTTGTACATTATAGATACACTAAATGTTATGAGAATTAATTATATATGTATGCAAATCAAATTGGAATAGTGAAGGAGTAGATCTTTAGTTCTGCTGTTCATTTGCTGTTTTGAGTTTCATTGAACCGCTTGAATCTACAGGCAGGAATAAAAAATGGGGCCTCCCATCCAACTGCATTCTCAGCAAAGTCACATAACGCTGTCTTAATAGAGAGGTGCCCCCAAGTTGCCTCCAAGCCTCCAACGCGATGGCCAGGTCCCACCCAAGCACTTTAGGTCACACTGGGGCCTCAGTCTCCAGGTACTATGGAGAAAACGCATCATGAGAGGGTTTCTGCCCAGACACTGCCCCGCCACGGGGGCATGATATGCCAAAATGGCGGATGCGTAGACTTTTAGACTGGATGGAGCCAAACTTTTGGCAGACTGTCCTTAGAGGAATTCCAGCACTGAACGAAACCAGGCAGTGGACTGGATCCAAATGGTGGGCTCACACCATGTGCAGAACAGGTGCCATCTTGTGGCATACGACCTCCTCGTGGAGGGAGCTCTGGAGTAGAGAATGGTCTTTACCACCTCAGTGAAGAGAACAAGACCTTGGAGCTGGGCCTCCAAGGCCTCCACAACTCCGGGCAGTTGTTAACTATGGCACCCCAGCATGGGAGAGGAGATCCCTCCTCAGAGGAATTTCCCAGGGAGGGTGTTGGAGGAGGGCTATTAGATGCGTGAACCATGGTTCGCCCAGTCACCTTGGAGCCACCAGTAGAAGACGGACTCCGTCCCGGCGAAATCTCTCCAGAATTCCGGGAAGCAGAGTGATAGAGGGGGGAAGGAGTACAAGTGCTACTAATCAGGGGGTGCAATGTCTCTCGAGATGCAAACAGATCCTGAACCTGCGCTTTGCCATAATTCTCCCAAATCTGCTCCACTAGAAGCATAGTAGAAGCATGGCCAACATCTCTAGGCAATTGATGTGCCACAAATGGCACAAATTAAATCAAATAGCCTCATTCTAAAGTGTGCAGAACCCACTAAGACACATCTGGCAGAGCTTTCCAGTTCGCCAGATAGTCTCTTAAGGGTATCAGTCTGGTCAAAGCCCTCTTATGGAAAATTAAGATCTGTCACTTCACAGGGCTTCGATGCAGAGCGCCGCGCAGGACACCTGACAGGAGGAGTGCGTGAAGCAACACTTGTGGCACACTAAGCTTGTGGCTGCGCCAGCCAAGCAGCCCCATGAAAGCGGCGTAGGAGGTACCACTGGCATGTCGCCACTTGTTTCTTGCTCCCCTGAAACCTCTTGACCACAGCGTTAACAGAATCACCAAAGAGGCCAGAAGGTGTGAGTGGGGCGTCCAGCAGCACAGCCTTGTCCCTGTTAGACATGTCCGAGAGGGTGAGCCAAAGGTGCCTCTCTGTGGAGACATGGCTTTTGAATTTGGCTGCCTGAGGCACCTCCTACATCCAGCTCGTGCAGCAAGTCAGCCTGATACGCCTGCAGCACCACCACAGTGACGTCTCGCATTAATTTTTGACTGATCACACACATTATTTTACAGCGTGGATGGTTCCTAAGGGTTCCTGAAAGGGAACAGAGCAGTTGGTGTAGCCATGCTCTAGTTTCTTTCCTTGAAGTTAATAAGACAAGAAAAATGCACCTTGTTTTTGTTACACATAAACCAGAAAAGTGCAAAGTCCTTTAAAAATGTACTGCCACATAATGACTTGTACAAAGGCCAGACTTTGAAGACTCTAATAAATGGTCAATAGACATAAACATTTTATTAAAACATTTTTTGTTTTACTTACATGAACATGCACCCAATATTAAACTTGAATGGTAAAGTGGAACAGCCAAATCCTTTACTACTTTCTGTACAATCTCTGTGAATTAAAAACAAAATATTTATATACACATTCACTATATACATGCCATATGTCATGTATAAATTAAATACAAAGTAAATTACGTGGAAATTTGTTGATATGCAAAGAGGTTTTAATCAGCACGATGAGTCTCATAATACTGACAGTTGAACAAGTGATAACTTCTGCAACAAACCCTATAAGAAATTAAACAAACCACACCAAAGTTAGGAACTGGATCAAAGCTGACCATATTGAAGTCATAACTGTTAGAACATAGAGAAAAGACTTTCCTTCTGTTGACCACAAGCAGAAAGCAACAAACATGAAGATGTTTGGACAGAGGATCAAAGAAATGTGAATTATCATGGCCTTTTTGGTAGTAACTGAGAAAAAGAAAAAAAATATATATTGTATTTATATTCATATTTATATTGAAAAATTATTTTTTAATAATAAAAATGGGTAAATGGTACTTTAGATACCTTTCTTTCTCAGAAGGTTAAAGACAGGACCACAAAATCCTACTGCCAGCAATAGTGCAGTCAAGCAAAACACTAAGATTAGTATGTGGAGTGCAGAGAAACCTGTAGCAATTAGACATGAATAATAAAAAATTAGGGACAAAACAGAAAAACAATTTTCCTAGTAATTGTGACAAACAACATAACTGTGCATGTTCAAAGGTGAACGTTGTTTAATTTCACTGTGTACTGCGTCAGCTATATATGGTTGACAATCAAAGCTTTTCGACTTGACTTGACGTGACTGGTCATGTATGCGAGGCTCTCTAAATTTTGCTTCATTGGTTGTAATTAAGTTAGATTTTTGGCAGACCTAGATTTTGAATGTGTCCAGTGTCTGTTTTTCAGGTTATTTTTCTAGGGTGAAATTTTTTAATAAGAATTCATACCAATGCTGGATGGCACCTCTCCTGTCACTCTATCAAAATGAAGATTTAAGTAATGTGTCTTCATCAGGAAAACATGTGAGATCCTTTATTTTTAAATGTACCTTGAACCCACGCTGAGCATTTTACTTAGTTGGGGAAGGGCAGGACTACAGATATTTCTGAGGACCACTCCCTGCTTAGCTAAAAATGCTTAGCTTAATCACTTAAACCTCAATAAAACATGTTGATTTAACTTGGAACATTTTCAAACAGATGTATAAAAAAAGTCATTAATGATTTTGACCAGGTACGTTACCTACACCATGTAGTACCACAGTGGTACTTGCAGACATATTCCTTGTAAAGACCTCACATGTGAATTCTCCTTTATCTTCCATCTTTACATCCTTCAGCTGTATTGAGAAGTTTCCTTTATGGATTTCAGAAGAAAACAAATTAACTCTTCCCTGATAACTCTTATGTGAGGAGTCTGTGAAGATTTTACTGTCTTGATAAAGCAGGACAAGAATGTCTTGGTCTGTCTTTTTCCAGGTCACTTCTTCAATCTCACTGGCTGGTAGATGGAAATCTACAGAGCAGTTCAGTATGACATCATCACCCTTATGGGCAAAGACAGCATGGTCTGCCCCTTTCACCACAAAACGCTCTACAAGGACATGGACAGAGTTATAGTCTCTGTAAATACAAAGTGTAGTGGTGGATTCAATGTGTTTCATAAAATACCTTGATATATGCAAGATATATGCATAACAAAGCATAATATGTAGCAATAAGTGCATAGTTACTTACTGATCTCTTTAATTTCTATTATGACCTCGCCAGTGTTCTGGGTTGTGTTGACTTCACATCTATATACTCCAGCATCTTCTTTAACTACATTTTTCAGTAAGATGGAGAAATTCCCTTTTGAGACCTCATCTGGGAAAAACTTAGCTTTGTCTCTAAACACCTGAGTCTGGAGATCTGGTCTGCTTTTTCCTTGCTGGAAGAGGCTCACTACAGAACCAGTACCCATCTTTCTGCATTCTACCTGGAGTTCTTCTAAAGGTAGTGAACTTTCAATAAAGCATGGCAGGAGCACTGATTCTCCCAGCTGAACCACAAGTGGATCTGAGGGGCCATGGACTCGAAGAGCTGCATTAATAAGTAAACAAAACACAGGCATGTACAGGAACATAAAGAATTTGTCCAGAGTTCCTTTCATTTTTTTTCCAGATTAATTAAAAAACAAAGCTACAGGGATTTTCAAGAATTAACCAAAAAAAGGAATAACAATTCTGTAATTTCAATTACAACTAAGATTTCTATAATATAATGCAAACACAATTATATATATGATTTAACAGTCATTTTAAGAACGTCAAATATTATTATATAATCTTTATATAAGTTAATACATAATTATATATACAAAAAAAAGAAAAAAGCCTTACCTTCATGTCCAACAGCATAAACAAACATTAAAAACACTGAGAAATACATGTCGCTTACATACAGTTTACAGCATACAGTTTATTCCTCCAGTTTCACTTCAACCCAGGTACAATTATATTTGATCTTTTTATTTCCTGAATGAAGAACTTGTACAAACTGGTACTGCAAGGTGATGGCTAAGACAATTATCTGTATTGTAAAAGGTGGCCTTCAAACTGACACTAATGTGTAATTCACTGGAGCAAAAAGAGAATTAATTCTTCATGCAAAGTGTGATATGTATATACATTTAGCAAAATATGGGTATTTTCTATGTATTCATTCTATAATCAATCCAATTGAGTTGTAGGAAAAGCAACCAGATTGCTGCTCCTACAACTGCTTCCTGGAATGGAATTGATCCAATAATGCATTTGGCACCTATTCCAGGAAGCAGTTGTAGGAGCAGCACTCTGTTTGCTGGACTAGTTTTACTGCATTTCTTTAAAGAGAGAGTTGTGCTTTTAAGATTGCAGGCACCTTTTTACACAGACATTTTAAAGAGAACGAAGATGAGACATATAGTGTTACTACATTTACATGTATGTATTTAGTAGACACATTTATCCAGAGCAACTAACAAATGTGCATTGAAGAATCTATTAATAAATTCATTCTAGTTCTGTTACTGGAACATTGAGACACAGACTAAGAATACCATCAGTTTAAAACTGTGTGGGGGAAATAAAAGCTAGAAAACAAACTTTACCAAGTTTGTATCCAGAGATAATAATGAGCTCTTTGAGCATGAGAACATTTAACTGCAGTAACAAATTTCTAGAAGAAGGGAAATCTAGAAAGCCTCTAGAAAATCTTTAGAAAAAACTATAATATTATTGATGAAACACAACAATCTACAGTCAAAGGCACGTTGGAAAAGACTGATAAAAAAAAAGTATAGTATATTTTCTTTTGTTTTGATTGACGTATTGCAATATTGTTTTTTATGGAAAAGAAAATGGGTTTAACTGAACTCTTAACTGAAATCTTTAAATCATACCTATTAATTGACAACGTGTGTATGTGTAAAAGATAAAGCAATGATCTGCGAATTTCATAAACCCATATTCTAATCACAACAAACATAAAAAACAAATTACATGTTTAAACTGAGAAAATTTACTATTTTAAAGAAAAATGATTGCGTTTGATGGCTGCAACACAACTCATAAAAGTTGGGATGGGGCAACAAAAGTTTGAAAAAAGTAAAGGTTATTAAAATTAAACAGTTAGAGGAAAAAAATGAAACTAATTAGGTTAATTGAAAACAGAACAGTACGATGATTGGGTATAAATAATGTAGTTTAGAGTGGCAGAGTCTCTCAAAAGTTAAGCTGGGCAAAGATTCATCAATCTGTGAAAGAGTGAATACAAACATTTTCAGAATAATGTTCAACATAAAATTGCAAAACAGTCGAATATCGCATCATTTACAGCAGATAATATCATGAAAAGTTTCTGGAGAAATCTCTGTGCACAAGGGACAATGGATAAAATCAAAATTGGACGCCCGTGATCTTCGGGGCCTCAGGCGGTCATAATGACAGTTTGCAACGACATCCACAAAGGTTAAATAAAGATTTTTTGCAGGTTAAATCTCTATCATATTTCATGTAGAAGTAGGCATGCGTGAACATGATTCAGTGGTGCGTGAACATGACATGGTTCCTGAGAGTTTTGTCCTTTTGTGTCATCCATAATTTTTATTTGGATTCAGCGCTCCCTACTGAGGTGACGTCATCCAACCCCCACCTCTCCTTTCTGAGTGTATGAGTGAGGGAACTTCTCCAGGCGGTGGGTGCAAAGTCCGAGTCCCGATCAGGTTCATTGAGTGACATGGTAGAATAATTGACACACCGTGCAAATGAGCGGTAAAAAAAATGTCCCCACAGCAAGATGTTGCCCATGTCACCACTGCCAAGCGGCAATCATTCACTGTCAGTCTATTCTGATTATCAAAATTAAATTCTGGTAAATTACAATGACATCAACCCAGAATTTGCAACACCAACAGAATATTTTTTATTTGTTTTAATTCTCATGTATGCTACAAGTTTTATTATCTTCCAGTGACTATTTCAGCACAAACATAATAACTAGCTATGATGCTTAATTTGAGCTTATTTTTACTAATTTATACATAAAAGCCACATATCCATAGCACATTACATATTAGACATTTAGATAATAACACCATGCATCTGATATACAGTGAATAAAACGTGCAAAACAAAATGACTATGCTTATACAGATTTGCTATACGTGTATAACGGTTCCTTTTCAAATAAAAAAAAAAAAAACAGCAAAAATCTAAAACAAATAAGCGTAAAGAAATAAATATAACAAGTAATACATTTAAGGCACTGTATTAACATTGGCACTGGTCCCATTTTAGTTACACAACTGAACTGTGTCATCAATTCTCAGTCATGAGGGTAGAAGCTTATGGTACAACTTACAGCTTAATAAGGTTACAAACAAGAATTTTTTTTTTTTAGACAGAGGATAAATAACTAAATATTAGCCAAAATTGCTAGAATGATTGTTGTTGTGTACCTTGATTAATAAATCACCAGCACATAAATAATATGATTCCACTCATTTACAATGATCTGTAATGAACACACCCACACACACACTATATATATATATATATATATATATATATAGTTACAAACACATTGCATAGAACCTCATGACAGAAGCTGTAGCACAATGGTGGCAGCAAAAAAAATGAAGAACCAGCTAGCCATTATTGGAGACCATGTCCAATGACGTCCACCACAAGAGACCATGTGGGCTGAGAACAGAAGGGGCTGAGTACAGAAGAACCAATTCTGTACTTAGGACATGAAGATTATCTCAGATCAATTAGTACTCCTTCGAAGCATTGGTATCACACTTTGTTCCTACATACATGCATAAAATAAGGCACAAAAGTAAGAAATTACTGGATGGCAGGACAATTTGTTTTGCATTAAAATATAACTAGAACATACCGCAGCATCCGTTGCTCTTTCATTAAACCTGTTTTTAATTTCGACAAAAAAAAAAAAGACAAAAACAAAGTGTTTTGCAAGTGTTTGCCAACTCATTCTCACATTAATATAGAACTAATAATCTTATTATGGAAGCTTACATATTACTGGTAATATTTATTTATAGCAATTGTTACCTTTTTCTCAACTCTCTCCCTAGATCATAAAAAAGAGATACACACCACACATTCAGACAAGTAGATAATACTGTAGATAATAAAGAATTGTTTTTGAACACTACTTACAGGCCTCATAGCTTTGCAAAACTAGCCAACATGAAACAAACAATGTTTCTAGAGGTAAAACAACCACACATAGATCTCCAATAGTCCGCGCTCCGTTCCCTAGAAGCCAGTAATGTAGATCAATCTCACATTTTACTGCATATGAAGAACAACTAAGAATCGGATCCAATTCTTCATTCATATAAATGAATCATATGTAATGACAATGACACATTATTACAATGCACCAGTTATATAGTTAGAAGGAAAAGTGAAGCAGAGCGAGGGGTGAAATGGGATTTTGTGAAGTCATACCCTGAATATATATTAATCTCTCTCTCTCTCTCTCTCTCTCTCTCTCTCTCTCACACACACACACACACACACACACACACACACCCTATGGCCTATAAGTAGTTCATTTACTAACTATTGTATAATTGAAAGGAGATTCAAACCCTTTTTCATATGATGCTCTGTAGTATGTCTCTGGCATTAAGTTGTTCAGTTTTATTATTTATAGTTTTGTTTTTAACGTGCATTGCAATGGTTTGACATTATAATTACAAAATTATCTATTTTCTCTGGATCTAAAAAGAAGGGGAATTAGGTTTACATTTTCAATAGAATGGCATGAATAAAATGCATCACTGGACATCACTGGTCGATTAAAAGAAGTCTATGACAATTGAAGTATGCTAGAATAATCGTTTGTAAATTGCATAAAAAATTAGGGATCTTTGCTGCTAGTACTTCAACACACATCAATTCCTTAATTTCCCACATAATTAAGAAATAACTGTCACTATATTGTTCTGTTTTTAAGTATGCACAGTTTATCAAGAAAGCATACAGCACCTGCTTCAAGGATCAGCTCTGTGGCAAGTAGGATGGAATTTAGAGTACTGAGACCTACAGCTCCAAACATGTAGATCGAAATATGAAAGAATTCTGCAATTCAAAATAATTCAATTGTGACTGTTATGGTAAATGGCAGTGGCTGGCCGTCACTCTACTGGCCAAAACTATGTCAGAATCACTGAGTTGTGTTATAATATTTCATGAATATGTATTTTCTATAGTCTACTCTCTTCAGTTCATAACTTTTCTTTCGATTGCACTGCTTTCAGTAGTGTATGTTAGACTTTATATCCACTCATATTTTAGCCATCTCATTACGTGTTGCTATTGTCAAAGAAACCTTCCTTGAGGCCTTTAGAAACAACAGTGTCTGCAGCTAGGAAACTAGTCAGAGCTCCCAAACTGCAGCTGTAGCAAACTGCACAAGCTCAAATATATTCATGTGGATTTAATAGCTGTTTTATAACAGTTGAAAAACCCTTTTCATGAACTTTCTGTGTTTACTTTTGTGTAGAATTTGCACAAAAACAATTGATGTAAAGAATCTGTGTTGGAGAACTGTCATTTTAGGAGGTTAAGAGGCAGAAGTATGTGTTCTGTATGTGTTCTGTGCAGCTGTGGCTACAGTGAAAGGAGACTTGTTGAATTGTGTTCATTTCGTTTCTTGCTTTTGTATTTGCATTCATTTTTACTGCTTGGGATACCTGCCTATGATGCAGCACTCTGTTATACTGAGTTTCTCTATATTATTGATAGTTTCTATAGCTGTGGTTTCATAATGATAGTATTAAGAGATGGACTGATTCAGGTAGGACACCACTGAAGGCCTATGCGTGAAATGTGTTGGCCCGCCACTGGTATATGGTATGATATTGAAACAAGAACACTAAGAAAATAAATATGATGACTTCAGACTCACCATTTAATTCTTTTGGATGTTTGAAAAAACATGTTGCTGCCAAAGTATGAACAAATACTGACATAGTCAATTGTCCAACGCGATCTAAAATCATCATTGAAACAGATTAACTAGTTGAAAGGTACATTTTCAATGTACAAAATTTGGGTTTTACAATACTTATAGTGAAAATAGTTTAATAAAATTAACTCTAGATATAGAATTTTATTTTTGATTATGTGAAAGATGAATATGGTGTAATTTCGGAGTAAAAAGCTAAAAGTAAGGTGAAGAAATATTTAATTTTGGCCCAAGTCAAATTAATGATTTAGTTACTTTTTCTGCTTTGTGCAAATTAATTTATGTTAATTATAAATCATAAGCAATGTATTAGGATGATTGTATACCTTTTTCTTCAATGAAAATGTTTGTATAACAAAAACATACAAATGTGACATATGCAATGATTAGAAGTGCAGTAATGATAGTACAGGATCAATCTGAAAAAAAGAACAAATAACCATTTGGACAGATAACATCAACAAAGGCAGTCAATGTCATTGAAGCGAAATGTCGTAAATGCTAATTGTTATGTTTTGAAATTTGCTCTCCTGTATTCTTAGCTGATACGTTTCCCATGAACTCCTCTCTAAGTCCTCTCCACATTGCACTGTGTAATATACAGTAGGTTTACAGGTGGTGCTATTTTGTGTTTTATGTATTTATCCTACACTGTCTTGTGTTGTGTTTGCACTGTCTGTCTTGCACTGTTTGCACCAGGTTGCACATGATGCACTTTATGTGGCGAGGACACTTACTAGTCCTTAGCTCTGTATTTTTGTTATGTAGCTTTATGTTGTAAATGTAGCACAAGGGTTCTGGAGGAACATTGTTTCCTTTCACTGAGTACTGCGTCAGATATATATGGTTGAAATGATAATAAAAGCTTCTTGACTTTACATGCTTCTTTGTTCTGAATATAATATATATATATATATATAAAAGTCCAGGAGAAATTTAATTTGATCTCACTGTGTATTGTACACATTTAAAATGATAATAAATAGCTACTTGAATTTACTTTTGATTGCTGAAACAAGAAGCATACTAGAACTATTAGAATTTTCATCTAACTTGCCTATATTCTGTGCCAATTAGTTTTCTTGTACTGACAATAAAATATTTTGTATTTGTATGTTTTCTGAAAATTCCTATTAGTTATATTTATTGTGTGGAATAGGTGTACAGAGCGTATTTTGCAGTTAAATAAGTAAGAAAAAAACAAAAACAATATTACAAAGTGTTATCATGCTTACATGCTATTATATGGTATCGCTGTGGTTGTCTTGGGTGATGACGAATTAGATAAATCACTCCTAACCATGCAAATATAAATGCTACAGCCTCAAATATAAGTAGCCATCCTGAAATTACGAGAAAACAATCTTAGTAAATGCAAGATGGTCCTGCATATGAAAATACATATTATATATAGACTAAGAAAGCTTGGCACACTGACACACACACACACACACACACACACACACACACACACACACACACACACACACACACACACACACACATACAGTATTTACCTCTGGAAAAATCTTTTGATTTAATAGAAAGGATAATGAAAACACAAACTTCACTGAGACTGAATATAGTTACAAATACAGAAGACAGAGTAATATGGACACCTGACAAAGTAAAGCAAATGTGTCATACAGGTGTTTATACACAAATAAACATTTATTGTATTATGCATGCAGAATTTATTTTATATATATAGAACACAACGGTACAAAACAAAATGAACTACTGGTAGACTTCAACACAGTCTCGAGGCATTTCGTGATATGATACAATACCATTAATTCGTGTTCATAAACAGTGGCAGAAAGAACACTTTGGCAATAAAAATACTTTCTATTGAAATACATTACATAGAAATTCATCCTCAGTGACTATGAACACAAATTAATAGATTTAGACTATATCACGAAATGCAGTGAGACTGGAATGTAAACTTAGAACAAATATTTATGATTTAAGGTGTAAGGTAAAACTTACATTCAAACGGTTTTCCTTTCAAAACATGCCTTTGTATAGAAAGGACCATCAGTATTCCCATGATCAAATGGGTTACTACAGCAGTTATCTCAAAGCTATCTAAAAGTAGAAAAAAGACAATTACATTCTTTGCACTCAAATTTAATACAATATACCCTAAAAGCAATAGGCTATTTATAAGAAGACTGTTAGTGCTGAATTAAAATTGATATAACTCTATTATACTGACAATATATTGTCATATGAATAGTCTTAGTTAAAACTGTCATTATTGAAGGCATATTTGGTTCATGGTAAGCTTATTGTTTCTATTGTCATTTAGAATGACTATATATTAGCGATTTTATTGGTGTGCACATTTTTTTCAGTTCCTGAATCTATAAAATCTATAAAAGAATCACTCTTTTTTTCATTTCATGGCCTGTTCTATAAAGAAAACGCATGCATTCATTCAAATATATGCAACGTTTCTAGTTCACTTTATTTTTTATTCATCATTATTTATTCATCCAAAGATATAAAGATTATGCTGTCTTCTCCAAAAATTGATTTTTGTTGACTTTTAGCTTGACTTAACTTATACTGGATAAGTTTGAATATAGCACCGAGTATGTATGCTATCAAAGCAATGTATGCAGTACTTACGTTCAAAATTGTATTTAGTGCTACTGAGAAAAAGTCCAAGAAGTGCAGCATTCAATAATTCTAGACACACAGTCAGATGTATCCAGAGACGATAGATAGCTGTGAAACAGAAAGGAGGAGGTTAATTTTTTTTCTTAGCATAGGTAATAGGACATTATGGTGTCAAATGCATGAACAGTACTGCTCATTTACAATCTAAAAAATTGCATATAGTTAAATTATTTTGGTATTTAGTAGGAGTGGCAGGAGGAGTAATATTTAGGAGGCGTAATAGTAGCATACAGGAGAATGCTAGTTTCATAAATAAATA
This sequence comes from Silurus aristotelis, assembly GCF_946808225.1. Lineage (NCBI taxonomy): Eukaryota > Metazoa > Chordata > Actinopteri > Siluriformes > Siluridae > Silurus > Silurus aristotelis. The sequence goes on along the minus strand of NC_139577.1, from coordinate 5,699,585 downwards.
AACAAATAAATACGATATAAAAGGTACTTTGTCTACTAATCTGTATTTATCTATTTATTAGTGGTGTTACACTTGAAATATTGGACATATCTGTCAGTAAAGAAATTACAGAACATACAATATTTTCTTCCTTACCTAATACGAAGGCACAGATAAAACTCATTCCTGCTAGAACGGTCATTACTGTAAGAATGTGTCCGGATGGTGACTGTATCCATGCAATGTTGCCAAAAAAAACTAAATGCCAAATTAGAAACAACAACAAAAAAAAATCAGTTGGTGTCTTCTAGTTTTAAAACAAACTAAATTCATGTTCCAAACACATTCCTAAAAATCCACATATATAAAAAAATATTCACATGCTCTCTCAAAATGGCATTTTAGCTGGTCCGTGATATGACATCAAACAATGACACAAAACTATATTATTTATATATATATATATACACAGTACAGACCAAAAGTTTGGACACACCTTCTCATTCAAAGAGATTTCTTTATTTTCATGACAATGAAAATTGTAGATTCACACTGAAGGCATCAAAACTATGAATGAACACATGTGGAATTATATATGGAATTATATACATAACAAAAAAGTGTGAAACAACTGAAAAATGTCATATTCTAGGTTCTTCAAAGTAGCCACCTTTTGCTTTGATTACTGCTTTGCACACTCTTGGCATTCTCTTGATGAGCTTCAAGAGGTAGTCACCTGAAATGGTCTTCCAACAGTCTTGAAGGAGTTCCCCGAGAGATGCTTGGCACTTGTTGGCCCTTTTGCCTTCACTCTGCGGTCCAGCTCACCCCTAAACCATCTCGATTGGGTTCAGGTCCGGTGATTGTGGAGGCCAGGTCATCTGGTGCAGCACCCCATCACTCTCCTTCTTGGTCAAATAGCCCTTGATGCCTTCAATGTGACTCTACAATTTTCATAATGATGAAAATAAAGGAAACTCTTTGAATGAGAAGGTGTGTCGAAACTTTTGGTCTTTACTGTATGTATATATATATATATATATATATATATATATATATATATAAAAAACAATAAGCAAATTGCCAACATTTTTTCTTTTACTTACAGGAACATGCACCCATTGTTACTACTAAATGGTAAAATGGAATTGCCCAATCCTTTACTTTGTCCCCTAAGTCTGTGAAATAAGAAAAAAGAACGAAAAACATTTAAAAGAATAATAAACATTTCTGTAAAAAAAAAAAAAAATTAAAGATGCTTCATCTGATATTAAAAGAATTTTACAAAACACCTACTTGCAAAGTGTTTGAGATAAGGGGAGGTTTTCAGCAGCATGACAGGCCTCATGATACTGACTGCTGAACAAGCCATGACCTCAAAAAGAAACCCTATGAGGAGGAATCAAATAAAACCAAAATCAGGAATCAGAACGTGGAATTAACAATCATATCTGAGGAAAACGACTCTGCATTTACCTTCTGTAGTCCACAAGCAGAAAGCAACAAACATGCATATGTTTGGAGAGAGGATAAAAAAAATTTGTGTTTTTATGCCCTTATTGGCAGTATCTGAGAAAGAGAAATAAACTTGACATTTGTATTTATACATATAGCTCAATTATTAGTTTTAGAAACATTTTAGAAAAAAGTCCGCCAAAACACCTTCCTTTTTCAGCAGAAGATAAACAGGAATACAAAATCCCAATGCAAGCAACAGTGCAACTGTGCACAGCACCAAAATTGATAGATGGAGTGCAGAGAAACCTGTAGGAATTAAATAATACTTAAAGAGGCACACACAAAAGGAAATAACTTAAAGTTAATGATTTTTAGTGCAATGCTAGGTAGTGGTTTCTAATGTGATACCCGATGTAGGCAAAAGCTATTAAAGTGCATATATACTTTTAGAGTATATTAAATTCTGCATCTTCACGTGTTCACTCCCACAGTGAGAAATAAAAAGAATTTAGTGTTTAAAGAGCCACATGGACCATATGGTAGCAATAATAATTAAATGACATATTGAACCAAAGTCAGAATTCACTAAATGGAACTTCAAAGCACTTCTGTAATTTGCTCTGAATATGGAAATCTGTACCAATGCAGTAAATGCAAATGCCTCCACTGCATCACATAGCCATTATTTTAATTGTATTTAAAATTGTATATCATTACAAGAAATTCTTACTATCAAAAATTACCTACTCCCTGTAGAACCACAGTGGTACGTCCTGACATATTCCTTGAATGGATCCCACATGTAAATTCTCCTTTATCTTTCATGCTTACATCCATCAGCTGTAGCAAAAAGTTTCCTTTGGGAATTTCAGAAGAAAACAAATTAACTCTTCCATGATAACTCTCATGTGAGGAGTCTGGGAAGATCTCACTGTCTTGATAAAGCAGAACAAGGATAACTTGACCTCGATCGGTCTTTTTCCAGGTCACTTCTTCAATCTCACTGGCTGGTACATGAGAATCTACAGAGCAGTTCAGTATGACATCCCCACCCTTATGGGCAAAGATGGCTTGGTTTGGCCCCGTCACCACAAAATGCTCTACAAGAACATGGACAATGTTAATAGTAACAGTAAATACAAAGTGTAGTTGTGAATTTGATGTCACAAATTGGCTTGAACATGTTGCTAGAAATTATGCATTTAATATATATTAAGTATGTAGTCACTTACTGATTTCTTTAATTTCCATTATGACCTCGCCAGTGTCCTGGGTTGTGTTGACTTGACATCTATAAACTCCAGCATCTTCTTTAGCCACATTTTCTATTGAGATGGAAAAATTCCCTTTCGAGACTTTATCTGGGAAAAAGTTAGCTCTGTCTCTAAACACCTGAGATTGGAGATCTTGTCTGCTTTTTCCTTGCTGGAAGAGGCTCACTACAGAATCTGTATCCAGCTTTCTCCATTCTAACAGGAGATCTTCTAACGGCAGTGAACCTTCAATAAAGCATGGCAGGAGCGCTGATCCTCCCAGCTGAGCCACAGGTGGATCTGAGGGGCCATGGACTCGAAGAGCTGCATTAATTCCACAAAGCAAACAAAGCGCTAAGCCTATTTCACTTATATCAAAGATTTCTATCATATAATGTAAACTCAATTATAGACATTCTATTTGTCATTTAAAGAACATTATACATACTTTAATAATCTAAGCTACACAAAACCTTACCTTTAAGTCCAACAGCATAAACAAAGATTAAAAACACCAAGAAATACATCTGCTCCAAGTTTATTCCTCCAGTTTCACTTGAACTCACGTACAATTCTATTTAAACTCATCTTGCTATTTCATGAATGAGGAACTTGTACAAACCAGTTCTGCAAATTGATGGCTGATGCCATGTCTATACTGTAAATGGTAAGCTTCCACTGACACTGTGTGTAATTCATTGAAGCGCAAAATGCAATAAATTGTTTATGCAATGTGGGATATATTTTATTATATATTTATTAGCAAAAATGGGTATCAAAGTTTTGGCTAAGAACAGAAAAGCATTTGGCACCCATTCCAGGAAGCAGCAGGCTGTTGTTATTTTTGTTTAACAACGTTCCTTAAGAGTTCCCTGGAAACTGGGGTTAAGGGTTAAAAAAAAAGTTTAAAAAGTGCTTTTAAGAGTACAGGCATCATGTAAGCAAACAGAATGAAATACGAGATATATACTGTTACTCAGTAGTGGGCTTTGCATTTATACCTAGGCTTTCTGTGGTGTCTAAATCAATCGACCTCTTAATAGCAACATTATGACACCGTGGCCAAAGAAACCATTATTATACAGAAACGCATTACAACAGACCGCTGCATCACTGACAGGTTACTCATGCAGAATGAATGCACTCACTAAAGCAAGAAACCCAAAGCATGCAGATAAATGTATCTGTGACTATACCAAATCCTTCTCTCAGTCAGCTGTTGTGGAATTAAATATGTTAAATCTACACAAATAGATTTTCAACTGTGCAGCTTGCTACAGATGCGGTTTGCGAACTCTGAATAGTGCGCTGTCTGACCATCCAATCAAAGGATATGAAAAAAACAGGTGCCTGCACAGTTAGTTCTAAAAGCTTCACGGTAGGTTCCTTTGACAACAACAAGTGATGTGATGGCTGAAATCTATTTGGATAAAGACTCTAATCTAAACATACACAAATTCTGATTTGCAGAAAAGCAGAAAAAGGTCTTGATGGTAATGATAGCCGCCACTGCTGTTATTACATTTAAGTTTAGAGCATTGGGCAGGTGCACTTATCCAGAGAACCTTACAAAAATGCATTTAAGTATCTATCAATGAACATATTCTGATTTTGATACTGGCTCATTAAAATACAGAATAAAAATACTGCCCGTCTATAACTGTGTTGGGCAGAAAAATGTGAGAAAGCAAAATTTTCCAAGTGCTAATTTGGGTCCTGCTGAAAGATGTAGGTCTTTAGACATTTTTTAAAGACGATGCTCAAGACTGCAGATGGTGGAATTTTTTTTATTTTCATTTTATAATACAGTACCTACTCATCCATTAGTAAATGTAAACCCTTGTATTCAATAATAATTTGTAATCCTTATATCTTTTTTTACAGAGTGAAAATAAACAACATATGTGTACGAAAGCAATTTTTATAGAACGAACTCCAAGGGAATTGCATATATGCATATATATATATATATATATATATATATATATATATATATATATATATATATATATATATATATATATATATATATATATATATATATATGCATATATGCAATTCCCTTGGAGTTCGTTCTATAAAAATTGCTTTCGTACACATATGTTGTTTATTTTCACTCTGTAAAAAAAGATATAAGGATTACAAATATATATATATATATATATATATATATATATATATATAGATAGATAGATAGATATATAGATATATAGATATTTAAATCATAGCTGTCCTTAATCTAATCTATCGACCATCTTTGGACTTTATCAACATTTTAGGACTTTGAGTCACACTAAGAGCCAATGGTTAGTATAGTCCATGTTTTTTGGTTTTTGGATCTGAATCTGACTTAAAAGGCAGCAGACAAGCATTTACTAACATTTGACTATCAACATTATCTGTTCTTTTTTTTTTCACATAGTATACTCTGTAATAATACACACGCAATATTAAAGCTATATGACATTAGCTCTTTCAACCAACCCCCTTTTAACTCTAATGGGAATCATGCGAATCAAGTCAGATTGGATCACAATCTAAGATTTTCCCTATGCACATACATCTAATCATTTGAATGTAAGTGAAATTAATATAAACCACTAAAAAAGAATTCATGTTGCTTTTGGGCTTCCATGGAGTCTTGGGGAAAATTGGCAATTTGGTAAATTCTGCTGAGTACTGTAACAGTGAGGATTTGTTTTGAGACAAGATACGATAAGGGAGGATGGGTCCAGCTTTTTCTTCTTATGTTTTTCTCTTGAGATGCCAGGTTGGTAATACAACAGTATTATGTAAATTGATAGGAAAGGTAACAGTAGCCACTTGGAATATGTTGAAATAAGACAATGCAAGAGATGTGAATTTCTTTGACATTTTGCTAGAGGGAGAAAAGCAAACTTGGGTTAATGCAACCCCCAGTTTTTCATGGAATTTGAAAAAAGGCATAGACAGTGAACATTGGTTGGTGTACACATATTCTAAGGAGTGACTGGCTTCTTTTGTTTTCTCTCTTGAATTAATAGGACTAATAAACTAATAAATAATAACTCCCAGCTTAGTCCATGAGCTGTGGACATGAAGACCAAAATCAATACCAAAGAATAAAAGGAACCATGCATGTACAGAATGACTGTTAATCATAAAAAAAAAACCCTACAAAAACCTTACCCTGATTTCCAATGGCAGAAACAAACACTCATACTCATACATACAAAATAATAGTTTTTACCATACTGTATATATTGTAAACTAGCAAAGCAAGCATGAATCCAGATAAATAAAGAACATATGTTCTTAGATTGCATTCATGTAAAATGCAGGTTAAAGAGTAACATACAGAAACAAGTCTTTAATGCAGTACATGTTATATTATAACAAGCAAATATATGAGATTTCTACTGTATAATGATAGCAAATAAAAAAGCATTAAACATTTCAACCAATCCATGAACCAACATAAACCTTTTTATAGCTGCTTAGTAGGGATGCAACAATACAGTTAGCCCACGGTTCAATACATACCTCGTTTTTTTAACCACGGTTTTCGGTTCGTTTCGGTTCTGATGGCTTAACACATAAAAGCGTTTTTTGTTATTCTACGCTTAGGCACTAGGAACAGTAAGAGGTTAAGAAGAAACAAATAAAAACGATTTATTGCAATACTCCTTTATTTTATTTAAAAGCAAAGAAAAGTCCACTGGTTCCTAGTGTTTTGTATAACATTTTGTAAAAACATTTTTACATGGTAGCCTATGTACAAACTGGGGAACACATAAATATGAAAATAAACATAAATTGACCATTTCAAATAAACGTACTTCAGTGAACATAAATAAACCATCTTAATTAAACTTAACAGTACTCCAGTACAGTATCCTTCATTCAGAATGTAAAGTGCAATTTCACTTAGGTCCAATTCGTACACAATACTGTTGCATGTCTTTTCATAGAGGTCGGGAATTATCTCGGTGATGAAAAAAGTGCGAGACGGTAGTCTGTAATGCGGATTGAGTGTTTTTATAAGATGACAAAAGCCTGCATCTCCAATCACCGAAAATGGCTGCAAATCTTTGGCAATGAACACCCCCACTGCCGGTGTTATTTTCATGTGTCTCTCGGAACCAGTTGGGTATGCATGCTGGAAGGATTCAGCGAGGGACGGTTGTTTTTTGGAGGACTTTATTACCTGCTCTGCTTTCCTGCCTTCAGACATTGATATTGCTGGGTGATGGTGCCGCAGATGTGCAGTCGTATTGGAAGTGTTTCCGTTTGAGTAGGCTACACGTGTAAAACAATGCTTGCAGACAGTCATTTTTTTGTTTACCGTTTTTTCTTCCTCTGCATTATACTCAACAGCAAAACCGAAATGTCTCCACACCACAGATTTAAAAGACGCCGCCGCCTCCTCGTACTGTAGCCTCACTTCACCACCGCTCGCCATGTTAAAGTGTGAAATGATGGTTCAGCGCCCCCTAACTTTAGAGCATAGTGATTGGACATTTACTCGCGGGGAGGAGTTTCCTCATCTCAGCTCATAGACTTACAGGCGCACACAAACAGTCAATTCAGAGAGAAATAAAAAGCACAAATTATTTAAACGTAAAACCGAAAAAAAAACGCAATTCACAAGCGCGTATTGAACCGTGGATGTCGTACCGAACGGTTCAATATTATATTGAGAATTGTGGCATCCCTCTCCTGCTTAGTATAGATAAAGCCTCAATGCTTTAACATCTTAAAAATCTGTAAAAACTTCTTTTTTAACAGAACATTGTTCCACGTCATTGTCCTGTACCGCTTCATGGATATAGTACTAAGTAGTTTTTCTCATCTTTATTTGGAGAGCAATAGACTATCCAACTCTAATAATGATTTTAATATTTAGCCACCAATTCAGAAATAAGCAGCTATTTGACATATAGTTGGTGTAGATGACCTACATTCATCACAGCAAAGTATAACTTACAGGAAACTAAGAAAGAACATTCTTAAGCTTTCTGGGTGGGAGGGGCCTTGTTATGTGGAAAAATACAGATAGTATTTTAACAATGGCAGTTGTCCAAGTTGGATAAAAAATAAAACGAGTCAGTAGACATTTATAAATGTTTATATAAGTTTATGCCACCTTTGCTAATGTCATCTAGCCTTATGCTGGTACCAGATATAATGTGAGCAGTATAAATAACCCAGAAAAAAACACACTAGTGTGTGTGTGTTGTTTTCTGGTTCATTTATACTGCTCACATACTATCTGGTACCATGCGGCTAGATGACATAAGTAAACCTATCCAAATAAGTGGTATAAACGTCTATAAACATTTATAAAGTTGTACTGACTCATTTTATTTTCAACTTGGACATCTGCCATTGTCAAAATACTATCTGCATTTTTCCACATAACTGGGCCCCTCCCAAACCGAAAGCTTATCAGCATACGTAAAGAGGTTTTTTGTTCAGCATGACGGGTCTCATGATGCTGACATTTGCTGATATATATAAGAAAAAGAAAAGGAAAGTGGGATAAATGACAGAAGCAGCGTAATCTACAGGGTTAAACAAAGCATATTTATTTACAGTGTAATAAAAACTTAGAAAACATACACCTTTATGGTACAAAAATATAAGCAGTTTAAACAGAGATATAATATAATATAATGTGTACAGCATGAGCTACTGTTAACAGACAGTAAAAAAGGTGTTAACTGTTTTATATATATATATATATATATATATATATATATATATATATATATATATATATATATATATATATATATGCATGTTAAATTGGACTCAATATAGAGGAATTACAGCAGCTGTCCAGTTTTTAGGCAGTATAAATTGAATAAATTGGTTCTAATAATTGCTCTTCTGACAGAGTGAAATCAAGAATCTTTGAACCTTAAATTTGTTGTGTATATTTTACTGATCACCTCAGATCACACAGGGTTCGGATTAGGGTTGGGGTCAGAGAGAACCTCCATCTCTGGAACAACCTATATGGACAAAGTATACTGTACTTTACATTTACCATACTATACATGTTACTTTATATCATACCAAAGTTTTGTGAATCATAAGATTTTTTTTTTACATTAACATGAGGTAAAATGTGTCAAGATTTTATTGCCTAAGACTGACTAGTAAATCTAGCATTCTAGCACACTAGCAATCAGTACAATACTTCCAACAATAGAAATATTTTTTATTTACATTTTCTAAGGGTGTTCCCTCAGGTCCTGATTCTCTCTCATCCTTACAATGATGATTTGTTCTGTTTAAAACAATAACAGACTTGTGAAAGAGTTTTCATACAGCATTTTATCCTAATCAACAGACCCAAACTTGCCATATTGCATATTGATTAGCAATAGAAATGATCTTACCTGTCTTTAACTTGTATCCCTGAGTTTCAGACAGGATAAAAATCATTTTTGCAATGGAACTGCAAAGTCAATAGAAGGACGCAAATATATGTATCAAACTAATAAATAATTGCTCCTGACAGTACTTACAGGCATCCCAGATCTGCAAAGTGAGCCAAGCAAAGAGATATACAGTTTCAAGTGGAAAAACTATCACACGGAGATCTTCTATAGTCCGAGCTCCTTTCCCTAGAAACGAGTACAGATAAATCGCACTTTGTCGTGTTAATCAAATAAAAATACTTAAACACGGTTGGCAAATGGTGGTTGTGTTTTAAAAATTGTTGCATTTTGTAATGAATTTAAAGTAAGAATTAATATAAAACAGCATTGTATGTGTATTTGCATTGATCAATTCATAGTTCCATGTCAATCACTACAAGGTCAGGCACCATATTGACCAAAATGGTTAAAAAAAATCATTACTATTATTATTTATAAATACATGATTAAATGGAATATAACATATAATACCTGCTTTCAGGATCAGTTCTGTGGCGAGAACAATTGCATTTATAGTACTGAGACCAACAGCTCCAAACATGTAGACCATAATGTGAACGAAATCTGTAATTCAGAATACACTGATATTGATCATACAAAACTAAGAGCTTATTGAGGAAAAAAAGCTTACAAACGTGCAAAGGATAAAACAGAAAAAAACATTAATGACATTAAATTTATTAAATAATCTTTAGACTCACCAGGTAAATGTTTGGGATGTTTAAACAAGCATGTTGCTGTCAAAACATGGACCAGTACCATCAAAGCCATATAACCAGAGCGATCTAAAATCATTATATACCATTCAGATGACATATAAATTCTTTTTTAAATCACATGCAGTTATTAATGTTAAATTTACAGAATGCCATTTTACTGTTTACAAATTCTCATCATTCCACTAATTCAAAAGCAAATTATTGAGATATTTTGTACCTTTATCTTCCATGATGATGTTTATAAAATAAACGGACACTGCAGCAATTGCAGTAATTAAAAATGCAACAATGACAGTGCAGCACAAATCTGAAAAGTGTAATAAGTTTAAACATGAATTATAACCAAATATAGTCAACAACATTGAAGCTAAACAGCATTAATTCTGAAAACTAATGATCGGAGCTACTAAAAGTTTCTTTTGGTTTATCTACATTCTGTGACAGTCTGTATTTTTATTATTATAAATATGATAATCTATGCCTACTTTTTTTGTTTAAACTTCTGACTTCAGAAAAGCTGCTCTGAACACATGAATGAGTAAAACTACTCAATGTTTTAATATGAAATCATTGTAACAGTAAATGAAATTAAACAAAAATGGTAGTTAGACAAAAAAATGAGAATAGAATAGAAATGTTTATACTTACATCCGATTGTTCTCCATTGAGAGCAGCAAACTTGTCTATGTCCTCTGTGACAACGCAACAGATAAATCACTCCTATCCCTGCTAGTATATACATTACACTCTCAAATGCAAGTATCCACCCTGAAAGTTAAAAACTGTATATGTTTTATACTGTATATGTCCAAAGAGCTCTTATAAAAAAAAAGCCATCTTTAGACCAAAAAATCAAACCAAAATCAACTAATAGGTACATTGTTTTAAAGAAAGAAAGAGAGAAAGAAAAAGAGAAAGAAAGAGAGAAAGAAAGAAAGAAAGAAAGAAAGAAAGAAAGAAAGAAAGAAAGAAAGAAAGAAAGAAAGAAAGAAAGAAAGAAAGAACGAACGAACGAACGAACAAACAGATCACAGAAAGCAAAGTGGTGGATGACAAAATAATTATTTCTACAGAGAAGACTCTTAGTACCTCATTTATTCTTTATCCTTATATTCTATTTTTTTTTTTCATCTTTTAATGTTGTACGGTCGTAAAAAGCATTTCACTGCATGTCGTACTATGTATGTATGTACAACATCTTTCAGCTCCTCTCTTCTGGCAGGCGCTGCAGAACTTTGTTCACCAAAACTGCCAGACACAGGAACAGTTTCTTTCCCCAAGCAATCAGCCTCATTAACAACTGACCATAATTATATTCCCTGCTCATATCTATCTAAGTACCACACAGAACTGTCAGTCATTACATTATCTGTATTTGTCACACACACTATGGCTGCTATATATTGTACAAAGTTCCATAGTAAACTCTCTATCATACCTGACACACAATACGGTCATTTTCACTATCATGCACTCACACTTTATGTACATTACTGATCTGTATCCCTATTTAATACTCACACTGTCTATACTGTCTCATATTGTCTGTATTGTCTTGTATAGTCTGTCTTGTCTGTTTTGTCATGTATAGTTTTTATTTATGTCTGTACTTTTAAAAGTCACTAACAGCTGGAACCAAATTCCTTGTGTGTGTCAACACACTTGGCCAATAAACCTGATTCTGATGTATGTACTGTATTGTGTGTGACAAATAAAATTTGAATTTGAACTTGATATCAGGACAACAACCAAGAGAAGACTTCACCAGTGTATAATGAGAGAAGGTTTAACACAGGTTTCAAGATAAACCATAAATATAAACCAATTTTAAAAAGATATAATCTAAGTCTCAAAAACACCAGATTAAAGATCTAAGGTTTTCCAAGCAAATGTAACGCTCTGGAACAACATTCCATAGACTCATTAAAACTAAGATCAACTTGAAGTAGAATGTAGAAAGAGCTATATACTATACACCAAATATACACTCACATACATAGTTTAGATACATACCTTTGGCAAAATCTTTTACCGTAATAGAGAGAAGTATATAAACACAAATTTTACTGATGCTGAGTAAAGTCACAATAATAGATGACAGAGTAATGTGCACACCTGAAAAAGTAAGGGGAATATATATCATACATGTGATATACATGTTTTTGCAAACACCAACAGCACTTTAAACTAGTAAGTTAATTAGATCAGACTAGAATCTAATCTCTACAGGATACTAGACTAGAATCTGATCAGTTACTAATTAATTCAGGTACCAGTTATAATGCTTACATCCGAAAGGTTTTTCTTGAAAAAGGTGCCTTTGTAGAGAGAGGGTCAGCATCATCCCTGTGATCTGAGGTGTGATTACAGAAGGGATCTCAAAGCTGTCTGAAAGTCCACAGAGGTATGTTTAGAGACAAGGCAGATTTTGCAGTGTCAAGTAATAAAGCAAAGGTGGATGCAAGTGTATACTTCTATTTGTGAGTAGTCCAAGATTAAAGGTAGGAACTAGACATTTGACAAACGTAAACAAGCCAAGGAACATGTTAGCCATCATAAAATGCATAACAAGAGGAATTAATGACAAGTGATGAGTAGGGGCTGGTGGGAAATGTAGTTGTGTATCAGAGCATGCTACTCTGAGTCCCTGGCACCTTGCAGAAGTAAATGAAAGGAGGTCACAATCCCGGCTTGAATAACACACACTCATCCTCTCACACTTTGGAAGTCACTGCTTTCCTGCTCTAAAGAGAATGTTGCTCAACCCTTCTGTTCTACTGAGAATGTCACTCTACCTCACTGCTCCAAGGAGATGTTACTAGACCATCCTGTTCAGCTCTATTCCACCAGATTTGACTGAGGATGTTGCTTTGCCATCCTGCTAGGCTCAAGATAATGCTCTTCCTCCTTGCTGCTCTGATGGCATTGCTCCCACTCTGGCCTCATAGGGAGTGTAAATTCCCCCTTCTTAGGAGTCAGGATTTGTCATAATTATGTCATACATTTTCCATCAGCGACTGCACATCATGAGACCATGTCACGCGTCTGTCTATTTACCTGATTCATGTTCATGCTAATTAGCACTTGTGTATATAATCACACTGATCACTGCTCTCTGTGTCTGTTAATGTTTCATGTTTGCTTTTGCTCATGTTCATGATATGTGGCATTAATGTGTTTAGCCATTGTTTTGTGCGTTTTGTATATACGCGTGTCCATTTCAGATTAAACCTTTTAGCACTTGCATCAACTACCACTTCAATAACCTGAGTACATTTAATACATTAATTTGTGTTGTCTGAGGTTATATGTTGGAAAAAGCATTGCACAAATGTACTCACAGTCAAAATTGCTGTTACTCTTGCTGAGAAGTATTCCAAGCAGTGCCAGGTTAAATATTTCTAGACATACAGTCAGGTGTATCCGGAGACCATAGACAGCTGAGGAAGAATGAGTAGCAATTATTATTTTTATTATTATTACTATTTATTTCCCTTCAAGAAAAAAATTGTGTTTTTAAAAAAACTAAATCAAGTGCATTAATCGTTTCAATAATTACAAAATCCAGTGGCGGGCCATGAATTTTCCACCTAGGTCTTCAGTGGTGTCCTAACAATCAATCCACCTCTTAATACCATCATTATGATGCCAAGGCTATAAACACTTTCAATATTTCAGAGAAACGCAGTATAACAGAGAGCTGTTTACAGACAGGAATACACTGAAATACATTGAAATTAAATTACATTACTACAGCAAGAAATTAACACAATTCAGCAAGTAAACATTAACTGCAGCCACAGCTGCACTGCCCGCATACATCATCTTTAACTAAAGCATCAATTTAACCTCATAAACATCATGACCACAGCAAATGCATTACTGTGCATTTTTTCCATGCAGGAAACAGCTATTAAATTCACATGAATATATTTAATCTTGTGCAGTTTGCTACAGAGGCAAGTTTGCAAGCTCACGGGTGGAAAGCAGTCATGGGTGGTCACTCCGCTCAAGGTCTATGGGGAGGGCACCATCTACTTTGGCACAATTGCCTAGAGATGCTAGCCGTGCATCTAGCATTGAAGCATTTTCTCCCGGACCTCAGAGATCACCAAATGCTGATCCGTCAACCACAACACCTAGGTGGTTTCTTACATCAACCATCAAAGAGGTCTGTGCTCGCTCACCCTGTACAGGCTGGCGCACCAGATCCTCCTGTGGGAATCTCAGTTAGAGCAGCTTATATCCCGGGTCGGTTGAACGAAGCAGCGGACTCCCTTAGTTGAGACCCAGGGAATGGCGGCTCCACCCTCTCGTGGTGGAGCAGATGTGAGAGAGTCGGCAAAGCCCAGGGGGATCTATTCACGTCTCAAGAGACGTCGCACTGTCCCCTCTGGTTCTCTCTTACTCCTCTAGCCCCACTGGCGCTGGACACCATTGCTTAGGCAAGGCTGAGTCTGCGTCTGTACGCCCCCCCCGTTGCGCTGCTTTCAAGGTGGCCGTGGCCCTGGAGGGGGCACAGCTCCGAGGTTCTGGCCTCTCCACCAAGGAGGTAGAGACCATTCACCACTCCAGAGCTTCCTCCACGAAGGAGTCGTATGCCGCCAGATGGCGTCTCTTCTGCTCGTGGTGCGATCACCATGGCCAATGCCTTTTTGTACTCCAGGACTGTTAGCATCCTCAAGGTGCCCTCGGTCGTCTCACGACCGGTAGGGTAACAGGCATTCTATCCTCTTCCTTCTCATGCCCCAGACCAGAATGAAATTGAACCCGCTGTGCCCTGTACGTGCACTGGACACGTAAGTCTATAGAACGGGTCCCTGGAGAAAGTCTGACCAACTGCTCGTCGGCTACGGCCCTCCGAGAAGAGGCCTCCCTGCCAATAAACAGACCCTTAGCAGATGGATCATTGATGCCATCGCATCATCATATGAGTTCTCTAGGCCCCCCGCTCCACTTGGGGTAAGCGCTCACTTCACCTGAAGTGTGGCTGCCTCAAAGGCTTGGTCCCATGGAGTACCCCTCCAAGACATTTGCAACACTGCAGGCTGGTCCACCCTGCTGACCTTCTAAAACCTGGACCGCAGTGCCTGGCCTCTCTGTTCTTTGACCTAGCTGTGCTTAAACACGCTAGTCAGGGACTGGTCAGTCTGGCGTGATTGGACACTCGTTCCTAAAGCGTTTTGATTTTTGACTGATTACACACATTATTTCAGAGCATGAACACTTGGGCAAGCATTTCGACGCAGCGTCTTGTTCCCTCAGGGAACTAGGTTTACATACGTAACATATAGACGTTCACCGTCCATACGCAAAATTCCTCTTTCTCTTTGTAATGCCATGCATTTTTATATTGCATTAAGGGTTTTTTATAATTGCAATGTGATAGTGGTGGTATTAAGAAGTGGATTAAGTCAGGCAAGTCCCCACTGAAGGCCCAGGTACCAAATGCACAGCCCGCCACTGATATATAAAATATATAAAAATATAATAAAATATATATATATATATATTCATTTATTTATTTATTTATTAGGGACGCACCGAATATTCGGCCACCGAAGATTTTCGGCAAAAAATGGCCCAAAAGTGCATTTTCGGTTTTCAGCCGAAAGTCTTTGATCACCGAAAAAAACGTGGCTGAAACAGATTGTTGTGATGACGCAAACAGAAACCGCTGCCTGCACGTGCTTGTCTAAAGCAACATGTCTGTGGTGTGGACGTGTTTCAGTATATCTGAGAAAGACCCACAGATAGCGATTTGCAAAACATGTAATGCCGAAATTTCAAGAGGGGGTGCGTCTGCAAAGACTTTCTCCACGTTGGGTTTAATTTATCACCTGAATTTCAAACATTCTGATCACTATGCTGAATATGAGAGGAACGCGGCACAGAAAAGCAAAACCCCTCCGAGCACGAGCACTCCGTCTGCGGCAGTCGTTTTTTTTTTTTTTTTTTGCGGCGAAAAGGCAAGAAAGTTTCCCAGTGATATTGTCATGGGAAAGGTCATTACACAAACGATTATGGAATTTATTGCCTTAAATGATCAGCCATTCTCTTTCGTAGATGTGGGGTTTCGTAGGCTAATCGAGCACATTGAGCCCCATTATGCCATACCGAGCAGACGACATTTTTCAGAGGTGTGTTTACCTGAGCTGTTTAATGTTGTTGCAACTCACATTCATAAGCATATAACTGCAGATATTTCAGCAATTAGTTTCATGACAGACATTGTTTGAATTTAATTTTATCCTGTGCATTGTTGCAATGTGCTATAAATAAATATTTTCATAATTTGTAATTGATTTATTCTTTGAAACTTTAATATTAATTTATGCAATTGAAATGCTTTGATTTTAGTAAGGTTAGTGCACAGTCATAGCTATAAATGCAATGTTAATAATAATTGGCGTAATTTCTTTCGGTGTTTCGGCCTTGCTTTCCTCTTTTTCGGTTTCGGCCAAGATTTTTCATTTCGGTGCATCCCTAATATATATATATATATATATATATATATATATATATATATATATATATATATATATATATATATATATATATATATATATATACACACACACACACACACACACACACACACACACACATTATATATACTTCTGCATTTATATACAGCTGCGCACTTAGTTGTGCCACTATTTTTTGTCTAGGATAAAAAAAATAGTAATAAAAATAATAAAAATAAATTAAATTAATATTCTTCCTTACCTAATACAGCTGCACTGATGACAATCACCACTACTATTACTGCCAGCAGTGTTACAATGTTTCCAGATTCTATCTGAACCTGGGAAAGACTTTCAAAAAAAGCTAAATGAGAGATAAGGAACAAAAGGAAGATGTTTGTTTGCATGCATCATATCTCATAATTGCATTATTAAAGGGCACCTTTGTTATATAAAGGGCACCATCATTTATTACTTGCTAGTTTGATTGCTTAATGTGAATAGCTTTTTAAATGTAACTTTTAGCTGTGCTTTTTGCTGTTGAAAATGTGTCAATTTTAATTTCCACTGTATAATATGAAATGTAGCCCTGTGCTTGTACCACAATACATTTGTGCTTCCTGTAAAGGAGGCATTTAATGTTAAACAGTAAAGAAACAATAAAAGGTCAATAAAATGGGTACATTTTAGCAACTAGGCTTACTTGAGCATGCAGTCAAAGTTATAGCTGAATGGTAAAGTGGAACAGCCAAGGACTTCACTGGTTTTTGCAAGCATGCTGTGAAATATAGATGAGATGAGATGAGATGAGATGAGATAAGATAAGATAAGATATACCTTTAATATATCATATAACAATATATAACATGGTGTATATAAAAAATAAAAGCACCTACTTGGCAATATGTCGAGAAAGAAACAGGCTTTCAATAAGAGTACAGGCCTCAGAATATTAACAGCTGAACAAGAGATGACCTCTGAGAGAAACCCTGTGAAGAATAATCCAACCAAGTCATAAACAGTAATTTAGATGGTGCCATGTAGGTACAAAATTGACAAGGAAATGACTCTGGATTTACCTTCTTTTATCCACAAGCAAAACGTTATAAACAGGAAAATGTTTGGACAGAGGATCAGAGAAAATTGCTTTTTTATGGCTTTTTTGCTGTAATCTAGGAAACAAATAAAAATAAGTTTGATAATTTGATTTTTAAGTAGTAAAAGCTGTATAAGAGCAATGCATATACCTTTTCTTTTTATCAGCATAAAAACAGGAGCACAAAATCCTACTGCCATCAACACTACAGCAACACACAACAACAATATGGCTATATGGAGTGCAGAGAAACCTGTAGGAATAAAGCATGAATATTTCACATCCGATGAACACCTGATAGTCAATACATTAGTGATTAGACAAGCAGATGCATTACCTACACCTTGCAGAAGCACAATTATTTGTACTGATGTGTGCCTAGTGTACACTTCACACACAAATTGTCCTTTATCCTCCATCTTTACATTCACCAGCTTTAGTGAGAAGTTCCCTTTGGGGATTTCAGAAAGAAACAAGTCAACTCTTCCCTGAAAACTCTCATGTGAGGCATCGGGGAAGATCGTGCCGTCTTGGTAAAGCAGGACTAGGATGTCTTGGTCTCCATCTCTCTTCTTCCAAGTCACTTCTTCAATCTCACTGACTGGTAAATGGGAATCGACAGAGCAGTTCAATATGGCATCCCCACCCTCATAGGCAAAGACGGCCTGGTCTGCCCCTGTCACTACAAAATGCTCTGAAACATTGAAACAAACAATGGTTAATTCAAAATCTGATATATTTGTGTTATTGCTTAAATTCAGCATTTAAACATCCGGCATTGTGTTTGTTACAGGTCAAGTAAATCTTTATCTCCGTAGCCATGCCTATAATAAGTTCAGATCTAAGAGCTTCAGACCAGGTGAAAAGGTGGCCTTAAGATCACTACCCGAGACCATAATGAAGCAAAGAACAGAATGCAAATGCCCAAAGAAAACCACAGTCTGCACCATGGCAAAGAAAAAATGGGACATGCTTTCTTAGAGACATGCTGAACAACTTCTACAATTATCTTTAATCTACCCAGTTTGCATGTGAAATGCTTCATTTATAATTTACTTGTTTAATGAGTATTACCCTTTATTGTTAATCATAGCATTGATTCTCAGATTTGTAATAGTTTAGAGCTACAAATAGTAAAAGGTTCAACGCCACTTCAAAACCGTGATTTATTTTCTGGTGTAGTAAGTAGTAAGAGATTCATGCTAGCAGCAGTAATGACGTCCCTGTTTAATCATCACATATCTCTAATTTTTTACTTTGCAACAATATTGCTTGTGAATATTTATTTGGTTTACACTGATTTTCAGTATACTTGTGCATGAATGTAAATCATTATAGTTAAAGTAAATTATTCATCCTTATATTTTTTACTGAGCTAATGCATTAGCCACATTCAGCTTTAGCAGCATATTGCAATATTCTGCATTTACATAAGAAATGACTAAGCATATTTCTGAGCATTATTATAATATATATTAATTTAAATCTTGTGATTCTTTTGTTGTTGTGCTGATTTCTGGATATTATTATTATTATTATTACAATTAGTTTTCTAGAGTTTAAGCAATACCTAAAACCATTAAACATGTGGGCAAACATGGAAAAGAGTTAAACTGACTTTCAAAACATTTATGTTATGTTGAGGAAGTCTAAAGAATTCTTCCATACCAAGGAAATCTTCGATGTCCTGCCTTAATGACTACTGTCCTTTAATGACTACACATCAAGACTGCATATTGCACACAGTTGTTGCCCTCTTACTGGACCTACTGCAGTTTGTGTATCATCCAAATAGTGAACAGATCACAAAACCTTTTTTTCTTCTATCATGGACATTTTCCCATGCTGCATCTGTAAAATTTCCAGCATTGGAGAAGACCAAACACCCCCCTCACACAAACTCCACACTCTCGCTTTGTGAAAATAGAATTTGGGATTTTTTCTCCAAAAAAATCAGACACCTTAAAAAACAGAGACTGAACTGAGAACACTACATACTGTCCACCATGTACTCACACACACACACACACACACACACACACACACACACACACACACACACACACACACACACACACACACACACACTCTGCATTTCTGGTGGGCAGTTCTGATGGTCCTGTTACTCATGACCAGCCTCTTCAAACACTTAATGATGTTTGCACAATTAGTAAAAGCAAAAAAAAGAAATGTATTAAACCTAAAAATAAAAAAAAATGAACCCTACATTACAAAAATAGTATGCATTGTTTGTTACTTACTGATATTTTTGACTTCCATTAAGACCTCACTGGAGTCCTGGGTTGTATTGACTTGACATCTGTAAACTCCTGCATCTTCTTCGAACACACTTTTTAGTAATATGGAGAAGTTCCCTTTTGAGACCTCATCTAGGAAAAAGTCAGCTCTGTCTCTAAATACTTGACTCTGAAGATCTGGTCTGCTTTTCCCTTTCTGGAGGAGGTTTACTAAAGAATTTGAGCCCATCTGTCTCCATTCCACCTGCAGACCTTCCAGAGTCAGTGGGCTTTCAATAAAGCATGGCAGGAGGACTGAGCCTCCCAGCTGAGCCAAAACTGGACCCGGGGGGCCAAAGACATGGAGACCTAGATTAATATCAATATATACATAGATACATAAATGTTTAGTAAAAAAACTAATAATATAACTAATATAATAATATCTTTAAGTGTCCTACAACATAGTTTTACACAAGCACGTTTTAAGCCATTATTCATGGCGTTTAACAATTTACATTGTCCGAAAGCAGCTTTACAGAGGTTATAAAATAAGTGCCTTCAAGTTTCTCCCTTATACATTTGTCCGTATTAGAACGTCAAGTAAAAAAAAAAAAAAAGCATTTTCCGTAATAGTCACTTCTCTAATAAAAGTATTGTATTATTATATTAATAATATCAATAATCAGTAACAGAGTTTCAAATGCAATAAATAGTAAAAGAAAACACTTACCTTTATGCCCAACAGCAAAAAAAAGCACCAAGAAGAACGAGAAACACACCAACCTCATAGTTTTTCCAATTTCTGCTGAGAGTTTGACCGAGAAGTGGATTTTAAAAAATAGCTTAATGCAATGAGGAAATTTTAGAAACCAGAACAGCAAGTTTGGAAAAATCCAAAAAAAAAAAAATACTTTTGCAGATGATGACATTTCAATTGACGTAATTAACAGTGTATAATACAAGTTACTTTGTAACTTGTAACTAACATTGTAGCACTTATAGATACAATTTATGTAGTACAAGTTCTATTTTACTATGTAACTCTGTGGATTGTTTTAATTTCATGATTTCTCCTCTATATTGCTATCGAAAAGATCTTTGGCACCAAATCCAGGAACCAGCTGCATTTAAAACATTGTTGCCCTCCTAGTTTTTACATTACAGCCACTGGATTTGAAAAAAAATAACAAAAATCGAGTTGCAGTATTTATGTAGGTGGTACATATTTACTTGTTTGTCAATATTCCTAAATTCTTTCACTTTAGACAGTATAACTGCTTAGTCTTGCATTGTGTCAAGGGGAATAGATATAGTGCTGATTAAATATTGTTCTCAGGAATTAATGTTTAGCTGCATCATTCTGTTTTTCAATGAAAAACGTATAACGAATGTATTTGCTCAATGTGTGTAAACAGTATAGAACAACATGCATAATATAAGCACTACTTACATTCTTTTTACAATAACGACTCACAAACACATCCACTGCTGCAAATCCTGGTTTATTAGGAAATGTGAGGGTCCACTGAACAACATGCTGTTAAGCAGTTTTACTCCAAACAAACAGTAGTGTGATTTAGACGATTATTCTTTTGTTTACGTCACAGAACTTCTGGTGTTTTTGTGTATATGTTTCCGAATGGGAAAAAAAAACCCTGCCATTTTGCTTGTTAAAAACAAAAACAAATATGGCTGGTAGAATATTGTGTTACAAAACGCTTGAGACCACAAAATAAAAAATAATTATAATAAAAGTAAAAGAGGAGAAATCTTGGGTTAAAACTCCACTCTCTGTCTGCAGGCGTCACGTTTTTATTATGCCCCGCCTATCATTTCAAACCTTTTCTTTCCAGCCAGTAGCATTATTAAAACAAAATGATTGATGGAAAATGTAGCCAATGAGTGCAGGATTCTAACGATATATGGGAGGATTTTATTCCCCACGTGTGTGAGTCTTTCATCACTATTTACAAACTCTTAGAGCACGTGGTGTGACGAACCAGGAAGTGATGCAGCTCTCAGGTCAACTCCAATAGCTGTTTATAGCTCGTGCTAACTGGACCTTGTTTACAAAAATAAAAATAAAAACAAGGGGAAAAATGGACAATCAAAAAAGTTGTTTTATCGGAGATTTGGAAAAAAAAAAAGCAGCGATGTGGAAAATATCAATATGAATGCCAAATCAATATCAATAGACAAACATGTATAATAATAGCTTTTAATGGTCAGTCATTCATTTCCATGCAGACTGTATGAATACAGTGTGAATATACACCTGAGTTTAGCATGTGTCTCTCAAACAGGGGTAGAGAAAAAAGAATCAGACATAGTCTCAGATAAATGTTTTTAGGAATCTCATTTTTTTTTATTTATGATATCTTCATTCAATTTACAATATAAACTAAATGTGGCTTTCAACCAGTACTATTCCGGATTGCTCCAGGACTGATTTATTGTATTTATATACAGTATGAAATAAAAATAATGTTCAATGCAGGAAATGTATATCTGTGGGACTCCTCTTTTCAAAGAATATCAACTTTGATGATGGAAGGTAAATCTCAAAGTGTCTTGTTTCCAAAGATATGTAAATTGTATATGTATCACATTTTTGTCAGGAACTGTTAACATATTAAATAAATTAGGGCATTTCACTTGAGTCCTAAAATTTGTGCTGGGTGGGGCGGGGAGGGGGCGAACCAGACACAGTCTCAGATAACTGTTTTTGAGAATCTCATTTTTCATGATATCTTCATTTTGAATTGAATTAAATTTGAAATATAAACTCATGAGAAATGTGGCTTTTAACCCATTACTTTTCTGGATTGCTACATTACTGATGTTTAAATTGTGTATGTAGCTCACTTTTATTAGGAACTGTTAACATTTAAAGTTAGGTAGGGCATTTTCAGCTGTGAGTCCCAAAATCTGTGCCGAACGCTAACAGGTTTAATAAGATCCAGTGTAGGTCTGTTCCAATTAATCCCCCCCCCAAAAAAAATAAATAAATAAATAAATAAATCTTATTAAAACCAAACATTCATTCTCACACAGAACCATAGTCTTCATAGTCATTCTCAATAAAAAAAGTGTATTTTTACAAAAGTGTATGGCTGCTTTATAGTAAAGCTTTTATAATTTTTCATGGAACTTGCAAGTATGATGTCTTTTTTAAATATTTATTATAATATATTAAACTTTTTGCTGAGACATTTTTAATTTTGTCAAATTATTGTATTACAGAACACAGGAAAACAGGAGGACAAAATACTTTGAGTTTGTTGGTTTACAAGATTATAGGACAAAGAATTACTGTAATTCCAAGCAGCCATGTTCTTTATGCTACACTGACAATATAAAAAAATGAGCACGATAAAATAGGTATTATACATTGAATTGTTTGCTTCAGTAACAGTCAAAGCTAATTTAGACTCATTTGATTTTCTTTTCTTTTTTTTCTGTTGTTTTCATATTTCAGGGTTTTGGCTTCCTCCCCTTGACCTTTGATAAACCTGCAGTCTGGGTCTAAAGTCCATAAAACAACTTTTTTAAGAATGTGAAACAAAAAAAAAAGAAAGTGTATAAAGTTATAAAAGTTTTATAAGTTTGAACGAACGGAAAACAGATACTTTTGCAGATGGTGGCCTTTCATCGAAGTAATGTACAATATGTATTATGGGTTATGGAGTTACACTGAAGCACATACAGAAACAAGTGATTTTTTTAGTCTTCTTTCGGCTGCTCCCTTTAGGGATCTCCACAGCAGATCACCATCTCCATACCACAACTGCCTCCTTTAAATTACCACCTGCATGTCTGCCCTCACCAAATGCATAAACTTCCTCCTTGTCCTTCCTCTTTTCCTCCTACCTGGCAGCTCCATCCTCAGCATTCTTCACCCCAATGAAAACCACATTTTTTAATTCTGCCACCTCCAGTTCTGTCTTCAGTTTTTTCGTCAACTACTCATTTATGCAGTACAAGTTCTAATTTATTAAGTAAATCTGTGATTTGTTCCAATTTATATTTTGGGAGCAAAATAAATTATTTTCAAGATTTCTCCACTGTATTGCTTACGAAAAGATCTTTGGCACCCAATCCAGGAACCAGCTGCATTTAAAACATTGTTGCACTTTCAGTTTAAAGCATCTATATTTACAGAATAATATGAACGAATATTAAGCTCACACAACATAAGCAAAAATAATATTTGGTGCATATTAATCCTCTCAAATTATTCAGACTAAGAGTTTGGGTCAGGATTTGCGAGAACCTCCATTTCTGCAACGACCTACATGTAAAAATAAATAAATAAATAAATAAATAATAATAAAAAAAAGTAAATATGGTCTTTTTTGCTATTTTTGCATTAAAATGAACTGGTATCAAATGATCATATTTAAAGTCTTTACGTTTTTATTTTACTGTACTAAATTTTGTTTTGGAACACAAAAGCTTAGCAATTCTTTTTAATTGTTTTAGCCGACCTTTCCTCATGATGTCGAGCTTATTAAAAAAAAATCTTGTAAAATGTCCTTGTAAATATATACATATTAATTTGAATATAAACAAATAAGGTTTTTAGGCATCATACCTCAGGTCCTGTTGTCTCATCTTCAAATTGATGACTTCTGTTTAAAAAAATTAACACTTGTTTTCTCTTGTCTGACAGACCCTGGTTTAAAACTTGTCATTTACTGAAACTAATATTTATTAAGAATATAAATGAGCTTACC
This sequence comes from Silurus aristotelis, assembly GCF_946808225.1. Taxonomy (NCBI): domain Eukaryota; kingdom Metazoa; phylum Chordata; class Actinopteri; order Siluriformes; family Siluridae; genus Silurus; species Silurus aristotelis. Next base: position 5,675,209 of record NC_139577.1, on the reverse strand, counting down.
CATCCTTAAATCTCAGCCCTGAGTCAAACGAAAGCACAGATTCAGCCAAATAGGGATTCATAACAGCAAAATATTAATTATTTAAATCATGACTGTGCTAGTATTATTTCTCATGTCTTTTAATACATAAGAAGTTAAAAAAATTTATATAGCGCTAATAAATAATTGTTCCAGAAAGTACTCACAGGCATCATAGATCTGCAAAATTAGCCAAGCACTGACAAACAGTGTTTTAAGTGGTAAAACAATCGTACGGAGATCTTCTATATTCCGCACTCCTCTTCCTAGAAACCAATACTATGGTCAAATATCACCTTTTAGCGTAAGGCAAAATATGAACTGAATTTATAATTTAGAAAGGATGGCGCATTTTTGCTATTTTGCTTATGGTGGAATTTTACAATACCTGCTTTTGGGATCAGTTCTGTGGCAAGAACGATTGAATTTATAGTACTGAGACCCACAGCTCCAAACATGTAGACCATAATGTGAAGGAAATCTGTGATTCACAAAAGGTGATGATAAATGAGGAAAATGTAATAATGATACTGTTACATTACAAAGCTACAAAACATGACCAATCGTTTATCTTTAATAAACATTTCATTTATTCATTATGAGACTCACCAGGTAAATGTTCGGGATGCTTGAACAAGCATGTTGCTGCCAAAACATGGAGTAATGGCATCAGTGCCAAAAATCCACCACGGTCTGCAATCATCATTCAAATATATTACTCAGATAAACACAGTGTTGGATGAAGTACACAAAGCATGTACTAGAGTAGAGAAACACTCGTAAAACATTACTCCAGTAAAAGTGTAAACTTTAAACTTTCACCTAAAAACAGTACAAACGTATTGGGGGACGGGGGACGGGACGGGGACTATTTAGTTTTTTATATATATATATATATATATATATATATATATATATATATATATATATATATATATATATATATATATATATATATATATATATATATATATATAAAGACCACAGGTGTTGTAGAAAGTTCGAGGCAGGAGTTTCTTCAATTATCTATTACTTTTTAAATATCCTTCTTGTTGTTGAACTGATGCTAAACTGTATGTTGTTGCTAAGTAGACACCACAGCAGCAACAGAAGGAGCAATCAAAACAAGTTCAGGGCCCTACCCTGATTGGTGGCTTGCTGCGTATTTGACCAATTAAATTTGTATGCAAAAAGGAACAACTGATTTTGCAAAATGTAGTTCATTAAAACAAATATGTGACTTTGAAATGTAGTGAAGTTAAAGTGAAAGTCTCCCCTTATAGAAACACTTCTGTAAAGTACAGATAAATGGAAAGCTGCTTGAATACAGTAACATATTACATTTACTTTATTACTGTCAATCACAGGATGAACACCATTTACTTCATCATTCATTTATTGGTTCCTATTACTGTGGCTAATTAAAATGCATGAACTATTTAATACCGAATTTCAGTAATGTTTTTAAATATTATAATTTTAGCTGTTTTGGTTCTGGCAAAACAACAAAAATTACATTTTTTCTTTTTTCTTCTTACTACTTTTTCATTTTTATTATACATTATAATATGTATTATACAAATCAGATTATTAAATCAAATACCTTGACTTCTTAAGAGGATGTATGTATAATAAATGCACATTGTGCCATATGCAGTGAATAAAAATGCAGCAGTAGCAGTGCAGCATAAATCTGAAAAACAAACAAATTAATACATACATAACTCTATGCATGAACACCTTCACAATTTCTCTTAATTGGCTCAGTTACAGCTGGTGCAGAACTGAAAGCCATTTTGCCGATTGGTGAAAGCCGTGTGAAGATGATGCAGGACAGGAAGACATGCTAAACTTGCTGTGAGCTTCTTGGATTAAGACTTACATATTTTTAGTTTCTGTAATAACTTTGTGGTCGAATACTCACTATACTCAACAATGTTTTTACTTAAATAATGAATTGCTGTAAAATGAGTCACAGCAATGAGTTTTGTCACAGGTAAAGTCAGTGGCTGAGATTCTACTGGAAAAATGTAAGCAGCGTTCATGCATCGACTCCATTATTAACCCTTACAGACGACGATAATTCAATTACTTAATGTAATTACTGTAAATACACGAGAATTCAATTTTGGCTTACATACATCCAGTCCAATACTGTATTTCTACTTGTATCATATGGAATTACATTAGTACCAAAATGTTTAAAATTACATTGTCATTTTGCAGATGCCCTTATCCAGAAAAACGGATAATTATCTCATTCATACAAGCAGTTGAAGATTAAGGGGCCTTGCTCAAAGGCCCAGCAGTGTCAGCTTATTGGTGGTTGGATTGGAACTCACAACCTTCTGATTAGAAGGTCAACATCTTGACCAGTGAGCTTCCCCTTCCCACATTAGCTATTCAAAGAAATCCAGGTATCTGCTTTATATTTTAAAAGTTTGTTGTTTAAGCTCCACATGTTTACAATCAACCTTCTGGCATGAAACCTTTCATGTGGGAGGGGCTTAACAGCTCTAGGAAGTAGAAGGTAAAAATATAAAGTGTAAGTGCATAAATATATCATACTTGCATCCTATTTTTCTCCAATGAGAGCAGGATCTTTGTCTATATCCTCGGTGAAAACGCACCAGACAAATTACTACTAGCCATGCACACAAAAGCAGTACAACCACAAATAGGTTTTTCAATCCTGAAATTGAGAAAAATATTGTTAGTAAACACCACACATGTACCGGAAAATTATTTTATTGTATTTTGCCTTCATGGTGAAATGAGTCTTTAATAAAGTTTATGCATATCAAAAATACCATAAACTAAACTATGTTAAATACTATGAACTAAAAAAAATAACAAAAAAAGCAGAATAAATAAAAAAACAAAAAACAGAAAATGAGTTCATAAATAGCATTTGTTTTAATTCAGTTTAATCTTTACTGTAATACACATCCATTAAAATTAATTAAACCTTATGCACATTATTCACTTTCTGCCAATTTGTTGTAGGTAGTTACCCATAAGAATTTTTTTTAATAGAAAAGTGAAAAGAATATAGAAAAATATTTCATAGCAGGTGAATGCAAACATCATAAGAGATGACAAAGTGATGTGCACACCTGCAAAAACCAATGCAAAATGCTGTAAGACACTGTGAGAGCAATGTAATCATACTGTATATGTACAAGTTACAAGCCTTACATCCAAATGGTTTTCCTAGAAATAGGTGCCTTTGTACAGAAAGTACAATCAAAATTCCCACAGTTAGAGCTGGTAATACCATAGCTATCTCATAGCCATCTAAAAGTCCAAAGAAATGTCAGGGGACAGATCAGAAAAAAAAGAAAAAATTAAGAATGTAATTGTATTAATTTAATTAATGACAGTAAATTTAGTATATACACTGTGCATTCGTAAAGCATTCAGATCCACTTTTTTTTTTTTTATTATGGTGAAGCCTACAATTGTTCAAATATATATTTTTTCTCATTAATCTACACTTAGTACCCCATAATGACAAAGTGAAAACTAAATTTGAGAAATGTTAAATAAAAAATAAAATAAAATAAAATCAATCAATCAATCAATAAATTAAAAGATGTAAATTAAAATGCAGACCCTTTACTCAGTTTTTATTTGAAGCACATTTGGCAGCAAATAGCCAAAAAAAAGATTTGATGCTGTATCACGCAACAAGCTTTGCACACCTTCATTGGAGGATTTTGTGCCATTCATCACGACAAATCCCCTCAAACTGGGTCAGGTTGGATGGGGAGCATCGGTGGAAAGACATTTTCAAGTCTCTCTAGAGCTGTTGAATAGGGTTTATGTCAGACCTCTGGCTGAGCCACTCTAGGACATTCACAGAGTTGTTCCTAAGCCACACCTTTGTTGTCTTTGCTGTGTGCTTAGGGTTGTTATCAAGTTTGAAGGTGAATCTACAGGCCAGGCTGAGGTCCTGAGCACTGTGGAACAAGTATTTATTGAAAATATATGTCTACTTAGCTCCATTCAGTTTTCGCTAAACCCAAACCATTTGCCAAATCTCTGTTGCAGAGAAACATTCTCACAACATGATGCTGCCATGATCATGCTTCACTTTTGGGTGGTTTTGGGCAAATGATGAGCAGTACCTGATCTCCTCCAGATATAATGTTTAGAACCGAGGCAAAACAGAAAAATCTTGGATTAACCAGACCATATAATCTTGTTCCTCACAGTCTGAGAGTCCTCCAAGTGTCTATTGACAAACTCATAGCATGTTTCATTTGGTTTTGAACACAGAAGAGGCTTCCCTCTAGCCACTCTGCCACTCTGCCCAGATCTGCTTTATGTCTCATCTCCACATAGGATCTCTGAAGCTCAGTCACAACTGCATTTGCCACCTCCTTAACTAAGGCCCTTCTCCCTCGATTGCCCCCCCCCCCAAATGGCCGCAAGACCAGCTCTCAGAAGAATCGTGGTTGTACCACACTTCTTCAATTAGAGAATTATCGAGGCCACTGTGCTCTTGGAAATCTTCAGTGCATAAGCAATTTATTTGTAACCTTCCCCAGATCTGTGCCTTGTGGCAGTCCTGTCTCTGAATTCTACAGGCAATTCATTTGTCCTTGTTGCTTGGTTTTTGCTCTGATATGCATCATTTATGAGGCCTTTTATAGGGGTGTGTGCCTTTCTGAATCATGTCCAATCAATCAACTTTTCCACAGGTAGACTCTAATCAAGGTAAAGAAATATCTCAGCAATGATCAAGTGAATTGGGTGGCACCTAAGCAAAATTTCAAGTGTTGTTACAAAGGGTCTGAATACGTATGTGCATGTATCATCAAGTTGCAACATAAAATTACAATAAGTGAAGGGGACCTGAATACCTTCTAAATGCACTGAACTTAGTTTTATGACATCATATTAATATATTGAAATCATTTTATAACAGTACTCACACTCCAAAGCGGCATATGGAGCGAGTTTCAATGCAGTGCTCCAATCAGAACTTCTAGAAACAAAGTCAGATGCATCCGGAGACCAAAGACAGCTATAAGGCATTGTAGAAAGATTTAGAATCATATATTTTCCCTTAAAAGTATATATATTTCATGTATAAATTACAAGTATATATTACAGCACTCATTTCTAACCATTTCTTATATATATATATATATATATATATATATACAGTGAGGAAAATAAGTATTTGAACACCCTGCTATTTTGCAAGTTCTTCCACTTACAAATCATGGAGGGGTCTGAAATTGTCATCGTAGGTGCATGTCCACTGTGAGAGACATAATCTAAAAAAAAAATCCAGAAATCACAATGTATGATTTTTTTTACTATTTATTTGTATGATACAGCTGCAAATAAGTATTTGAACACCTGAGAAAGTCAATGTTAATATTTGGTACAGTAGCCTTTGTTTGCAATTACAGAGGTCAAACGTTTCCTGTAGTTTTTCACCAGGTTTGCACACACTGCAGGAGGGATTTTGGCCCACTCCTCCACACAGATCTTCTCTAGATCAGTCAGGTTTCTGGCCTGTCGCTGAGAAACACGGAGTTTGAGCTCCCTCCAAAGATTCTCTATTGGGTTTAGGTCTGGAGACTGGCTAGGCCACGCCAGAACCTTGATATGCTTCTTACAGAGCCACTCCTTGGTTATCCTGGCTGTGTGCTTCAGGTCATTGTCATGTTGGAAGACCCAGCCTCGACCCATCTTCAATGCTCTAACTGAGGGAAAGAGGTTGTTCCCCAAAATCTCGCAATACATGGCCCCGGTCATCCTCTCCTTAATACAGTGCAGTCGCCCTGTCCCATGTGCAGAAAAACACCCCCAAAGCATGATGCTTCCACCCCCATGCTTCACAGTAGGGATGGTGTTCTTGGGATGGTACTCATCATCCTTCTTCCTCCAAACACGTTTAGTGGAATTATGACCCAAAAGTTCTATTTTGGTCTCATCTGACCACATGACTTTCTCCCATGGCTCCTCTGGATCATCCAAATGGTCAATGGCAAATTTAAAACGTGCCTGGACATATGCTGGTTTAAGCAGGGGAACCTTTCATGCCATGCATGATTTCAAACCATGACGTCTTAGTGTATTACCAACAGTAACCTTGGAAACGGTGGTCCCAGCTCTATTCAGGTCATTGACCAGCTCCTCCCGTGTAGTTCTGGGCTGATTTCTCACCTTCCTTAGGATCATTGAGACCCTACGAGGTGAGATCTTGCATTGAGCCCCAGTCCGAGGGAGATTGACAGTCATGTTTAGCTTCTTCTATTTTCTATTGATTGCTCCAACAGTGGACCTTTTTTCACCAAGCTGCTTGGCAATTTCCCTTTCCAGCCTTGTGGAGGTGTACAATTTTGTCTCTAGTGTCTTTGGACAGCTCATTGGTCTTGGCCATGTTAGTAGTTGGATTCTTACTGATTGTATGGGGTGGACAGGTGTCTTTATGCAGCTAACGACCTCAAACAGGTGCATCTAATTTAGGATAATAAATGTAGTGGATGTGGACATTTTAAAGGCAGACTAACAGGTCTTTGAGGTTCAGAATTCTAGCTGATAGACAGGTGTTCAAATACTTATTTGCAGCTGTATCATACAAATAAATAGTTTAAAAATCATATATTGTGATTTCTGGATTTTTTTTTTTAGATTATGTCTCTCACAGTGGACATGCACCTACGATGACAATTTCAGACCCTTCCATGATTTCTAAGTGGGAGAACTTGCAAAAAAGCAGGGTGTTCAAATACTTATTTTCCTCACTGTATATATATATATATATATATATATATATATATATATATATATATATATATATATATATATATAATAAATACATATAAAAAAGGCAAAATTTTAATCTTCAGAGCAACACATTTATTTACGACACCCTCTTTCCTCAGATGTGAAAAAAAAAAAACAAACAAAAATTTTTTTTAATCACTAAATATTTGTTTTACTGATGCCAAGTCTCAAATCAAGTACCAAAATTTGCATGATGCACACATCCGGCAATTAAGTCCGTCTGTGTGGAAACATGGCAAAAGTTCTGTTCGGTGTACTGATAAAAACTTGAAAAGGATTATTTTAAGGTACATTTAGAACAGATAAAAATGTGTCATTAAGTTACGATCAGTCACTAGTTAATTCCTGACAATTTATTAGGGCTGTCAATCGATTAAAATATCAAAAAGTACCAGTGATGATTTTGCATTGTAGCCTCTTTTGAACTCTTTTTATCATAGATTTGAGTCTAAAATTTGTTACAACCATCTTCAGCCATGTTAGATGTTATAGGAGTATTCTAAGTGAAGACATTCACTCTTTGTCTACCATTATATTTTAACAACTGTCTTTGTTATGAAATATTTAATACATACAGTATATAAAATGCTCCTATATGTTAAGTCCACCAAGTTTTTACCTTATACATTCATGAGTTTTTTTATATTTTATTTAATTAAGGAGACCAATGTATTTGAAGTTGACTGGATGCACCAGCCCTGATCACATCACTAGTGCCACCAGAAGACTCCTGAGATAGCAGGTAGTAATCTGTTTACCAACAAAGTTCTGGGACTGTTAAAAATGTGTAGCAATAATGATTCTTTATGAAAAAATATGAGAAATCAACCCTGGTTAATAAAGAAATGGTGCAGTTGAAAAGTATGTTTTTATTTACCCAATACAACAGTGCTGATGCCAAACAACACTGCTAAGACCGTACGTACTGTGTTGTATATTTCTACTGGGGTCTGTATCCGCATAATAAAAAAAGCTAAATGAGAGACAGAAAAAAAAAATATATCAGTTTGCCCCTGTGTCAATGGATCTCCAACCTCCTCATAGACAGACAACAAACAGACATCAGCACTGGAGCTTCTCAGGGTTGTATTCTGAGCCCCCTGCTGTACTAGCTGTACACTTATGGCTTGTTTGGCCACTTTCAAATGCACCACCATCATTAATTGTGCTGGTGACACTGTTGTGTTGTGCCTGTTCCCCTTTGCAATGTTTTGGAAACGCCTCCGCGTTGCTAACGCTCTGAATCAGGTGTAAAATCCGGCCAATGGAAACTTGTGACGTCACTGGCGGGGCGACGTCATGAACCAGGGAGCTACAAAATGTGCAAGCAATGGAGCAATGCTAGCTCTGTTTGTTCAAGTAAGAGCTTTGTGTATATATATATATATATATATATATATATATATATATATATATATACACACACACATACACACACACACACACACACATACATACATGCATGCAACAAATTAGCATTACAACAACAAAAGTTCATGAAGATAAGCTCAAAAACTAAAATCTTTAATAGTGGTGCCATGGGGGAGGTTTTCTGCAGACAACAGGAGCACAGGGGCGGGTCTGTGGGAGAGAAACGTGTCCAAAACCAGTTTGAGGTAGAGAGCCGAGAAACAATAGATCAATAAAGCAATAGAGGAAAAACTGAGAAAAATAAAGTCTGGATGAGGCAATCTGGCATGTAGCCTGCGCCTATTTATACAGAAGCAAGATGCCTCCGATCTGGAAGCGTCCGTAGCGACCGCAGAAATGTTTGTGTGACTAACTGACATGATCTGGAGATGGCAGCAACAAGCTCTATTTTTTTGCTGGGCATAAACACCTTGTATGTTTCACCTCGTAGCCCCTTGGTGTGGCGTCTCTTCTTTTCAGAAAGTGAAAGGCAGGGGCTCCATGGGTCTGGACAGAGATGAGTCTAGATCAAAAGTTTATTTGATTTGATATGGCTCTTTGGTGATTTGCCTGCTCGAAGTGGAACTAGGAAGGTAAATGTTTAAAGTAAATGAGGTTGTTGTGAGTCACAAAAGGCCGACATTTACCGGGATCCTCAGAGAAGCATTTGGGTGATGGTAAGCACGATTTGCTGTGAGATGCCCCAGTGCTGGCATCAGTGAGGAAAGAGCAGGCGTGATCGTGTTGTGGGTTCCAACAAGGGTCCGAGTCGGCGGGCTGTGCCCTTGAGTCACTGCTTATGAGAGGTGAGATAGGCCTGATGAATAATTTGAGCATTCAGAGGGATTATATTTTTATATGGCCAAGGCTGGAAAAAGGGACCAAAATGCAGGGTGGAGACAGGGTTGCAGTAAAACAGTCTCAAATAATGCATCAAGCAGGAAAGACGGAAAAGAGTTCCACGCAGCTGGTAACTCACATTCCCACATGCATCCCAGTCCAGTAGATCCAATATTAATATATGGAATTTAGGCAGCAACCTAGAGTAATCCAGAGCAGTCAGGGTCAACCCGTGAATCGGGGCAATGCAGGCAGAGAATAGCTCCAGGAACAAGAAAAAAACAGGTCGGCAACAAAAAGACAGTCAGGAAGAATAGCAAAAAGATCTCAGAGCTGAAGACAACAAAGATAATCTGGCGAGAAGTGACTAAGAATGGCATTCTTAACTAGTGGAAAATATGGCCACTGTCCCAGAAGCGCTAAACACAAAAGCGTTACGTTCAAAATAGCCCCAGGCCCGAAAGTGTCTGGAATCTGGAAGACATGACAGACTTATTTTAGAGGCTGAAATGGACCACCATGAAGAGCTGTTCTGGGGCTGCAGTGAAGTGGTGGGCCACTACAAAGTGCTACAGCCTGAGACTGATGTGATGTCCCCACCAACAGAGTTTTATCTAAGCCTAATGCAGTGGCCTCCACACCCAAACCTTAGCCTGGATTTAACAAGATGGCCTCCCCTGCTGAGCTTCCGCAAGAGGCCAAAGACAAGACTTCTCACAACCATTTCTTTCCAAATGCCTACAAGGTGGGCCCCAAAGTCAAACTCCTGCTAAAAACAAATACCTTTGACTCTCAAGTCATGGATATTGCCTGCCTTTCTGGATTTGATGTAATCTGTTGACTGCAAAGAGATCCAGTGAAGAAAGTGAAGTTTCCTGAAATGCCATGTTTGTAATAGATAGAGAATTATGCAATATTTGAAAATTTGTTGGAGAAAAAACCTAACTTTTTTCCTGTTCTTCCATTTTTCTCATGGTGCAAGAGAAAGATATACAGAAAACAAAGTAGTTGTTGTAGCCATGTTGTATGCTTTTCTCCCTTGAGGTAAATAAGGCAAATAATGCAGCTTGTCTTTGTTACACAGAAACCCGGAAAGCACAGTGTACTCTGGAAATGTACTGATTAGTTCTGAATGGTACAATGTGAAGACATTGGAAACAATGTCTTCCTTTAATAAATAGTAAACAGACATACATTTGTCAGTGTCAATGTTGTTTTACTTACTGGAACATGCACCCATTGTTAAACTTAAATGGTAAAGTGGAACAGCCAAAACTTTCACTGCCTTTTGAAAGAATTCTGTGAAATAAATAAATAAATTAATTAATTAATAAATAAATAAATAAACACACACACACACACACACACACACACACACACACACACACACACACACACACACACACACACACACACACACACAGCCGAGGCAAAAAGATGAGAGAATTACACAAATGTTATTTTCTCAAAGGCTATTGCTTTAGTGTTTTTGGTTTTTTTGTGTCAGATGTAACTGTGGTATACTGAAGTATAATTCCATGTATTTCATACTTGTCAAAGCTTTTATTGATAATTACATTAAGTTTATGCAAAGAGTCGATATTTTCATGGTTGACCCTTGTTTTTCAAGACCTCTGCATTTCGCTCTGGCATGCTGTCAATCAACTTCTGGGCCACATCCTGTCTGCTTGTAGCCCATTCTTGCATAAACAGTGCTTAGATTTTGTCAGAATTTGTGGGGTTTTGTCCACCCACCTCTTTTGAGGATTGACCACAAGTAGGGAGTTTCCTAGCCATGGACCAAAATGTCTCCTTTGATGTTTTGTTCCATGAACCACATAGTGAACACTTTTGCAGTAAGGTGCTCAATCATGCTGTAAGAGGCATCGTTCATTACAAAACAGGTCTTTGATGGCTGGGAGAAGTTGCTCCCAGAGGATGTATTTGTATAATGCTTTGTTTATGGCTGTGTTCTTAGGCAAAATTGTGAATGAGCCTACTCCCTTGACTAAGAAACAACCTCAGGTTTCAGGATGCTTTACTGTTGACATGAGACCGGACTGATAACAGCGCTCACCTATTCTTCTCTGGTTAAGCTTTTTTTCTGGAGGCACCAAAAAATCTGAAAGGGGATTCATCAAAGAAAGTTACTTCACAGCAGACCAATCCCTGTACCTTTTGTAGAATATAAGTCTGTCCCATGAAGTGTTTGCTGGAGAAAAGTGGCTTCTTTGTTCCCTTTATTGGCACCAGGCCATCCTCCAAAAGTCTTCGCCCTGAAGCCTTCTTCACTACAATTGAACTTTTCTTCTTGAAGTTCTTGGTGATCTGATAAATGGTTGAGTTAGGTGCAATCTTACTAGCAGCAATATCCTTGCTGTGAATACCTTTATGTGCAAAGAATTGATAACTGCACGTGTTTCCTTGCAGATAACCATGGTTAACAGAGGAAGAACAATGATTTTATGCACCACCACCCATATAAAGGTTCCAGTTTGTTATTCTATATCTCCTGCCTTGTCCTCATCAGCAATCTCACCTGTGTTAACAAGAGAATCATTGATGTGATGTCAGCTGGTTCTTTTTTTGGCAGGGCTGAAATTTTTCTTGGGGGGATTAAGTTTATTTTCATGGAAAGAGGGAATTTGCAGTTAATTGCTAATCACTCTTCATAAAATGTTGGCGTGTATGTAAATTGCCATCATAAAAATTGAGGCAGCAGACTGTGAAAATTTATATTTGTGTCATTCTCAAAACCTTTGGCCACTCTGTAATGTGCAAAGGCTTCATGCAGTTGTAATAAAATAAAGTAAATTAGCAGAAGAGAAATACAATTCAAATCAAAATTTGGTGTGAATACCCTTTGTCTTTGAATTGTTACAGTTTCACACTTTGTACAGTACACCTGCACAAAGTCAGGAATTTTATAGGATCAGAGTCAGGTGTATGGTAAAGAATTATACCAAGCAGTTGCTAATTTAAAAAACAGAAAGGGGAACTATGTAAATGTGTTTGTGGACTACAGTTCAACATAATAAATAACAAGATAATTGCCCCCACATTTATCTCTAAGTTGTATGTTCTGGGACTCAGTTTGCCCCTGTGTCAATGGATCTCCAACCTCCTCATAGACAGACAACAAACAGACATCAGCACTGGAGCTTCTCAGGGTTGTATTCTGAGCCCCCTGCTGTACTAGCTGTACACTTATGGCTTGTTTGGCCACTTTCAAATGCACCACCATCATTAATTGTGCTGGTGACACTGTTGTGTTGTGCCTGTTCCCCTTTGCAATGTTTTGGAAACGCCTCCGCGTTGCTAACGCTCTGAATCAGGTGTAAAATCCGGCCAATGGAAACTTGTGACGTCACTGGCGGGGCGACGTCATGAACCAGGGAGCTACAAAATGTGCAAGCAATGGAGCAATGCTAGCTCTGTTTGTTCAAGTAAGAGCTTTGTGTGTGAATCTGTGTAAGCAATGGCTCAAGCAAAACAAAACTTTCACTTGACTTGTGTGTTGTTTGCTTGGGAGTGGACCATGCTCAGTCGGCTCTCAAGGGAAAAGATTGTTTGCAATGTATTTGTATGGCTATGCGCACGCTCTGCTCTTCCGCAGGTCGTGGGGTTCGCAGGCCGACTTGGCAGAAGGGATGGAGACGGATGAGTTCCCTCCAGCTCCCTGTCAGGCCAAGCACTCGTTTCCTGGGGAAGCATGCCCTTTGGCGGTTTCTTCTCACGGCGCATGCAATGTAGAGCTCTATATTTCTTCCTCCGAGGAGGGAAAATTTTTGGAAGCTAGTGAGCCCAAGGACTCCTCACAGCCTGTGCTGTACGAGGAGCTCTGGAGGCAGTGATGCGGGCCGTGTCCAAACTAGAACTAGCTTAGCCGGACGAGCAGCGGATGCAACACACTCTTAGTAAGCTGGATGCGCATTTTCTGTGCCTTGCATTACAGCCTCCATGCCGGGGCCTAACGTTTTCCCCCCCGACCTGCACACCGAGGTGAGGAGCGGTCATGAGTGGCCACTCCGCCCAAGTTTGGTGGAACAAGCTACATCTCTCATGGCACATAACTGCCTGCAGATCCTCCTGTGGTCCCAGGGAAAGCTCCTCTCATTGAGAGCAATTTATATCCTGTGTCTTCTAAATTAGAAAGCAGACGCCCTTTCGAGGAAAGGGCCAAGGCCCAGGGAATGGAGGCTCCACCCTGAGATGGTAGAGCAGATATGGTAGAGAATTGACAGAGCCCAGGTGGATCTGTTTGCGACTCAGGAGACTTCGCACTGTCCCCTCTGGTTCTCTCTCTCTCACCCACTGGGGCTGGACGCCATGGTGCAGAGGTGCCCAAGGCTACACCTGTACGCATTTCCCCCTGTCGAGCTGATTCCGGGAGTTCTGTATAGAGTTCGCCAGGTAGGAGCCCGTCTCCTCCTGGTGGCACCTCATTGGCTGGACAGACCATGGTTTACGGACCTGGTGTCCCTTCTCAAGGTACCTCCTTGGGAAATCCCTCCCAGGAGGGTTCTCCTCTCTCACACAGCTTACATCAGAAGATATATGGCTAGTTCTCCATGATGTTTGGAACCACCGACCTGTTGAGTTCCTTTAAAAACTGTGTGCAAGTGTACCTAGAAGAATTGGTGATGTTTTGCCGGCAAAGCGTAGTCACACCAAATAATGATTTGATTTGGTTTTCTCTTTTGTTAATTTACTTTCCATTTTAAATGCTACCAATAAATGAACACTTCTATTTTTAAGAGCATCCTTACTTTACAGCTTACTTTTTCACAACTGCCTTGTGCAGAATACATATACAAACACTATATACATATACAAACACTATATACACATGCCACCATCTTGATAATTACTAAAAATGTTATTAGCTTACTTGAGAATCTGTTGAGATACGAAGAAGATTTTATCAGCATGATGGGTCTTATGATACTGACAGTTAAACAAGTAATAACCTCCAACAGAAACCCTAAGGAAAAAATAAATCGCACCAATGTCAGGCATGGAATCTGGGTTGACCATATGAAAGCTGCCATAAAAATAGGGCAAAACACCTTGGATTTACCTTCTGTCGACCACAAGCAGAAAGCAATAATCATGCAAATATTTGGAAAAAGGATCAGAGAAATGTGTATTTTCATGGCACTTTTGGTAACAACTAAGGAAAAGAAAAAAGAAAAGCTTTGTATTTAGACTTCCATTGGCAACTGAATGTTTTCAAGCAAAAAAAATTATAAATGGTACTTTAAATACCTCTCTTCCGCAGGAGGTTAAAAACAGGACCACAAAATCCTACTGCCAGCAATAGTGCAATCAAGCAAAACATCAGGATTAGTATATGTAATGCAGAGAAACCTGTAGCAATGAGACATGAATAATAAACAACTGTGAATGACCCCGAACTAAACAAAGATTCATAAAATGCTGCTGGATGGCTGCCCTCCCACTCTGTGTAAAGCTGATCATTGTAAACTGTGTCTTCATCAGGAAAAAAAATTAATAAAAATAAATAAAAATTAATGTAAAAAATACATTGCTTGACTCAAGCAATTCAGATTTAGATTCACATTTACACAAGCATCTCATAATGCCATTGTTACAATGTTTAAAGCTCTGAATTGTTGTCCTCTGGTGTATCTTAAACTTTTTATTTCACTGTGGCAGGACTGTTAAAGCAGATGTGTAAAAAAGTCATTAGTGATTTTGACCAGGTACATTACCTACACCATGCAGTAACACAGTGGTCCTTGCTGACATGTCACTAGTGTGGACCTCACATGTGAATTCTCCTATATCTTTCATCTTCACCTCCTTTAGCTTTAGTGAGAAGTTTCCTTTGGTGATTTCAGAAAGAAAGAAATCAACCCTTCCCAGATAACTCTCATGTGAGGAATCTGGGAAGATTTCACTGTCTTGATAAAGCAGGAAAAGAATGTCTTGATCTCCATCTGTCTTCTTCCAGGTCACTTCTTCAATCTCACTCATTGGTACATGAGAATCTACAGAGCAGTTCAGTATGACATCCTCACCCTCATTTGCAAAGACAGCATGGTCTGCCCCTTTCACCACAAAATGCTCTACAAGAACATGGAAAAAGTTAATAATAACAGTAAATACAAAGTGTAGTAGTGGATTAGATGTGTAAATCTCTGAACTTGTCCTCTGGTGTATCTTAATCCCATCCTAAACATTTCATTTCACTGTGGCAGGACTGTTTAAACAGATGTCTAAAAACGTTTAGTGATTTTGACCAGTTACATTACCACCACCATGCAGTATCACAGTAGTCCTTGCTGAAATGTCACTAGTGTGGACCTCACATGTGAATTCTCCTTTATCTTCCATCTTTACTTCCTTCAACTGTAGTGAGAAGTTTCCTTTAGAGATTTCGGTGGAAAAGAAATCAACTCTTCCCCGATAACTCTCATGTGAGGAGTCTGGGAATATTTCACTGTTTTGATAAAGCAGGACAAGAATGCTTTCATCTCCATCTGTCTTCTTCCAGGTCACTTCTTCAATCTCACTGGCTGGTACATGGGAATCTACAGAGCAGTTCAATATGACATCCTCACCCTCATGGGCAAAGACAGCATGGTCTGCCCCTGTCACAACAAAATTCTCTAAAAGGACATGGACAAAGTTAAAGTAACAGTAAATACAAAGTGTAGTAGTGGATTTTAAATGTAATAAGGACATGGTTACATACTGATCTCTTTCATTTCCATTATAACTTGACCAGTGTCCTGGGTTGTGTTGACTTGGCATCTATAAACTCCAACATCATCTTTGACCACATTTTTCAGTAAGATGGAGAAATTCCCTTTTGGGACCTCATCTGGAAAAAAGTCAGCTCTGTCTCTAAACACCTGAGTCTGGAGATCTGGTCTGCTTTTTCCTTGCTGGAAGAGGCTCACTACAGAATCTGTATCCAGCTTTCTCCATTCTACCTGGAGATCTTCTAAAGGCAGTGAACCTTTAATAAAGCATGGCAGGAGAACTGATCTTCTCACCTGGGCCACAAGTGGATCTGAGGGGCCATGGATTTGAAGAGCTGCATTAATAACAAAGTAAACAAGGAACAGGTATGTACAGAAATATAATTTGTCTAGCGTTTCTTTCAATTTCCTTCAGATTAATTGAGGCAAACAAAGCCACAGTTGTGTTCAAGAAGAAAGTCAAATATTTACAAATTTCATTTACAGCAAAGATTTCAATCATAAAATGTGAACAAATTATATACACTATTTGTCATTAGTAATAAAGAACATTATGCTCCTATCAGGTTCCCTGGTGGTCTAGTGGTTAGGATGCGGCGCTCTCAACGCCGTGGCCGGGTTCGATCCCCGGTCAGGGAACCAACCCCAGCCATTAGGGGTTGCACAAGCCTTAGTGCCGGTCCCAAGCCAAATGGAAAGGGTTGCGTTAGGAAGGGCATCCAGCGTAAAAACATGTGCCAAATCAAACATGCGGATGATCTGCTGTGGCGACCCCTAATGGGAGAAGCTGAAAGAAAGTTTTAATAAAGAACATCATGCATAATAATCTAAGATATAAAAATCCTTGTTCAAAAAAAAACTTGTTCAAACCGGTACTGCAAGTTCACAGCTAAACCAATCATCTGTAAAGTAAAAAAAGTCTACACACCTTTCTGAAATTACAGGTTTTTAAAATATAAAAACAGAAATAATATAAATGTCACACTTGTTACATCTTTAATGTGATCTTCCAACAAACAAAAATCCATAGGAGAAAACTGTACATTTAATATTCAGGAACATTTTAAATGATGAAAAACTACCACTACCAAGTCTACACACCCCTCTCAAATAATATTTTGAGGAAGCACCTTTTGCCTTTATTACAGCATCAAGTGTTTGTGAAAAAGTCTCTTAACTGCACACATCTGGACTTTGGAATTTTACCCCACTTTGCAAAGAAAATTTTATGTTGGCTCTTTTTAGGTCATTCCATAGTTTTCGATGGGGTTTTCTTTGGAAAAATCCATTGGTTTCTGGAAGCTTTTCATTTTCGTATCTATCTTGACGATTGCTCCTGGCCCAACTGAAGAGAAGCAGCCTCTAAGCATAATACTACCTCCACCATGCTTTATTGTTAGTATGCTGTTCCTTGGACGATGCTCTTGATGCTGTTGACTTTGTGGCAAACCAACCTTTTATAATGATGACCAAAAAGTTACATCATAACACATTTTCCCATATTAATTAGGGTGACAATGAATCTTTTGGCATAATTTAGACAGGCTTGCATATTCTTCTACCCACCTTACTCCACAACCCAGACTTGCAGAATACATGAAATGGTAGTTACATGTACCAGTACCAAGTGACCAGTACCTGACAGAAAATAATTCCTTCAGTGTTGCTGTTGACCTTTTGGTAGCCTCCCTGATAAGTTTCCCTCTGGTCTTTGTAATGTCTTTGTCATGTCACATTTTCTCCATATATTGCTGTCTCTAAACACCTGAGTCTGGAGATCTGGTCTGCTTTTTCCTTGCTGGAAGAGGCTCACTACAGAATCTGTATCCAGCTTTTTCCATTCTACCTGGAGTTCTTCTAAAGGCAGTGAACCTTTAATAAAGCATGGCAGGAGAACTGATCCTCTCACCTGGGCCACAAGTGGATCTGAGGGGCCATGGACTCGAAGAGCTGCATTAATACCAAAGTAAACAAGGAACAGGTATGTACAGAAATATAATTTGTCTAGCGTTTCTTTCAATTTCCTTCAGATTAATTGAGGCAAACAAAGCCACAGTTGTGTTCAAGAAGGAAGTCAAATAATATCTTTTATTATTTATAATTATCTTTTATTAAAAATTTGTATTTTCTACTAAACACATCTTTAACCTGAAATCAAAGCCAAGAGCAAAAAGGCATTTGGCATCCATTCCAGGAAGCAGCTGGTGTAGTTTTGCCACATTCCTTAAAACATGTGGTTGTACTTTTAAGATTGCAGGTATCGTTTTAGCAAACGGAATGAAAATGAGACATATGTTACTACATTTACATTTACAGGATTTGGCTGACACCCTTATCCAGAGCGACTTACAAAGTGCATTGAAGTATCTATCCATAAACACAATCTGATACTGAAACATTACAACCTAAAACTGTGTTCGGCAGAAAATAGTTATAAGGGACGTTTTAACAAATGCTAATTTAGGTAGTACTGCAAGATTTCGTGTTTGCATATTGTTGGAAGACAGCTAGAGACTCGTTCAGATGGCAAGTGAAAGCTTGTTCAACCTCCTTAGTGCCAGAATAAAGAAGTCTCTTGAAGCATGTCTTCCTTCTGCCCTGAGAGATGATGGATCCTACCGAGCATTGGAAGATAGAAGGAGCGTGATGATGTGTTAAGTCAAGTGCTGAGAGGCAGAAAAGTGCTGGTCCGTTTTTTTTGGATTTGCAAACAATCATCAGTGTTTTAGATCGGATGTAGGAGCTACTGGAAGCCAGTGGAGGGAGTGAAGCAGTGGGGTGGTGTGGGAGAATGGGAAAGCACTTGAGTGGCCTGAGTGGATAGAAATTGAGAAAATTTAATATTTTGAAGAAGAAATTAACATGAGCATGCAAGATTGACAATTAAAAAAACAGTTGATTGTTCATGATTACCCCAAGGTTGCATACAGTCTCCAAAAGTGACAGAAGAGATATACCATCCTATATTTGATATATACATTTTTTATCTGCTTTGGAAATGATTTTAAACAGTGACACCATCATTCTTATCATTGTCCTGCTTTGCTTCACGGGGATTTTTATTCAATTTTTTTTCCTTACATGTTCGTTTACTGCCACCTGCTGGTAAAACAAATAAATGACTATAACAGTATACCCGTGTATAAAATAATTCTAGTCAGCATTAGCCATTGACTAAATAAAGAAAAAAAAAAAAATAAATAAATAATAATAATAATAATAATTCACACGACAATCCATACACTTTTTTTTTTAATTTCCAAAATTTTGTCAGTGCAATATAATAATTTTTTTTTTTTCAATTGAATAATCACAATCAGTTTGTAGCGGAATTTGAACACTTTTGGTGGGCTATGATGGGAAAATAATGAACTTCGGGGTACTACCAGTAAATATGGACCATGCCACAACATCTTTTTGTTGTTGATGATGATGATTATTCTTCTACAACAGCACAGTGTGTTCTGCCTTACTGGATAAAGTAATGACATTATTCTGAAGTGAAGAATCAGAACTGTTGGTGATACCAGTGTTTTTTTTTTGTTTTTTTTTATACATTTAATGTGAAAACATTTGAAATATTTATACTGATATTGATTGATTAATACTGTATGTTTCTAGACATAAAACAAAAAACAAAAATGCACCACAAAACACAAAAAGGTTACATTTATACATTGAATCAATTCTTATTTTATGACACTTTCTTATGGATAAAAAAGAGGGACA
The DNA here is from genome assembly GCF_946808225.1 of Silurus aristotelis. Taxonomy (NCBI): domain Eukaryota; kingdom Metazoa; phylum Chordata; class Actinopteri; order Siluriformes; family Siluridae; genus Silurus; species Silurus aristotelis. The sequence continues at coordinate 5,655,671 of NC_139577.1, read as the reverse complement.
TGGAGGACTTAAAACAACAGATCTATAGATTTCAAATAAAGCCTCATTACTTGCTAAGTGTACTTATATTGATTTTATATTTAATTAATAAAACTGGAGCAATGGAGAAATGTAAAACCATTTCACAATGTTTCTTTATTACAGTAGTCCATTGATTATTTGTGACCATCTGCTGTATTGCAGCTAAATCTCCTAAATTTAGTAACTTGATCTCTTAACATGCCTGGTAGCTTCTGTGTGACAGAGTCAGTGACTCACTAGAAGAAATGCAAAAAGCTTTGACTCAAAGTCCATCCATCCAACACATGACACCATCAAGACAGCTGAATAGTCTGAGGTTGAGTGCAGAAAACAGTGGCATGTTATAAACATCTTCGGTCTTTTCTTCGGTCATCTTCTGTTTTTTGCACCTTTGACTGTATTATAGTATAGTACACTGTTTACATGCTGTTTTTTGCACCTCTTGACTTGACTGCTGCTGTTTTTCTGCACTACATTGTTCTGTTTATATTCACTTCCAGGTATAGTTTTTACAGTTCTCCTCGCACAGTACGGTATAATCAAAGTATACAGTAGGATTACTGGTCGGCGCTATATTGGGTTTTGTATCTTGTCTTGTGTCGTCTGTCTGCACTGTCTCTCTGTACTGTTTTTTGTCTGCACTGTTTGCACTAGGTTGCACTCGAAGCACTTTATGTAGCTTGTGTTGTGTTGTAGCTTTATGTTGTTGTTTAGTGTAGCACCACGTTGTCTCATTTTTACTGTGTACTGTGTACCACTGTGTATAGTAGAAATGACAATAAAAGCCTCTTGACTTGACTTTCTTGATTTCGGAAAAAATTATTATTATTAGGGGTAAAGGGCTGGGGAACTCGACTAACAGTGAACAGAAACCATTTCCAGTTCAAACAAATTACATTTATATACATTGTAATGAAAGGTTTCATACCTCAGGTGCTATTACTCTTTTTTCTCTCCCCTTCATATCTTCAAATTTGCGCATTATTCTGTGTACAGTATGACAGTGGAAAGGTTGCGTCATTCCTCTTTCAACTCTGATCAACAGATTATACTGTACTTACGGGGAAAAAAAGGGGACGTTGACCTGCCTTACGATCTTGTCCCTGCCTTGCTATCTCGTCCCTGTAACATATAGAGTACATCAGTAGGCAGATACACAAATTTTAAACAAAGCAGCTGTGTTCTATTTATTCATCTAGCTATCTATTTATTAATGAATCTATTTATTTATTTTAGTGTAACATTTAATTTCTTAAAGTTTGAATTGTATTTTATTTTTGTAGAAAGTTATACCAAAGTAGCCTTTAGTCATATATATATATATATATATATATATATATATATATATATATATATATATATATATATATTTTTTTTTTAATGAGTATAGAATGAACAATCAATTGCTTTTGCACTGTACTCACAGGCATCGTAGATCTGTAACGCGAGCCAAGCGGAAACAAACACCGTTTCAACTGGTAAAACGATCACACGGAGATCGCCGATAGTCCGTGCTCCTTTTTCTAGAAGCCAGCGATACAGTTACGTCTAAGTATAAAGCTGATCTTGTTAAATAAAAATGCATTGCATCGTGTTATTGCGTAGAAATTATATCACCATGTCCAGATGATCTGGAATTAAGTCGCACAGAGGGTAACATTTTTTATTTCCAATCAGAAGGTTGTGGTTTTAAATCCCACCACCACTAATCTGCCACTGCTGAGACCCTGAGAAAGACCTTTAACCCTCAAATGCTTAGTTGTATGAATGAGATCATTGTAAGTCGCTCAGGATAAGGGCCTCTTAAAAATGCCATAAATGTAAAATGTGTGTCTCTCTTTTGAATTTCCCTCTGGGATGAATAATAAAGTGATGTCTGTTCTTAAATAAATGGTGTAAGCAGTGAACATTCTAGAATTGTCATGCCCCCCAACCCTATACTTACATTTACATGTTCATCAGTTGACAGGTTTATCAAGAGCAACAGTAACATCTCTCATTAATACTGTACGGCTGAGCTTGATGGTTAAGGGCCTTGCTCAAGAGGCCCGGCAGTGCTTTTGGGATTTGAACACACAACCTTCTGATCAGAAATACAACAGCTTAAATACTGAGCTACCACTTAACTTAGATGTGATGGTCCATTTGAGAAAAATAGGAATAATCCCTTGCTCATGTACAAAAACAGTGTTCCTATCGTTAGAATTACATTTATGCATTTCATTTATCACATTCATACATATGAGCAGATATGGGGGTAAGGGCCTTGCTCAGGGGCCCAGAAGTGGCAACTTGGTGTTGCTGGGATTTGAAGTCACGACCTTCGGAGTCAAAGTCGAATGACAAACACTAAGCTCCCCAATTATTATGTCTATGGCCACTAACCCTGTGTCTTTGAGCTAAACTAAATACAATTTGATTTGATTTGATTTGATAAACTTCTTAACATATTACTAATTGGTTTCCAGTGGAACCCATTGGTGGTATATCAACATATTTACCTAATATGCATTATATATTCAAAATAAGACAATTCGATGTCAAAATTTTCTTATGAAATCATACATTACCTGCTTTCAGGATCAGTTCTGCGATGAGAGCAATTGCATTTACAGTACTGAGACCTACAGCTCCAAACATGTAGACCATAGCATGAAGAAACTCTGAAATTTCAAATAAAATCAGTTGTGATTATTTTGATGATTCAGTAATAAAAACAAGAGAAAAGCTAACATTATTACAAATAAGACACTTCCTTGTTCATTTAGTTCTTTTCCTGTTCTATATTTTGTTTATCTTTAAGGAAATCGATTTTTAGCATCATTATGAACAACTGTTCTCAGTCGATTTACTTTTAAACCGCTAGCAATTATTTTTTATTATGACTGACCCTTGGATTTGTACACAAGTTTAAGTAATACTGTGATTATCATGTTTAACCTTTTTTCTTTGATTGCTCTTTTGCTTTGGATCTTCGTTTTGAAACATATTCGATTCCTCTTAGTTTAGACTTCAGGTAAATATACCTCCTAGAAATGCATCCTTACAATATCCTGAGGTCCTGTTTGTTTAATCATGACATTATGATAATTGACAGGAGAAGTCAAGATAATGAAGAGATTTACCTGGTAAATATACGGGATGCTTAAACAAACATGTTGCCGCCAAAACATGTATGAATGGCGTGAGAGCCAGATATCCAGCAAGATCTGGAACGGCATTCAAATATATTACCATTATACATACCATTATAAATACCATTTTTATTTGTAAATATATGATTCAAATATGATTTCTAATGCACAGTCTTATAAGGATTTTGGTGCTGAATCAGACGCTAATGGAAAACAAAAACATTATTGTGTCCAGTCTTACCCAAACATCTCCTGTCTGTCTGTCAGTCTGTCTGTCTGTCTGTCTGTCTGTCTGTCTGTCTGTCTGTCTGTCTGTCTGTCTGTCTGTCTAGTTATCTATCTACATTTAACCCCTTCAGGGTTGTCCAAAGGTATTAACAAAATATTGCAAGCTTACTGTATAGCAATTAGTCTGTTACACCTTCTTTAGATAGTAGATAAACTACATACTAAAAAAATGTTTCATGTAGTTTAACTGCAGTTTAACTGTGTACAGCGGCATCCTGCACTATTCAACAATTGAGGAACAATTAATATTGCAATTATTTTGTACCTTTCACTTCGATGATTTTTTGTACATAATGAAAGTACACTATTCCATGCACAATTATTAGAAGTGCAACAATGACACTGCAGCAAAAATCTGAAAACAAACAAAAACAACATACAAAAAAATAAAATGATCAAATGATTATAAATTATAGTGGAACCAGTATTGTGCATGGATTGGACCAGTAATGTGCATGGATTGAAAAAAAAATGCTTCTTTGACTTACATTCTATTTTTCTCCATTGAGGGCAGCATCCTGTATTCTGTCCTCGGTAGTGACGCAATAGACAACTCAAAACTAACCATGCAAATATGAACAATATACCTTCAAACGCAATCATCCATCCTGCAATATAAAAAAATTAATTTTAAGCTCATGAGATTAATAATAATTAGGTAAAAACCACTGTATATATAAATAAATTAGAATATAATTAAAAAGTTTATATATTTTTGTAATATAATACAAAAAGTGAAACTTGTATATTATATAGATTCATCACACACAGACTGATATATTTCAAGTGTTTATTTCTTTTAATTTTAATGATTATGGCTTGCAGCTAATAAGATCCCAAAATTCAGTATTTCAGAAAATTTGAATATTGTGAAAAAGTTCAATATTGGAGATTTGTGGTGTACCACTCTAATCAGCGACTTATATTCAAACACTGCAAAGGTTCCCTGAGCCTTTAAATGGTGTCTTATTCTGGTTCAGGCTCCACAATCATGGGGGAAGACTGCTGACTTGACAGTTGTTCATACCGCGATCAATGACACCATGGAGGGTAAGACACAAAAGGTCATCGCTGAAGCTGCTGTTTACAGAGAGCTGTATCCAAGCACATTAATGAAAAGTTGAATGGAAGGAAAAAATTTGGTAGAAAAAGGTGAAACGAAGCCTCTTTAAGAATTTGGGGAGATTCACAAAGAGTGGACTGCAGCTGGGGTCACAGATGTTTCCATGGGCAACAACTGATGCATTTTTTGTGTCAAGCCACTTCTGAACCGGAGACAACGTCAGTGACTTACCTGGGCAAAGGACAAAAAGGACTGGACTGTTGCTCAGTGGGCCAAAGTCGTCTTTTCAAATGAAAGGAAAGATAATTTTGCATTTTATTTGGAAATAAAGGTCCCAGAGTCTGGAAGAGAAGAGGAGAGGCATAGAATCCAATTTGCTTGAGGTCCAGTGTAAAGTTTGCACAGTCAGTGGTGGTTTAGGGAGTCGTCTCATCTGCTGGTGTTGGTCCACTGTGTTTTATCAAGTCCAAGGTCAGCAGAACCATCTACCCGGAAGTTTAAGAGCACTTCATGCTTCCCTCTGCTGTACCAAGTATTTTGTACATATATAGTAAATAAACATACTTTCCAGAAGACCAACAATTCACTAAAATGTTTTTTTACTTATAAAGTATTCCATTTCTTTGAGATTGTAAATTGGTGGGATTTTGTGAGCCACAATCATAAAAAATGTAAGAAACAAACACTTGAAATATATTAGTCTGTGTTTGATGAATCTATATAATATATGAGTTTGACTTTAAGTATTGAATTACTAAAAATAGACCAACCTTTTAATTATATTCTATTTTGATGAGACGCACCTGTACATTCAACAATTTCATAAAAAAAAAAAAATGCATGTTTCAAACAAAGAAATAAATAGTCAATAAAATACAGTGTTACCAAATATTTTCTAACTGGTTGTACATTTGCATTCTCATTATAAAAGTTCTTACCTCTTTTATCAAATTCTGGTAATGTAACAGACAAAAGAATGTAAATACAAATGACGTTTAGGCTGAAAACAGTCACGATAATAGATGACAGAGCAATTTGTACACCTGTGAAGGTAAAATAAATATATCATACGTTGTGTGTTGAAACGCCTTTTCAGCTTATAGTGAATTATATTGATTCCAGTCCCAGTTATGATACTTACAGCTAAAAGCTTCTCCTTGGAAAAAGTGTTTTTGTAGTGAGAGGACCATCAGCATCACCATGACAGGAGGTGCTAATGCATAAATTGCCTCAGTGATGTCTAAAGGATTGAAGAGAAATACAGAGTTAGCCAAACATTTTTTTCCTATGTATAATGTATAGATGATGACTGAGATGATGTTTGGTAGAGATTATGAGAGGAATACAAATAATGTATGAAGTAAACAGACCTGCATTGTATTACGATACTCACAGATGTGAAGGGTCTCGATTGCTGCTGAGTAGAAATCCAAACAGGACCAGGTTAAATATTTCTAGACACACAGTCTGGTGCAGCCGGAGACCATAGACAGCTGTAGACAAATGAGGGAACGAATCGTATTATCTAAAACTTTCTTTCGGCTTCTTCCATTAGGGGTCGCCACAGCGGATCCTCCGCATGTTTGATTTGGCACATGTTTTTACGCTGGATGCCCCTCCTAACGCAACCCTCCCCATTTATCCGGGCTTGGAACTGGCACTGAGAGTGGCTGGGGTTGGTTCCCTGACCGGGGATCGAACCCGGGCCGCAGCGGTGAGAGCGCCGCATCCTAACCACTAGACCACCAGGGAACCAACTAATCTTATTATATGTATATATAACTTAACAATAGCAGCTCCTTAAAGTCAAACCCTGAAGCTGTGTGGTGGCAATGCTCCCCCTTTTAACTAGTGTGTCAAACAATTACAGAAGATACATACAGTATCAGTACATATCTTACCTAAAACAATAGCACTGATGAAAGTCCCCACTGCAAAGATGATCAGTACTGTTACTGTGTGTCCTGCTGTTCTCTGTATCATAGCAACATTTCCAAAGAAAACTAAATAAGAGATTAAAAAAATATATATATATATATATCTTCTTCTTCTTCTTCTTTCGGCTGCTCCCATTAGGGGTCGCCACAGCGGATCATCCGTCTCCATACCACCCTGTCCTCTATATCTGCCTCTTTTACACCAACTACCTGCATGTCTTCCCTCACCACATCCATGAACCTCCTCCTTGGCCTTCCTCTTTTCCTCCTACCTGGTGGCTCCATCTTCAGCATTTTTCTACCAATATAATTCATGTCCCTTCTCTGCACATGTCCAAACCATCTCAATCTCGCCTCCCTCACCTTGTCACCAAAACATCCTACATGTGCTGTCCCTCTAATAAACTCATTTCTAATCTTGTCCATCCTCGTCACTCCCAACGAAAACCTCAACATCTTCAGCTCTGCTACCTCCAGCTCCACCTCCTGTTTTTTACTCAATGCCACTGTCTCTAATCCATACAACATCGCAGGTCTCACCACAGTCCTATAAACTTTCCCTTTCATTCTTGCAGATACTCTTCTATCACAAATCACTCCTGTCACTCTTCTCCACCCACTCCACCCTGCCTGCACTCTTTTCTTTACTTCCCTAACACACTCTCCATTACTTTGCACTGTTGACCCCAGGTACCTGAACTCCTCCACCTTCTCCACCTCTTCTCCCTGCAACCGCATCACTCCACTGCCCTCCCTCTCATTCACACACATGTACTCTGTCTTACTCCTACTGACTTTCATTCCCCTTCTCTCCAGCGCATATCTCCACCTTTTCAGGCTCTTCTCAACCTGCTCTCTACTCTCACCACAAATCACAATATCATCTGCAAACATCATAGTCCAGGGAGACTCCTGTCTGACCTCGTCCGTCAACCTGTCCATCACCACTGCAAACAGGAAAGGGCTCAGGGCCGATCCTTGATGCAGTCCAACCTTCACCCTGAACCAGTCTGTCGTACCTACTGCACACTTTACTGCCGTCACACTGTCCTCATACATGTCCTGCACCACCCTCACATACTTCTCTGACACACCTGACTTCCTCATACAATACCACAACTCCTCTCTCGGCACCCTGTCGTACGCTTTCTCTAAATCCACAAATACACAATGCAGCTCCTTCTGTCCTTCTCTATACTTCTCCATCAACATCCTCAAAGCAAATAAGGCATCTGTGGTGCTCTTCCTCGGCATGAAACCATACTGTTGCTCACAGATGGTCACCTCTTCTCTCAGCCTGGCTTCCACTACTCTTTCCCATAACTTCATGGTGTGACTGATCAACTTAATTCCCCTGTAGTTACTGCAGGTCTGCACATCTCCCTTATGCTTAAAGATCGGTACCAGCACACTCCTTCTCCATTCCTCAGGCATCCTCTCCCCTTCCAGAATCCTGTTAAACAATCTGGTTAAAAACTCCACTGCCATCTCTCCTAAACATCTCCACGCTTCTACCGTTATGTCATCTGGTCCAACCGACTTTCCATTCTTCATCCTCTTAATCGCTGCTCTCACTTCCTCCTTACTAATCCTATCTACATCCTGCTTCACCAACTCCACATCCTCCAACCTTCTCTCTCTCAGATTTTCCTCATTCATCAGCTGCTCAAAATACTCCCTCCATCTTCTCAACACACTCTCCTCACTAGTCAACACATTTCCCTCTCCATCCTTTATTGCTCTAACTTGCAGTACATCCTTCCCAGCTCGGTCCCTCTGCTTGGCCAATCGGTATAAATCCTTTTCTCCTTCCTTAGTGTCCAACCTCTTATACAGTTCCTCATATGCCTTTTCCTTGGCTTTCGCCACATCCCTTTTAACCTGCTGCCGCATCTCCTTGTACTCCTGCCTACTCTTCTCATCACTCTGTCGATCCCACTTCTGTTTTGCCAATCTCTTTCCCCTAATGCTCTCCTGCACTTCCTCATTCCACCACCACGTCTCCTTGTCTTGCTTTCTATTTCCAGATGTCACACCAAGTACTTTTCTAGCTGCCTCCCTCATCACTCCTGCAGTAGTTGCCCAATCATCCGGCACCTCTTCACCACCACCAAGCCCCTGTCTGACCTCTTCCCTGAACCTCACACTACACTCTTCCTCCTTCAGTTTCCACCATCTTATTCTTCTTTCAAACCTTACTTTCCTCCTCTTCTTCTTCGCCTCCAAAACCATCCTACAGACCACCATCCGATGCTGTCTAGCTACACTGTCCCCCGCCAACACCTTACAGTCTCCAATCTCCTTCAGGCTGCATCTCCTACACAGAAGATAATCCACCTGTGTGCACCTTCCTCCACTCTTATACGTCACCCTATGATCCTCCTTCTTCTTAAAATACGTGTTCACCACTGCCATTTCCATCCTTTTAGCAAAATCTACCACCATCTGCCCTTCCACATTCCTCTCCTTAAAACCATACCTACCCATCACCTCCTCATCACCTCTGTTCCCTTCACCTACATGCCCATTAAAGTCTGCCCCAATCACCAATCGTTCTTTCCTAGGTACACCATATACCACTTCATCTAATTCACTCCAGAATCTTTCTTTCTCCTCCATCTCACAGCCAACTTGTGGAGCATAGGCACTGATGACATTTATCATCATCCCTTCAACTTCCACCTTCACGATCATCACCCTATCAGAAACTCTCTTCACCTCCACTACACTCTTACTGTACGCTTCCTTCAGAATCACCCCTACACCATTTCTCTTTCCATCCACACCATGATAAAACAGTTTAAACCCACCTCCAATGTTCCTGGCCTTACTCCCTTTCCACTTGGTCTCCTGAACACACAACACATCTACCTTTCTCCTCTCCATCATATCAGCTATCTCTCTCCCTTTACCCGTCATAGTACCAACATTTAAAGTACCAACCCGAACCTCTACTCTCCTACACTGCTCCTTTTCCTGCCGTCTCTGTAGACGCCTTCCTCCTCTCCTTCTCCTCCTTCTCCTCCTTCGGCCAACAGTAGCCCAATTTCCACCGGTACCCTGTCGGCTAACGATACCTGTGGCGGTCGTTGTTAACCCGGGCCTCGACCGATCCGGTATGAAATTCTCATTTGTGATCCGCATATTTGATTTGGCACATGTTTTACGCTGGATGCCCTTCCTAACGCAACCCTCCCCATTTACCCGGGCTTGGGACCGGCACTAAGAGTACACTGGCTTGTGCCCCCCTAATGGCTGGGTTAAATATATATATATATATATGGGTTATATATAGGCCATATATAGGTTCAACTATAGGGTATAGGGTAAACAATTTGTCAGTCATGTGTAACATAACTACTGTAATGACTAAAAAAAGAAAACATTTATTTGTACCCACTATCTTTTGTTAGGTTTATAACGTTATTTTTATATTTTATATTTTATGGCGTGGCTACCGTAACAACCTGTGCAGTGTGATTTGTTTCTGTAGGTTGTACTGGATTCCATCTAGTCTGGAATCCAGGTCATGTCTTCCTGCTCTGCTCTGACTGGCTCTCACTTATCTGTGCTAAGTTGGGTTCCAATATTTCCTTGCTTTAAACTGTTATGGTGTACTGTATAGGTGCTATGAACTTTAGGGACTGCTGATTGTGTTAAAATATTAAGCAAGGGATGCAAATACTAATTGGACACTGACTATTTGAGCTGTTTGTCTAGGCTTTAGGCCCAGAAACCGGTGAATGGTATACAGTGAGGAAAATTATTTAAATATAAAAGTATTTGAACACCCTGCTATTTTGCAAGTTCTCCCACTTAGAAATGATAGAGGGGTCTGAAATTGTAAGTGCATGTCCACTGTGAGAGACATAATCTAAAAAAAAAAAATCCAGAAATCACAATGATTTTTTAACTATTTATTTGTATGATACAGCTGCAAATAAGTATTTGAACACCTGAGAAAGTCAATGTTAATATTTGGTACAGTAGCCTTTGTTTGCAATTACAGAGGTCAAACATTTCCTGTAGTTTTTCACCAGGTTTGCACACACTGCAGGAGGGATTTTGGCCCACTCCTCCACACAGATCTTCTCTAGATCAGTCAGGTTTCTGGCCTGTCGCTGAGAAACACAGAGTTTGAGCTCCCTCCAAAGATTCTCTATTGGGTTTAGGTCTGGAGACTGGCTAGGCCATGCCAGAACCTTGAGATGCTTCTTACAGAGCCACTCCTTGGTTATCCTGGCTGTGTGCTTCGGGTCATTGTCATGTTGGAAGACCCAGCCTCGACCCATCTTCAATGCTCTAACTGAGGGAAGGAGGTTGTTCCCCAAAATCTCGCAATACATGGCCCCGTTCATCCTCTCCTTAATTCAGTGCAGTTGCCCTGTCCCATGTGCAGAAAAACACCCCCAAAGCATGATGCTACCACCACCATGCTTCACAGTAGGGATGGTGTTCTTGGGATGGTACTCATCATTCTTCTTCCTCCAAACACGTTTAGTGGAATTATGACCCAAAAGTTCTATTTTGGTCTCATCTGACCACATGACTTTCTCCCATGACTCCTCTGGATCATCCAAATGGTCATTGGCAAACTTAAGACATGCCTGGACATGTGCTGGTTTACGCAGGGGAACCTTCCGTGCCATGCATGATTTCAAACCATGACGTCTTAGTGTATAATCAACAGTAACCTTGGAAACGGTGGTTCCAGCTCTTTTCAGGTCATTGACCAGCTCCTCCCGTGTAGTTCTGGGCTGATTTCTTACCTTCCTTAGGATCATTGAGACCCCACGAGGTGAGATCTTGCATGGAGCCCCAGTCCGAGGGAGATTCACAGTCATGTTTAGGTTTTTCTATTTTCTAATGATTGCTCCAACAGTGGACCTTTTTTCACCAAGCTGCTTGGCAATTTCCCTGTAGCCCTTTCCAGCCTTGTGGAGGTGTACAATTTTGTCTCTAGTGTCTTTGGACAGCTCTTTGGTCTTGGCCATGTTAGTAGTTGGATTCTTACTGATTGTATGGGGTGGACAGGTGTCTTTATGCAGCTAACGACCTCAAACAGGTGCATCTAATTTAGGATAATAAATGTAGTGGAGGTGGACATTTTAAAGGCAGACTAACAGGTCTTTAAGGGTCAGAATTCTAGCTGATAGACAGGTGTTCAAATACTTATTTGCAGCTGTATCATACAAAGAAATAGTTTAAAAATCATATATTGTGATTTCTGGATTTTTTTTGTAGATTATGTCTCTCACAGTGGACATGCACCTACGATGACAATTTCAGACCCCTCCATGATTTCTAAGTGGGAGAACTTGCAAAATAGCAGGGTGTTCAAATACTTATTTTCCTCATTGTATATTGTGAAACATGGCCATCTTGTTCTTAAAAGTTGGTTTGCTCTAGACAGATGCAAACAATCGCTCAAAAACTTCTAGACCTACTCTAGGTGTGCTTTTCTGACATACCTATACTTACTTTGCTCTAAACTTACTTGAACATGTGGCCATTGTTACAGTTGAATGATAAAGTGGAACAGCCAAAGCCTTTACTGCTTTCTGTAGGCAGTCTGTGAAATAAAACGTTTTGTTTGCATTAAATATACATCTCAAGATCATTCAAAGATCAAGGCAAAGGAATGATGTTCTTCTCTAAGAGAGTAAATGTAATTACTTGGTAACTTGTTGAGATAAGTAGATGTTTTCAGCAGCATGAGAGGCCTCATGAGATTGACACTTGAACAAGCAATGATCTCTGGGGGTAAGGCTAGGAGGGAAAAAAAAAACAAATGACAATCAGGTCCTGGATAATGAAAGGTGTGTATGTTAACAGAGGAAATGTATATGTTAACAAAGGAAAATTACCCTGAGATTACCTTCTGTTGACCACAAGATAAAAGCTGCAAACATGCAGATGTTTGGACAAAGGATCAGAAAAATGTGCATTGTCAAGTCTTTTGAATTAGAACCTAAGAAAGTGATTTTAAAAAGTAAAATGTTAGAGTATTCATTATTACATAATATATTTATTGTCAGTGTTTAATAAAATACCTTTCTTTCTCAGTAGGTTCCAAACAGGACCAAAAAATCCCACTGCAAGCACCAGCGCAACAGAGCAAAGAACAAATATTGATATATGCGGTGTGGTGAAACCTGTGAATAAATGATAGTCATTTATTTGCAAGACTTCAGCATTACATAGTTCATAGGGTCATTTTCAGTAAGAGTTCTACAGATAAACCAGTGGTCATGCTGGGAAAGTTCTATTTCATCCCTTCTAACTATAAGGGCAGGTGTTTCCGGGACATGGTACATTAGTATCAATATAATCTTTATGAACTCTTCTGAAGTTGCCTGTCGTGGAGGTCTGTGGTGCATCTACCTGGGCATTGACACACACACACACACACACACACAAACACACCTTCCCAGATCTTACAAAGGATGTAAAACGTCTATAAACCCTTGCTCATCCTGTATAATTAACCTCCTTTGTTTGCACTGAACTTTATTTATTTTAATGTTCGGTCACTAACATACAGCAAGGCTCCAAAGGGTATGGAAATAATTTATTATAGTGTTATCCACTCATAACGTGATCACAGTTACACAACAAGGTATGCTGATTTTATAACACCACATCTGGCAGTTAACTACATAAAGTAACGTTATTTGCATGTCAACATTATTTCTTGAATTTCTACATGGCCTAGTTCACTACATTTTTATTATTTATTTTTAGATTTAGATGATTGAGTTTTCTTTAAAGCCTCTGAACACCAAAGGAGAGTTTGTTCAAATATTCATGCATAACAAAAATGCATACCATCTGTTGTACAACAAGACAAAAGGACATATGCTAATCCTGTTGCTTAGAAACTAATCTGCAACCTTAGGCTTTGGCTATTGTATCGTGTTACAGATTGGCTGCCCTGCTGTCTCTCTATTTAAGGCTTCATCAAGAAAAAAAATATATTCCGAGCACATGAACACCGTTATGCTGAATTATTAATAAAGTCCTGCTATTAAAATTTTAAGTTCTGAAATGATTTACTTTGGAAATCTACCCATCCTGAGGATTTCATTCATCTGGGGTGGGATTATTGTTTTTTTCTGAGACTCAGTCACAGCTCAGTGGGTGGGAAATGCTTTTTTATATTCCCATTATTTTTCCAGAGAACACCATTCCATCAGGAATGATCACTGTGCGTTGTTTTTTTTTCGTATTTAAAGTGAAATTTCACCTACTCACACTTCCTTTCAGGTTCTGGAAATTCTAACATGTGACGAATGAGTTGATTAGTAATTTCCGACTGGTAAAGCATATTACCTACGCCATCCAGATTCACACAGATCCGTGTAGACCTGTTCATAGCAAAGACCTCACATATGTATGTTCCTTTATCCCCAGCTGTACATCCATCAGCTTGAGTGAGAAGTTCCCTTTGGAGATTTCAGAAGAAAAGAGCTCAACTCTTTTCTTGTACCTCTCATGTGAGGAATCAGAGATGGTATGATTGGTTTGATAAAGCAGGACAAGGACATTTTGGTCTCCGTCTTCCCTTTTCCAGTTCACTTGTTCTATGTTTTTGGCTGGTACTTGCAAATCTACTGAACAGTTCAGTATGACCTCCTCACCCTTGTAGGCAAAGGTGGCTGAGTTTGTCCTGGGCATCACAAGACATTCATGGCCATAGACATGGAGACCTGGATAAAGACCAAACATTACATTGATCCATGCATGTATAAAAGCATAAATATTTTTTTTTTATAATTGTTAGTTCTATAGCTTGTGAATAGCATGTTACAAAATCTCTAAGGATTCAAGATTGTACATTGAGTGCAATAAGTTCTTATTCACGTACTTGAAAATGTTATTATTCTGAATATTTAAGAAAAGAACTGGCTTACCTTCATGTCCCATAGCAAAAAACATCAATAAACCTACTGGCAAATACATCTACCTTGTTGTCTGTTGCATCAGTTTCAACACAACTGCAAGATTTATAACAAACTTAGTCATTTTAATTGCATTATGCAATGAGAGCATGTCTAAACTAGTTGAATATTTTGGAAGAACAAAAACCAAAAAAAAAACAGGGAAATGTGCCAAATAGCAAAGTCTACACCTGCAAACTACAAGCTTTGATGGACACAAGTAAGTGCAATTCAAAATCATAAATGATCAACAAATATAAAATACATTAGCAATGCACTAAGCTATTGGATGGTTAATGAGAAAATAAGTTTTTTTGTATATAGAGTATTTCTGTATTTTAAAACTGAAGATACCTGGTTGAACTACCTTCTTAAAATATGAGTTGTGCAAGAGGCAGGTGCAATTAGATCACAAAGAGATTTTGGCAGATGCTATAACCAACTCAGCATTGGTTGTCTGTGCATTTCACACCTAGGTCTTCAGTGGTGTCCTATCTGAATCGATTTACCTCCTAATACCATCATTAGGACACCACAGCTATGGAAACCATTATTATTAAACAGAAACACAGTATAACAGTGAGAATGAATGGCATTACTAAAGCAAAAAACCTAATTAACACAATTCAACAAGTCTCCTTTCACTGCAGCCACAACTGCACTGCCCACTTCATTCTCTAGCAGAAGACAGGTTTTCTGTGCATTTTCCCCAGGATTTGACATGAAGGCACATGGTGTGTTTTTGTGCATATTTTAGAGGAAAGAAAATGCAAAAGTATAAATAGTTCACAAAAAAGCTTATAAACGTTTTTTAACTGTTTTGGCTGACCTTTCCTCACAATGTCCATCTTGAAAATGCCCTTGTATGACTGGTCAAATTAATTTCTTCTCATCTGTCAGCCACTGTGGAATGAAAAAACAACTATTAAATCTACATGAATATATTTGCGGTTTGCGAGCTCTGACTATCCAATCAAAGGACGGGAAAACAGTTATTGTACCCACATTAGATGGCCCCAGTTTCAGCAACTCAAAATCTGATTGGTTAAAGCAACAGATTTTGACCTGTGATGTGGTGGAAATATGATTGAAACGAAACTCAAACCTAAACAGACATTACAGGAAGCAGTGTGAGGCTATGACAAAGAGAATAGACTATTGGGAATAATTTAATACATATTAATGGAAAGATATTAAAATGTAAGTCAGTGATTCTGATGGCATTTAGGCCAGCAGTGAAGGTCTTGCTGGCCCAGACGACTCGACACTGCTAGCCAGATGCATTAACCTAACATTAAATATGCATTAACCTACCACTGAGCCTTTGATCTAGTAATCCAACATTAGGGGCATTTTAGCATGAAACAGTTTTATGTATGCAAAGATGCTTAATTGAACCAAATGGCCAGACTGGCTTGATCTGGCAGAAACCCTATAACAACTTAAATAACAACTGCTTACAATCATAGTGGGCAGAAAATCAAATAAACTATAAGCAAAATAGAGTAAGCTCATACTGTCTAAAGTACAGGATGTCCCAAAACTGATTCCTAAAGAAAACCCTGCCTGCACTCTTTTCTTCACTTCTCTAACACACTCGCCATTACTTTGCACTGTTGACCTCAGGTACCTGAACTCATCCACCTTCACCTCTTCTTCCTGCAACCACACCCCTCCACTGCCCTCCCTCTCATTCACACACATGTACTCTGTCTTACTCCTACTGACTTTCATTCCCCTTCTCTCCAGCACATATCTCCACCTCTCCAGGCTCTTCTCCACCTACTCCCTACTCTCAACACAAATAACAATATCATCCGTAAACATCATAGTCCATGGACACTCCTGTCTGACCTCATCTGTCAACCTGTCCATCACCACTGCAAACAGAAAATGGTTTAGAGCCAATTATTAATGCAGTCCAACCTCCACCTTAAACCAGTCTGTTGTTCCTACTGCACACTTCATTGCTGTCACACTGTCCTCATTCATGTGCTGCACCACCCTCACATACTTCTCTGACACACCTGACTTCCTCATATTATACCAAACTGCCCCAAGTTATGTAAACTTCTGTAAAGGCAACAAAATCACAAGAACAGACAAAAGAAAAGATTTTTCCCTTTTTTTGTTTTGGAAAAAAAAAAGGTTTTATTGACCATGTTTGCCATTTGAAAGAATCTAGAGAAGCATTTTTGACTTCGGACACAAAGAAACAAAAGTATGCAGCACTCTGTAGTACATTGCTTTGTAAGATGCAAGACTCTAAAGCTTTTCAAAAATTTTACACAATGATTTGGAATATAATTTGTATATTCAACCTGTTCTCAAGCAAAAATAATAAGGCTGCATTGGTTTGGTATTGTGTTGTTTTTTTTAGCCTTCCCAGAAACCTGGCTCCTTGCATAAAGTATGACTACTGCAATATTTGAACAGAGGCTTTAAAAGTGAACTCAACTCAGACGAACTCCAAACTGCAATCTGTGCACAATTCTTTCCTCCTGATTAATGCCTCAAGATAAACACGTTGCAGAACAGACCCTGTGCTCCCAAGAGTAAATCATTTATTTAAAGACCTCCTTCTGCCCCTCCACCTCAGCACTATCCCATGGGCAGTAACAAAGGGGTACAGAACCATCTTACCTCCTGGCGGTGTGAAATCTAAATCATAATTTTCGTGACAGGGGTGCTGAGTTGTGTGAGAAAGTGTGTTGATTACTAGGACAGTAAATACAAATTATAAACAGCACTTTTCTTGAGAAATTTATAGAGACATTTCTACATAATTTTGGAAATGGTCGATTATTGTTTAAAGCTCTGGGTTACTGATCGGTCGTTGGGGGTTCACGCGACGGCACTGCCAAGCTGCCACTCTTATTCCCTATTCCTCTCTTCTCTTTATCATGGCCGACCCTGCACTCTGACCTCAGCCTCTAAGCAAGCTGGAATATGCAAAGAAATATTTTTACTCTGTTGTAATTTATGTGCAACAAAAAAGTCCATGTTTAAAGTCTTCTTTTTCATTGCTTTAGCTGATAATTCCATTTCCTATAAAACAGGTCTCTATTACCAGCATATATGGTAGTATATGGTAGAAGTGTCGGTTAAAGGGACGTCATAGCTCAATTATTATGATGCTGGACTTATTGTTGAAAGGTTGTGAGTGCAAATCCTAGCAGTGCCAAGCTGCCACTCCTGGATACTTGAGCAAGACCCTTAACCATCAACTGCTCAGTTCTTCTTCCGGTTTCTCCCATTAGGGGTCGCCACAGCGGATCATCTGTCTCCACACCCCCCTGTCCTCTACATCTGCCTCTGTCACACCAACTACCTGCATGTCCAAGTGTATAGATAAAATAAATGAAAGGCTCTGAATAAGGGCGTCTGCCAAATGCCGTAAACGTACATCATCATTGTCAACTTCTCTCTCACTGTGGACTGTTTATATGCTCGTTGTTTTTATTAATAGCTCGATATTCTCTTCTTTATCATTGTGGTTTGCAGCCATTTGAATGTTGAAATACATTTGTTTGTTTTAATATATAATCGCTTGAGGGAAAAAAATTCCTTTGAGCCTCAGTGTGTTGTCTGCCTTGTGGTGGCAGATGTCTGATAAAATGATACTAAGTAGGTGTACATCTCCGTCTGAACATCAAAGGTTACAGATAAAAAGTAATGAACAGACTCGCTCTCTTTTCTCATTAGACTTCCTGATTCTTAAGAGGCTTAAGGGAGAACTCGGAGCACACCGAATCAGTCTTTAAACATTAATGCAGTCGATCGGATAAACCGCAGGTGTGCTGAGATTAAAATCGTGTGAAGTCACAAATCCACACGAAACGTTTCTCACCCGAGTCCCATTTCATCCCATTGTACAGGTCCTCTTGGTCTCTTGTTCTTTCTGTCTAGCATCTTTAACAAAAGATATAATATAATCAGGAGCTTGGGAAGAAAAAAATCTTCAGATTGAAATTTACCAAAAGGTATGTATTCTTAAAATAAACTTTTAGAATACTAAGGATTTTAGATTGCACCAGGTGAGAAACTCGGAGTAAGAAATAAACCGGAGGGTGAAATACAGAACAGAAATACATATATTTTTACAATCCATCAGTGAATACTTGCAATCTCAGGTGACCATGTAGAGAAGTACACACACTGCCCCCTGCTCGAATACCTTCTGGTGTGAGCTGCTGATGTGATGGTATGTGACAGCCTGCATCCTCAAGCCTGAACTCGGGTCACTACATAGGTGCCGAGGCATCTGTTGGTAGTACCAAATACACCAATCCGCTCTCTCGGCTTGTGCCTACCATTCATCGTTACAGATTGCACCAGTTTCAAGGGCAAATGCGTGGTCGCATGATGGTTATCTTACAGTTTGTTTACTGTTTTGTATCGTAAAATATTTTTTCAATAGAGTTTATTTTTTGGGAATCACTTATTGTATCAAGTTTGTGATCTTTCAAACTGATTTGGGGGAAAAAGTGCACCTTAGAAACATTCTTTAGTCCCAGCGAAGGCTTCTATACACCGATATCCCTGTCTTCATTTCGATTTTATGCTTTCATTTCACAAAACATTGCCCTGCCAATCGAAATTCTTATAATGTAATCTTCTACTTCGCTGAACACTAAGTATTGATGGATGAACGTTGACTGAACGATTCGGATCAAATATCTTAGAGCAGGTAGGGCAGAAAAACAGTTTGAAGTTCTGGGCCTTTAAATATGGCACTGTGTTAAAAAAAAAATAAATGAATAAAAAAAAAAACCCACTGAATTTCACGCTTTCATTAACCGCACCGTCAAACGTAATGAACGGAGACATTCAATTACTAAAGAAATGGTGTTTTGTTTCACCTTCTTGCTGGAGACAGACATGATATTGCAATATCAACAACTATTTGATTTTTTTTTTATGTCAAATAACATAAAACAAGTTTATTACATCCTCAAAACAGGTTCCTGTGACTGATGATATGTAAAGAAGAAAAGATTTATTCGAACAAGTACATTTATATAGAACTGGGATTAATATTATAAACCAATCGCAATATTGTCAGGTTTGTTTAAGAAAATTCAATACCCCCTGACCAATCAGAATAGAGAATTTAGAAGCTTTAAGATATATATTTGACTAGTCCTAAATTAACAATGGAAACTGAAAAAGTAAGGACAACCATATGCTAAACATAAGCCTAATCATGAACCGGAAAGAATATCGTACTAGGATATCGTATACACATACAAATAACTTACAGTTGCAATTCTGTGATGTCTGATGTATTCATCAATTTACCTACCGACCGACCGACCAACCGACCCAATTTAAAGAAAATAAATCTATAAATAAAATAACTGATTGGATGCATAAATCTCAGTCAAGGACACAATGTCTTTGAGAAGTCTTTCTGTGTTGCTATCTGCCTCTAAGTGCCACATCATCCACAATTAATCATAAACATTTACCATTGCAAAGGTGTTCTAGAGTGATAACGAGTCTGCGCTTGCTCGTAAGGCCCTGCAAGGTTCGAGCATAAAAGATACAAAACAAAAACATTATATTTCGAACTCACAAAAACCAATTATTAAGTCTTTGAGAGTGGTAAAAAGTTATATGTACTCATCTAAGATGCTGATTAAATTCTGCTACACAGTTATAATAATGCATCATCGTTTTTTTTTTCTCATAGCAGGAGAAAGGAAATGAGTGTTATCATCCCAAATCATTCCAAATATCGATCCCCAGGGTGCATTAGAGAGCCACCGGGGATATTATGCACCATTTATGTGTATTGCACAAGAGTGTGCCTAAATAAAGCATGCTCCAGAGAAAGGCGTCGCCATAAAGCTCCTATTGAGATGCCCTCAAGCCAAACTACCCGATCGATACGGACGCAAGGGGAAGTTAGTAAAGAAATCAATACTTCTCCGAGGGAGAAATATGTTTCTGCCAAATCCGTCAGGGGTCTGATAAAAGTGCAGTTGCGCTGCCAGAACAAACAAACAGCCTCATGATGGGGGATGAAATAACACAGGTAGGTATGTAAAGCTGAAATATAAATGGTGCTTTTTAATGGAGCAACAAGTCCTAAAACCCAAACATGAAGCCTTCCTTAAAGCTATAAAGAAATACTCTAATTTTTTTTTATTGTTTTCATGTCAAGCTTTGAAATCTGATTCTCTTCAAGGTGTTGATTCATTTACAATACCAATAGTGAAGCTCAAAAACCTCAGGTTTGTATAAACACTCAATCTTACACTATTATTTTAAGCAGTACAGGATTCGTCATTCGACAACAATCTAATCTTTGTGATAAGGAGATGTGTATTTAATTTTGGTGGAAGTCTTCATGACAGATTAGTTTACGCTGTTTTTCACTACCTTGGCAAGCTTGTACTATTAACATCTGGTGTAACAGAAGCCGTGTTTACAGCTGCTGTAACCCAAGCAACAACTTGTCTTTGTTCTGAGGAAAGTCAAACAACCAGCATGTCGAACCCGTTTGATATTTCACAGTTATCCAAAGTGCCTTTGAGTGTCAGTCATGAGTGTTATAAATAGGCCTGGTACAAAAGATGTTATCTTAAAGGGTTTGCGTTCAAGTAGCTCGAAAGAACAGCCGAATAATCAGCTACACTGTTTTACAGAATGTGTTTAAAAATGGCAAAGTGCAAATTAGATTAGATTCAGATTGGATACTGTCACTTCAAGGATAAAGGAGGCCAAAAGATTCTACTAGACACCTCATATTGTACATCATCAATCAGTGGCCAGCAAGGCCAGCAAGGACTTCACTGCTGGCCTAAACTCGATCAGAATCATGACTTATATTTTAGTAAACATATTTATGTCAGTGAATATAGTCCATTCTCTTCATTAGATAGCGTTTCTCTCGGGTGCGTGTCTGTTGCAGCACCTTCGAGTGTAATATTTGGTTTGGCATGGAACCTTGTTACACTTGAATATAACTTTCTTTCGGCTTCTCCCTTTAGGGGGCGCCACAGCGGCCCAGCCGCATGTTTGATTTGGCACGTTTTTACGCTGGATGCCCTTCCTAACGCAACCCTCCCCATTTATCTGGGTTTGGGACCGGCACTAAGGCTTGTGCAACCCTAATGGCTGGGGTTGGTTCCTTGACCAGGGATCGAACCCGGGCTGCAGCGGTGAGAGGGCCACATCCTAACCACTAGACCACCAGGGAACCTTCATTTGTATTAATGTAATAGCTGTTTTTTTTATTCCACAATGGCTGACAAAGGAAAAGAAATTGACTTGAATACACAAATAAATGTACAAGATGGGCTTTTCGTAAAAAGATGTACTTTGAGGAAAGGTCGGCCAAAACATTTCAAAACTGTTCGATATCTTTTACGTTAACCATTATTTTTTTGCATTTTCTTTCCCGTAGATTTTGCACAAAAACATCAATTTGCCTACATTTCAAATCACAAGGTAAACAAAAATACAGGAAAGACTTGTAAAATTGTGTTTATTGGTTTTCTTGCTTTAATAATAGCAATAAATCTCACTGTCATGATGTACCACTCTGTTATACTGCATTTGTGTATAATATTAATGGTGTCTATATCCATGATGTCATAATGATGGTACAGTAATAAGAGGTGGATTATTTCAATCAGGACACCACAGTAGGTTACAAAATGCACAACCCACGACTGTAAACTATAAATATTCCAGCATATGATAATCTATATGTTTGCTCTGGTTTTTATAACCTTAGGATCTGCATATAGATATTGGTTCAGTATATCATCCTTTTTTTTTTTTTTTTCGACCGTCATTCATATTTGCCCAGGAGCTGGCAGAAGTACATACATTTGTATTCATTGGTGAACTTTGCATTTGTAGTGTCTATTAGGAGAGCGAAATGGACTAAAAGGAAGCATGTAGAAATAATTAGAGTTAAAAATCACAGTGCACAAATTCTGCCTTTGTATTTTTAGATTTGTAGCGTTTACTCTTTCGCTAATTAAAGCTACTTTGTAATTATGTTTCTTGTGCGCCAGTACCCGAGTGTCCCCCTCATTTCACTGCAAAAAAACAAACAAAAAAACCCCATGATTTTGGATCAAGAATCTCAGCTAAGCTAGCACAACAGGTAAATATTGTTTTAGCTAGAATTCCTGGCATACGTTTATTTGATTTTTTTTTTTTTTGTTAACATGTAGAGGCAGATCCTCTGGGCTGGGTTGAACTGGAGGTTTGGCCATGTGATGTTAGTACTTTAGTAATCTGACTGCATTGCCAGTAAAAGAATGATTAGTTCATTTGACTTAAGTCACAGAGGACAAACAGCTTATCCTTGATCCTGGATGTGCACGATTGTGCAAGAACGTTACACCTTATTAGTCATTAAACAATTTTATAGCGTGTTTTTATAATGTCGATTCATTTGACTTTATAATTTATTAAATTTATATATATATATCAGAATATATATGTCAGAATTCTCAGTTCTGATTGGTCAGAAAGTGAATAATGCCAATTCTTTTAATTTTTTAAAACATCAGTGCAGCTACAATTTACAGCTTTATATCAAAACACTTTATGGCACCTCAAAGAACTGATTCTTTGGTGATCAGTAATGGGGATATGGGGAGGTTTTCTAAAAATGGATGATTGCTGCAAGAAATCACCATTGTCAGCATTTATTTTTTACAAGTCTGGTGTAAAACCATAAGTTTTCCTGTGTAGGAAAGTTTTCAGATCAGAGGAGTTTGTGCCAATTTGTAGCGTCTCTATAACATGACAAGTCACTTGTTTGCTTCATGACAGAAAACAAAGCAAAGCTAACAATAAAAGTGACTGTATATCATACTTTAATGTAAGCAATAACTTGTTTTATGGGAGTCTGATTACATAAAATGAAACTATAAACTAGTCATTATTTTATAATATTGATAAAGATAATTATTTTTACAACAAATACAATGTATGTTAATAATGTGCAATATTATATCATCAAACCATGTGCATATGATATTGTGGAATATATATTATGTGGAATATCATATGTGGAATAAAAAAAATTACATAATGTATATTTAGAATATTTCATTTATTTTATTTACATTTATTTTATCTTATCAAGTGATAATCACCATCAGATCTGTGTGTCAAAAGAATTCCATGGTGATTATGTCTGAAATGTCAGTATTTTTTTGCTTACAGTAGCAATGTATAAAATACAGAGCACATTCGCAGAAGTGCTGGTTTACTCACTATCAACATGCTTGTGTGCTATTGCTCAAATATGGTTCAAAGCATCTCCAGAACGTTTTTTTTTTTTTGTCATGCTGTTTGCATTCGCATTTACACCCACACACTGTCTCTGAACACAGGACATGCCTCTGATTAAAGCATCCTGCTTGAGACCCTGGTTCTGTAAAATAAATGAGTTGGTTGCAGAAACTTGCTCATTAATCTGTAAAGAATAAATCATACTCCGGTGCAATACACCGTCACTCACTCAGGCATGCGGTCTTCCTAATGTGTACGTGCCTGGTGTCTTGATTTTATTCGATATTACACTGTCAGGTATCCTGTGTTGTTTAAATAATTATACAAGAAATGCAGATTAGCATAATGCTAATGTGCATATGACCGTGTTGGGGATGTTATCTTTGAGGTCTTATTACATCTTAAAAGCCGGTGATGGTGATTTACCTTTAGTAAAATCATGTCTTTCACGTGCCTTTGTAGTTCAGAAAGTGTTTGAGGTAAAATTCAAGAATAAATGGGAAATTGTTCGGATTATGGACAAGCACTTAAATGTTTTGTGTATCGAGTTATTGTGTATTTAATGCCGCAAATTTTATATTGAGCAAGATTTATTTTTACGTGGATAATTAATTTTTTTTCTGGGTTTTTTTGTTTGCTTCTAGTCTTTATTTTAAAGAGTTGCTATAACAAAAGGATCCCATTTATAGAGGGAAAGTCAGTTTTTACTGCGTGAAAATTAGTTCCTTTCTTTTTGTCAAAGTTTTAGCGAAAATGTTGGGGTTATTTACCAATGTTGTATTCTATTACAGTATGTACCAGGGCAATAAATGGCATAATTACAGCCCAGTTTTGTTTTCCATCATCCCTCAAAAAATGTGGGCGTGTCAAAAAAATAGGTCATGGCAGCCTTTTATACAAACATAACACCTACACCAGATACAAAGAATTAAACTACCATTCATGCATAATAAAGTAAACATCTTGTCAATCAAATTTGAAGCAACAACAGATTTCCCCCACACCTTCATGTATTCCAGTCTTTTCTGTTACTGGCCTCCTGCCCTATCAAACCATCTTTACCTAAGATGATGTCAAGAACATTCGAGAATTGAAAAGTATACAGTATTTGTTGGTTCTGACATGATCAGGTTTATTAAACTGTGCAACATTTGTGTGTAGATTTCTTTGTGAACAAGACTCCTTCAAAAAAAAAAAAAAAAAAAAGGAAGAACTTTTAACTCTTTGCAGTTTTCTCCAAACTTGTTTTTACATTTGTGGCATTTATCGGATGCCCAGCGACCTACAAAAGTGCTTTGAGTCTCTAGCAATGAATTAATCTGCACTGGTACGCTAGATTACAAACTTAATATAAATCAGGCTATAACTCGATTTTTACAAAGCAAACTTGGAAAGTGGTAATTTAAGTGATTCAGAAAAAGGTAGGAACCAACCCCAGCCACTTTCAGTGCCGGTCCCAAGCCTGGATAAATGGGGAGGGTTGCGTTAGGAAGGGCATCCAGCGTAAAAACGTGCCAAATCAAATGTGCGGAGGATCCGCTGTGGCGCCTCCTAACAGGACGGTCTTCAACTGTCGCTTGAAGATAGCCAGGGACTCTGCTGTTCGGAAATTTGTGGGAAGTTCGTTCCACCACCACGGTGCCTGAACAGAGAAGAGCCTTGAAGTATAACAGAAAGATCTTTGAGGTATAGAAGGGTATTGAAAAATATCTGACAAGAATGTAAAAGTAGCAATAGCCCTATCTTTGAAATTTTAAATCGTGACTTTTTTTGCCAGGACAAACTAAATATAATATATATATATATATATATATATATATATATATATATATATATATATATATATATATATATATATATATATAAATGACAAGCTGACTCATTTGCTGTAAGAGCTGGGACTTGATTATTGCCTCAGGAGGAGAACACAATAAGATTTTGGTTGCTTTTATATTGATTAAAAAAAGGCTTAAATCAGTTTTACAGCATAAGATCACTAAGACCAGGCTCGAGGCAAGACTTCACAAAGATTCACTGAAAGTCCGGGTTAGTTGTTTGAGGGTGAAAAGGTGGTTTTGATTAGAACCCCAAGGAACAGGGAGCTTCTTCGTGCAAAATCGTGAAGGCAAATACGTTCGGCTGGCTGGTACTATTGTTGAAGCCTATCCAATTCTACATTTTAGATATCCTGGAATATCTAAATACACTCTGGTTAATATTTAATCCACATCCTGGATCTCTGCCGAGAACTTCCTTGGGGCGGTGAGTGTTGAATTTGGCAAGATTTCAGTCTTTTAGTTTGTCTTCAGAGCATGGAGGAGTAACCCCTTTCTGAGGTTAACATCAGTGAAATGTTTCCTTTGCAGTTTCTATTTAATGATGACCTTCAATTTAATGATTCCTAAAAATAAAAAAAAAATTAAAAAGACTGCTTGGCACAACCCTGGCAAAACTACTGAAAATGTCAGCAAACCATTAAAACACTTTTTTTGTTTTGCAGCTCAAAAGATCCGTGACCTCCTATTTTCAAAAAATATTCAAACGTGGAAACTTTCCGTACATATGAAATAAAGTTTCATATGTATTTCTACATATGAAATTTTAATTGTTCCCCAAAGAGATAAAACAACAAAGATGGTACCACTCTAAAGATGGTACTTAATGAACTCTTTCTGAAAGTATAAACAATATTAAATCGGCTTTCCATATTTTATACTCACCCCCATTGGTTCTTTAAATGTCATTACCAAAATGCTGTACACATGGAGAATAAAAACAAACAAAAAAAAACAGTCTGGTCAGAAAACAAAGATTTCATTTAACTCCAAAGGTCTTTCACATTATATTTTCTAAAAAGAAGAGAACCATTCTGTGTATCAGCCATTATTTTTTTAAATGGCAAGGAACCTGGAGAAGGTCATAACCTGTACTTCATCACCATCATACAGCATTAAAAGCAGGCAAGAAAGAAGTTGATTAAGATAACCCCAGGGTCTCGCAGATTGGCAATTTCTAGGTCACAGGAAATGGACTTTAAATTGGTCCTTTTAATAAAGCGGCCGCTGAAAACTATTCGACATAATGGAAATTGGGAGGTGAGACGATATGGAAGCAGGTGATTGAAATGAGTTGGGCGTGTAGAGAAAGTGGAGGAGGACAATTATTTTTCTTTACACCGTAAAGAATCTTCAAGTTTGAACAAACTAGGATGGACCAATCAAACCGGACATTTGAAACAAACAGAACCGTTCCTTTCTTTCACAGCTGTTAGCCTGATACCATTGTTGACGACCAAGATGAATTATGTGGTGTATGATGGTTATGCTAATCAAGCTGACAAATTAGCTGATTAAAATGTTATGCAAATCGTTACGTCTGGAAACGTTTCAGTAGTCTGCAAGTGAAATCCACAAAAAGGATCTTGTCTGAAGGTCTGAATTGCCCAATATATCTGGAATGAGCACAACTTTTGTTGTGTAAGAATAGAATGAAGTTTCCAGTGTAGTTTTAAGTATCAGACCAGGTGGTTAATGAATCCTTTGGACCCCAAGTGACATCCTACTCGCTCTCATAATTTTGAACATACCTCTGAAGTTGTAGACCACAAGGGAGCCTTCTGAAAACCAGGATAACTACCATGAGCTCATCTGCTACAATAACATACATTTTCATGGGGTCCCTTAAATGGTTTGAAGGCCCAAAGCAACTGCTTATTTGACCTATACTTGAAAACAATACTGAGGTAACTGAGGAACAAAAAAACTTGTTTGACGGTACACTTTGATTGGCCAAACTGTGCTTAGTCTATTAAGTCTAGTTTGTTTAACAAGGGCTTGTCAGTAACTCACCTTGTACATTGTTCTTACACTATTGTCAAGCAGGGGTGTCCAATCAGTTCCACAAAGGGCCAGTGTGGGTGCAGGTTTTCATTCCACCTAAGCCACACCAGATTCCACCTGTTTGGATATTTATATTAAATAATCAATTTAAGGTGTTTCCCTTGTTTGTTTGAAATAAAAACCTGTGCCCACACCAACCCTTTGTGTAAAAGATTGGACACCTCTGGTCTACAGGCTCATTTGAACTGTTCAGTTCAAGATTTAAATATACTCAATTGGTCTATTTCCAGATTCCAGTCTTCAACTGTTACCTTTGGTAAATCAGTGCCAATGATAGCTTCTTATTCCCGTTCTTAGTGGAAAGGATTACAGTCTGTTGTGTTTTCTGCTGTTGGGGATTTTTTTATTTTTTTTGCTCACGCCAAGAGTGAGCGCAAATTTGAGTTCTAAATTCTTCTCGTTCTCATCTGAACCGTCTTTTAATTAAGGTCTTGGAGTCTGCAGATGCTTTGCAAACAAGACGTGTTTTGTACAATTCTGAGTAAACTTTAGAGATTCTAGAGACTTGATTTTGATGCAAACGCTACCCGAAGCCTTTTACCTGTATGGATTGACTTATTAGATGAATATGTGTAGGAAGTTCTTAATTAACTGTATAAATATTGACAACTTAGCCGTGCAAAGATAATTGATTTGTGCCTTTGTGCATAATTCTTGTTGACTTTTCGGCGTGCCTATAGACCCATTAACAAGTGTTTGTAAAGTTTGGATCCCATTAAGAAATGGGTCAGCTGAAAGAGCGCTAACGCAAGAAAACTTTGCAACATCCATCAGTATTTGTCACACAATGAATCAGATCGTTCCTCACACCTCAGACACATCAATCGCATCCCACACTTCATTTCCGTTAATAAACTGAAACGAAGCTAAGTGATCGGGTTTTAAAATGCGGCGATTGCGTTACATCGACGCTGTAAATAAAAATGAGCACTTTTACCAGAAAAGCAAAACGCGCCAAATGACCTGTAATGATTCTCTCTAAAAGGAGAATCACTTTCTCGCTATTATCCTCTCCCTCTTCGCCGTGGATCGTGCACGACCTCTTAGGGAGAATAAAATTAATAACTGACCAATCGAACAAAGTGAATTAGCATGCTCGCAAACAACTAGAACAAAGCGTGTCAGTTTTATACACGTCGTAAATAGTTTGTTAACGGGGAAATGGTTGACTTTTAGCTACAATTAATGAACAGACTTGATATGATTCGCAAGCAGTGCTGAAGTGTAAAGCAGGTAGCACTGGAGAATCTCGTAGAAAGCAAAGAAAGTGACATGATAAAAATGATCCGTATTGTAAATAATCCAACCTCTGTAGCCAAGTTATATTCACAAAAATAGGATAATCGGAAGAAAAGAAGCAAACAGAAGGAGATTTTGACGATAAACAGCTCAGTAAGTCTAGGGAACGTTTCACAAAGGGTGTTACATTGCAAAGATTGTGTGTGTGTGAAAAATCTCTATGTGTTTGTGCCCTGGTGTGTTATTGAGCACACCTGGATTTGATGAATAGCTCAGGGAATTAGAGTGTGGGAATGTGTGTAAAGCCTATGCTGGGCAAACTGGTAGACTGTGGGTAGTTGCTGGGAGTTATAGAATGGTCTTTGTGCCTTAGATTAGACCGATTCACATTACGCATGCATAAGTGTATTTTAAAAGAAATCATTAAAAGATATATATATATATATATATATATATATATATATATATATATATATATATATATATATATATATATATATATATATATATATATATATACACACACACACCAATAAGGCATACCAATATGGCCACCATATGTTTTTGTTTTGAGAATCAAATTTTGTGCAAAAAAAAAAATTTGTTTCCTAAAGCTTCAGTGTGTATTATGTTTAATTAAAGTGTCATTACTCTAGACCAGACATGCCCACCATGCCATGTATCAGAAGTGGGAAAAAAATGGAAAAAATGCCATTTGTTCGGAATAAAACATTAATATAGCAGTATAAAATTTTATTGAACTAGAACTTTTTGCAAATAAAACTGCAGTAGTTTAATATAACGTTTGGTACAATCAAACATTTATTTATTTCCCATATTCTTCGAAGAAATGTAATTTTTGGCCCTTTATAGGACAGCGTCTGGGCCTCTCTGATCTAGGCAGTCTTTAATTTCTTTATATATATATTTTTTTAACACTATCAAATATCGGGGATCGATCAAAAACTTGAACGATGTGGTCGACCCTGAGGGACTGTACTAGCAAACAGTGCGCTGCAGAACATATCGCCATCATGCTGTAAAATGTGTTCTTCGATGGACTCTCCGAAAACATTTTTACAGCCGCTGTTTAATAATGCTTAGAGAGACTTACAACCTTTATTCCCTTTCGCAAAATAACAGCTGGGCATGCAATAAATTCACAGACTCAAAAATCAAACATAATATTCCTCTGCCAGGGAGTTTAATGACTTGAAAATCCCACCGGAAATTAAGCCTGGTGTTTCGGCTACGTGATACTTTAATCACCTTCCTGGGGGTTCGGACTTCACAGTAGTCTAGGAATTCTTTTTTTTTTTTCTTTTTTTATCAACATGATTTTTTTTAATTGTATTTTGCTTTGGAGATGATTCAGCTTATGTGCTTCCTTTGTGCTTTTTAAAATATTCCAATCCAAAAACCTATAAACAATTACATCTATTAAAATCTATAAAAAGTCTGTATTTGTATTACTTTAATATTTTATTTTCCCAGTTTTTTATATTTCTTTTATAGCACCAGCACACCATGGCAAATTCCTTGTATATGTAACCCATGATGTTTGTTAATAAAAGGGATTCTGATATTGATTTCGGATTCCATTCATTTAATCATGAAATAAATTAAAATGTATAAAATTATGTGACAAAAAAAAAAAAAATGTCATGCTGTTGACTAAAAGCGAAATGACAAACTCGAAATCCACTCATCATGAACACACGACAAAGAGGCCAACGCCTGCACGCGAGGCTGGAGTAGTGTAAATGATAAAACAGTGCCATCTAATGGAGGAAGTGAGACACAGCATGGACCGAGGGTAAATTCAAAGTGTCAAATTCATTAATTTATTAGTTTGTTTGTGTCTTTTACTCCATGAGTTGGGTTTTCATTTATTTTTATACTTCTTTTATAGGGTAAAAAAACAAAAGACTGGAACGAAAGAGAGGGCTAAGCTAAGCTTCTCGAAAGGAAATGAAAATGTAAAGCTTCATCGAGTCAGTGTGTTTCTCTGATTGGAAAATGGAAAAAGAAAAAAAAAAAAAGCCTAAAGGAGAACCACTTTTATTCATCATGTGAATAAACACATGATTAAAAAGTGAAATTTGGATTTTGAGCACGTTTCTCACTTTTTACCCACTTTATGTGGTTTAACCTTTTTTTTTTTTTTTTGGCATATTGTATATCTCTATACATGTAAGATTGGAGTATATGGACAAAAGTATTCAGACAGCTGACTTGTCCAGCTGTAGGTGGTTCTTATCCAAAATTTGAAGACACCCAATTGTACACGATGTCTTGAACTAGGAGACCCCTGTGCCCAAAGCCAACTCCATTAAGACTTGGTTTACATGGGTTGGATTGGAAGATCTTCTGCTATAGAGCTCTGATCTTCACCTTATTTTACACCTTTGGGATAAATTGGAACACTGCCTGCACCACGGGCCTCCTCACAGGTCACCTGACTGTTCTCACATATTGGATTTGCTTTTAATGGTCCCTCTATTAACTATAATTAACCAATAAAACACATTTAACAACTTGAAGATCACATGTTGGTATCTACTGGACAACAGCTCATGGTTTTATGGTGTTTCTACTGGAATACATTAGAATTTCTGTGGTGGTTTCTATTTTTTCCAGTATTCATATAACCGAAAAATAATGATGGCACGATTTCTTCATTCTCCACCTGTTGCTACAGCCTTCAATTTTTCTATCATTTCTTCCTTTTCTTTTCCTTTTCTTTTCCTATCCTCATATTTTTCTTCCTCCCATCCTTTCTTTTAGCTTGGCTTCCTTTTTTCTGTCTTCCCATCATTACTTAGTATTTTTGAACTCTTCTGTTTGCTTTTTACATCCACCAATAAATCCATATCTCCATGTTTCCTTCCAATATTCCTTTCTTTCTTTCCTTTAGCCTTTAATAATTCCTTCCTTTAATCTTCCCATCATTCCTTCCTTTCCATCATTCTCATGTCATTTCCTTCTTCCTTTCTCTTTTCTTTATCCCATCCTTTCTTTCGTCCCCCATCATATCTTTCTTCTTTTGTTTCTCCCATCATTCCTTCTTTCCTTCTATCTGCTCATCTTACCTTCTTGTGTCCTGTCATTCCTTTCTTTCTTCTGTTCTCCCATCATTCCTTCTATCTTTCCATCCACTCATCATTCCTTCCTTTCTTCCGTTCTTCCATCATTCCCTCTAATATTTCAGACTCATCATTCGACACAACATCTTCAGACAAAATTGCAAGGAAGCGTTCCAACAGAATCAGCAAGCTGATGATGTTTCATCACATTATTCCAGTTCTTTACCTTTTATTCTTTCATTCATCTTCTGTAGGTATTTTATCCTGGCCAGGCCAGCTCTGATGCTAATCCATGGAACACTGAGCAGATGGGAAGAAATACCTCAGAGCACTGTACACCCACACACACACACCTTCGCTGGCATGTGCGTGAATGTGGAACAAAACAGCTCTCTTTTCTTCCTTTCATCCCTTTTTGATTTTTTTTGTCCACCATTTCTCCCCATCAATATACTTTTTCATTGATTAATTTTTTCCATCCCTTTTTTCCATTTTGTATTGCCCATACGATGTCCTTTTAATCTTCACTTCCTTCTTGCCAGTTCCCACTTCTCTATAAAAATTATAAAGGCATATTGTATTGTGGATTTTTAGGAAAAACTATTAAAACTACATATAAATACAATTGAATCAAATTTTATTAAAAATCTGGAATATTTCATCCTTCCATTATTCACTGTCTCCTTCCCTTTTTCCTATCCCTTCTTTTCGTCCTTCTTCCCAACATTCATTCATTTTTTTATTAATTCCACCCAACCATTCAATAAGTCCCTCCTTCATCCTATCATTCATTCCTTCCTTACTTCCTTTCTTTCTCCCATAATTTCTTCATGCTTTCCTTCCATTCTTCCTTCTTTTCTATTATCCTCTCTTTCTCCCAACCATCCTTCTTTGTAACCCTTCTTCCTCCCATCCTTCCTTCCTTCTCTTCAACCTTTCTTTCTCCCATCCTTCTCTTCAACCTTTCTTCCTCCCATCCTACCTTCTATCTCTTCAACCTTTATTCCTCCCATCTTACCTTCCTTCTCTTCAACCTTTCTTCCTCCCATCCTACCTTCCATCTCTTCAACCTTTCTTCCTCCCATCCTACCTTCTATCTCTTCAACCTTTCTTCCTCCCATCCTACCTTCTATCTCTTCAACCTTTATTCCTCCCATCTTACCTTCCTTCTCTTCAACCTTTCTTCCTCCCATCCTACCTTCTTTCTCTTCAACCTTTCTTCCTCCCATCCTACCTTCTATCTCTTCAATCTTTCTTCCTCCCATCCTACCTTCCTTCTCGTCAACCTTTCTTCCTCCTATCCTACCTTTTCTCTTCAACCTTTCTTCCTCCCAGCCTTCCTTCTTTCTCAACCTTTCTTACCCCCATCCTCCCCATCATTTCTTTAACTTTTCTTTCATACTCCAATCCTTACTTCCCTCAGCATTCACTCCTTTCCTCCATTCCAACTAATTCATACTAAAAATCATTAATAAAGAGAAATAACACATCTATAGTAACTGTTCATGTTGAAACTGATGAATGTGTCCTCTTACCTCTTTTTTCAGCCCAATCAGGTATTGTAGTCAATTTCTCACCATCCTGTATGTAAGTGTTGTGTATAAAAGTGTTTAATTAGAGACTTGCTGTGCAGAAAGTTCTGTCCCCGTTTCCTTTCTTTCATTTTGCTCCACCACTGTGCAATGTGCAGACAAATCATCCCAAAGTGTGAGTGAAAACCAGAAACACAGGAGAGGTGGGCATGCGTGCAGAAAGAACCGAAACCAAAGAAAAAGAAAAAAGGCAGAGAAGTATTTTTCAACAAAAGATTCATTGTTGTATTTTTCCCCACATTTGGTTGTAAATTCAAACAGAAAGCATTCATCCCAATCCGAAAGTACCACACAGACATCATTATTTTTTTGTTTGTTTGTTTTTGCCACCACTCCCTCCCGTTATACCCTAACCCAATAAAGCAGCAGATAATTCACCAGAAACAAAAAAAAATAAAAACACAGAAGCTCCTCGTTCAGGGGTTGGAACTTCATTTCTCTGCTCAAAGTCTGAGCTCCGGATGGATGAGGTGAAGTGTGTAAAAGGACTTGAGCTGTTCCTATGAATACCAAACCCCTTTTGACAAGTGAGGAGAACAAAGTGAAAGAAAAGAGAGTTAGAGAGACAGAGAGAGAAAGAAAGAGAGAGAGAGAAAAAAACACCAAAGTACAAAAAAATAACTTGGACAGGATACACTTCCATAAACTGAGTGAAGTCTTGGGTCAGTGGTCCAACGGTTTGATCCCCCACTGCCTTAAGTTCCATTGGTTCGGTAGTTCAATTTCCGTTTGTCCATGTTTGAAAAGTGGTGCACCAGTTCCAAGGCAGAACCAGATGTTCCTTGGCAAGGAAAGCTGGGGAACGCAGTCGTTTCAGCTGCAGCACTTCTTGATCTTGAATACGTTTGGGAGAATGCATGAAACAAAATGGACCAAGACTGCACAATGTGGTTGTGGCTGTGGTGGAAAAAAGAAATGCAAAATAATAGTGAAAAAAACTAAACATGTTTGCATCATTCCCATTCTCCTTGTCTTTTTTTTGTGCACTTGGTCACCAACATTTCCATTCAGATATATTTATAGCCATTTATATATAGATATCTATATATATATTTTATACAATTAAAAACACCATAGAGATGACAGACTATTTGGTTTCTTTTTTTCCTAAGTAGAAGTTTCTCTTTTTAATAAATGCATATAAATAATTTATCCTTTTTTTTTTTTTTTTTAGTTCTTTTATAGACTGTCACTCTTTCAAAAAAAAAAAGCAAAAAAAAAAAGCAATTGCTATCTCAAGCCATCAGTGTTCAATAAATTTTCGCGATTCCATAAGCTTGCGTTCATCGATTTTGGCAGAACCTTCTGCAGCCTTGTTCTCAAGACACAAGGTGTGATGAAGAAACTCTCATTGTCTAGGTTGGGTCGAGTCCTCGTGCATGTCTCTGGGATCCAGCAACTGAGTTTCTGTGGGCCCACTAGGAGCCGTGCTTCCATGGCCGGTTCCGCTGGCACGAAGAATACAAACTGTCTCTTTCGCCACATGAGGCGCAGCAAACATGGTGTCATCCTGCTTCGCGTTGGCACTGGCTCTGAACTTTTCTCGAGCCTCTTCTGCTAAACAGGCGCCTTCCTTCCTCTTTTCGCCCACCCTGTTGCAGACAGGATTGGCTACGGGGTTGTCCGCTCTACTTCCGGTACCCCCTTGACGCGTAAAACTCTGGTTCCTTCCATCCACACAAGTCGTCTGCATGCACGAGGTTTCGTCTTGATGCGAGTGGACAGACGGGATGATCGGGATCCGATATGGAGCGGGGGATCTCTTTCCCGGTGAGCCGAAGCAAAGGTTCCTGGGTGGTGCCCATATTTGACAGGATTGGGAAGCTTGCATTCCTTGGAAAGTATCCTGGTGCAGCAGCGTGCCATCAGGCTTCGTCACATTCCTGCAGAAAGAGACAAAAGGAAATCAAAAAAGAACACAAAAAGAGAACGTTCGTAATAGATCGCCAAGTGGGAAGATGGAAAGACAGACGAGCATCCGTCAATCACAAAACAGCCATGTTATTCGGGAAAGCGCGACCCATTCATGTATGTAAATAAAAGAATTGCCATCCGAGAGACTAAATTGCTACCTTCAATGTTGCATCAACAAAGGTAAACACCCTCTCAAATGTGACAAACTGAGCGATGAGGCTTTTCCGGAGCGAACAAGCGCACGAGAGACCACTTGGCTTCTAGTGCTTAATTATGACATTTGTTCAGTACCCGTAAGACGCCCTTCATTTGCATTTCTTTCGGAGCTGAATGACAAAACATGACTTGGGGCTTGTTGTCTCTCCTTGAGACGTACTCACAAATTGATCTGCAGGGATTTTTGCACGCGCGATGTTTTCACGCTTGATGGAAGCCGAAGAGGTTCGAGGCTAACAGACCCCGTGCAGCATTATCGCCTCAAATCAGTTGTCGTCTGAATTATGTTCTTTGCTTCTTATCTCCTGGTAAGGAGTCATAATCCCCAACAATAACATGCACCATGTCAATATTTAACCATCTCCCTCTCCGTTTGAATAACTTCTAAATACGTTGTGAACCTCCATCAAAGGGCTCTTAATTCCTGTGAGGAAAAACTCATATCCTCCAAAGAGGATCCTTCGGAAAATCCTATGGACACATTTAAACACATTTGTGGCATACTGACGAATGCTTTATGGACAGCACGCTATATTAATCCCCAAAATATTCAATACCAATAAAGTTGTATCATACACTATAAAAAAAATCTGTATGTACAGTGGTGTGATTTCTTAGATTTTTGTATGTTTGTCACACTTTAATGTTTCAGATCATCAAACTAATTTAAATATTAGTAAAAGATAACACAAGTGAACACAACAAGCAGCTTTTATTATTGAGGGAAAACAAAATCCAAAACTACATGGCTCTGTGTAAAAAAGTGTTTGCCCCCCTTGTTAAAAAAGTGGTTTATCACACCTGAGTTCAACTTCTCTAGCCACACCCAGGCCTGTTCACAATCAAGAAATCTCTTAAATAGGACCTGCCTGATCAAGTGAAGTTCCAAAAGACCAAAAGATCCTCAAATGCTAGACATCATGCTGCAATTCAAATAATTTTAGAAACAAATGAGAAAGAAACCTGTTCCAGCAAGACAATGCCCCTGTGTACAAAGCAGCTCTATGAAGCTATGGTTTACATGGGTTGAATGCTGACTGCACCCCAGGCCTCTTCACTTATATCAGTACCTGACTTTCCTAACACCCATGTGTCTGAATGAGCACGAATCTCCACTAGCACACTCGAAAATCTAGTGGAACATATTCCCAGAAGAGTGGAGGGAATAAGAGCAAATTGGGACTAAATGTGGAGTGCGATGCTCAAAAAGGGCATAACGTTCTACCCTTATGACCAGGTGTCCGCAAACATTTGCCAATATGGTGTGTATAGCTTACTAATATAATCACCGGTCCATCTCTCTTTAATATTTCTGCCCTACACAGTGCTCTTTGCACATCTCTGCTTTCCTTTTTTCCCCACTCTTTTTGCAATGGTCCATCGATTTGTTTTGAATACAAATATTTTCTTTCCAGACTGTTTCGACGAGTTCCATCATAAAACCCAAGCTTCCATTTCCTCCGCAGTTTATTAGCAGACTTCTAGTCAACCTTGGTAGTTTAGCTATGAAAAAAAAAATATAGAGATATAAATATACGATTTTTCAGAGAAAATGAGAAAGCGTAATGATACCCATTTCAGGCAAGTACTAATCCATTCGAGCTTTACATAAGCACGAATGTATACTTTTCAGTCTCTTTTTAATGAGTCTCCTTTTTGTCAATAAAGTCCCAAGGACTCTTCTCGGATGAGTAGAATCTCATAAGCTGTGATTAATTGCGCTGCGTTTTAGATAAGATAAGGGATTCTAGTAATCTTGGCTGAAGTATAGTCAAGTTTCGTCTCATTTTAATGATGTAATCTTCTACTCAGCATGTCAATATAAATATCTCAGCTCTCTCTCTCTCTCTCTCTCTCTCTCTCTCTCTCTCTTTCTTTCTGTCATATGCTGAAGGTAGAACAAGAATGAGTTTGAAATAGAGATGGGCTCATGCTTGTCTGTTAAACTCCCAGAGAAACTGAAACTACCTACCTAACATCCATCCATCTATCCATCAGTCTATCTGTCTATACATCCATCTATTCATCACATCCTAATACACCCAAGAACCAAAACCCTGCCTTACTCGCTACATATAAGAGGATCTATGTGGGAAAAAAAAAAAGACTAAGAAGCAAACCTACACAAAAATATGTTAGACTTTAGAGTTTTAGATATAACTTTACTTTTGATTAAGCTGATAATTATTATGAGTACACATACTATATGAAGAAAAGATTGTGGACTCCCGATTGGTATGTGCTTTTGTAAACATCCCATTCCACACTCGTTCCAATAAATATTGAAGTGTGCTTTTGAAAATCTGTGTGAGATTCGTTCAGCCACAAGGGTGTAAGTAAAGTCAGGCTCTGATGTAGGTGAGAGGAGGAGGCCTGGGGTGCAGTCAGCATTCCAGTTCATCCCATAGGTGTTCAATAGAATAGAGATCTCTATAGCGGGAGATCTTTCACTAAAAGTCATGTAAAGCATATCGTTTTATGGAGCTGGCTTTGTGCAAACGCATCAAAATCCCAATAAAATTGTGTGCCTCCAGCTTTGTGCTCGTTCAGAGAAGAAACACATATGACTGAAAAAGATAGATTGGGCATATAGTGTATGCATATAAAATACTAATGATTGTGTAAGTTTTATACATTTCATTTAGCAAAATTTCTTTTAAATATCCATAATATATTTTTTTAAGATCCTAGGAATTACTTGTAAACCAGTTGTATAATGTTTGCTATACTGCAGGCTACAAAGATGTAAAAGTTAGACGGACATAGAAGACTGAAAGTATAATCATTTTTTATAAAGTATTTCAAAAGTTAATTTGTCCTTTAATTGCTTATGATTATGTAATATTGACTTCAGTGTTGAATTTGCATGCGGTGAGTTAGCAGAAGCAATCAAGTCAAGAGGTTGTGATTAAATGAGTTCAGCAATTTTTTGAAGAATGAGTTCTTGATAGAGCACTCATACTAGTAATAATAATAACAATAATACAGAACCCAATTGCTTTTCAGATTCAATCTTTTTTATGTCAATTACAGCAAGCTTTTCTGACAGATGAGGAACAAACCTCGCCATATTTCTCCCGCTCGCTTTTTATTGGCCATATGCAAAACAGACTGAATCTCTCTCTGTCCCTCTCTCTTTTCATTCTTCTCCATCCCAGCTTGTCTCCATGGAAACAGGCTTTTTCTTCAACCCAGTGTTATTCTCGTGCATGTTTGATGTTTTTTTTTTTTTTCTTTCTTTCTTTTTTTTTTTTTTTTTTTTTTGCCCAGACCAGAATTAGAAATAGGTCAGCACTTACAGACTGCTGTGACGATCGCTGGGTGACCCGGTGGACGGTCAGACGGTCGTGCTGATAGAATACTGTAGAATTTATACTACCGAAAGTAAACTAGCGGGAACTGTTGCAACGAAAATTCGAACGAAGTTTGCTGTGCACAGCGGTGCATGATGCAGGGACACACGCAGACTCGTAAACAACCAAAAACATTTATCAGAGCTCGAATAAAAAAATAGACCCTATGGCACAAAGTAACCATGCTGATCCAGGTTCAACCCGGTTCATTATACACTATAACAAAACAACATAAAGAATATTCTGCCTGCTGTTTTTATACACCACAGGATAGCTCGCATCAAAACCTACAATCTTTCAACATTGGGTGAAGATCAGGTTCTAGTTTTTCTAGAGTATTAATCTGTAGTTTGTAGAAGTTTAGCCAAATTTGACCTTTTTGGTTCCTATACATTTCAGAGCTTCCACCTTCATCAAAAATTTTAAATCTATTCCACAATCCAAATCCAACCTCATCCACTATATTAAACTGATTCCAATAACCAACCAAACCTCCAATTCAAAGTCCATATAAGCAGAATCTCCACCTATATTCTAAAGCCAAAGTGTATTCTCCAGGCTAAAATCCATCTAGGTAC
This sequence comes from Silurus aristotelis, assembly GCF_946808225.1. NCBI lineage: Eukaryota > Metazoa > Chordata > Actinopteri > Siluriformes > Siluridae > Silurus > Silurus aristotelis. The sequence goes on along the minus strand of NC_139577.1, from coordinate 5,616,144 downwards.
AAAACTTTTGTTCCACTACACATTCTACCATTCAGCAAATTAGCAGAACGTACCTAGAACACCACGGAAACCATCCAAGTCTCCAGCACAAACACTTGAAACACCTTTCCAACACAACAAAACCATCTAATAGTCCAGAGTTACCAAACGAAGTACTGTTACAATCAGCTGCAACTCCTTCACTGTTACCTTGAACACGACTCCAACCATTTAGGATTTCAGAATAACCATCTGGAAGACCCCCACCAGGAATGCCATAAGAACTCTCTATGATTTCACACTGACCACCTTGAACAACCTTACAAACCAGCTGGTCACCCTTCACCTGCGAAAACCATAGCACCCCGCTAAGATTTTAGACTATTCACCTGGAACACCATTACACCAACCAGTAACACTTTTACAACTATCTAAAGTCCAGAGCAATTACTTGGAACACTTTCGCAACCAATTGAAACACACACAATCAGCTGCGGCATTTTCACAACACCTCAAACACCAAAGCAACCAAAGCAAGTAACCATCTGGAATCAAAGCAACTGTCATTTCACAGTAACCACTTGAAACAAGTTTACAACTACCTGGAACACCACAGCAACCATCTAAGTGTCCAGAGAAATCCCTCTTCAACTCCACCTTGACTATTTCTTGCTCTCAAAACTTCATATACAGATTCAATTCCACCTCTAGTCAACCATAACTCTACCCAAGTTTGACCTCCTTTTTAACCAGAAGAACCAATTGCAGAGTAAACGAATACCTTGCTATGTTTCCATAGCAGTCCAGCTTATTCTTTCTGACACGGCTCACACTTACATTCTTGCAGGCTCGACATCCCTCTCAGATCCATCCGCTTCCTGCAGGTGCTGGTAGGCGGGTCCAGAATCCTTTGAGCCTGTGATAGGATTGAGTCGTCCACCAGGTATGGGTGGAGTCCTGCGTGTTGATATGCGAAGGGCCGGCCGATTCTTTGCGTCACCATTGCACAAGACTGAGCTGCTCCTGTGAACATGGCAGAAGACACGCATTTATACTGTAAACCTTTAAAAGACATCTGCAGTTTTATGTTAAATAATCTCTAGCAAATCGCAGACGCTGTTAGCTCTTTAATAAATGATGTATGTATAGCTGCCATCTGCTGCATACGGCTTTGACTAACATTATTATGCATCATTACGGCTCTATGCACACATCAGGGCTGTGCTTTGCCCTCGACAAGCTTGTCTCTCTTTCCCTCTTGGTGTTTTTATAAAGTTGTTAATGGGATGTAGATTCAATCGGCTTAGAAATGGCTTCAAAAAACCAAAACAGTTAAAAAAAAATTATAAATCCATTGATAAAAACAGACCATATTACAGTACTTTAGATGTCATTTGTATAAAAGCCTGGTGCTGGAAGTGTCCTGATTCAAAATGTAACATATTGGGTTTCTGATCTGAAGGTCCTGAGTTTAAATCCAACCACCACTACGGGCCCCTAACCCTCAACTGGTCAGCAGTATGAATGACCACTGTATGAATGACCACAATTACCACTGCTATGCTGATGCCACTCAACTCATTGAGATCCTCCAGCACTGCTCGACTGGTCTCACTTTCTCTCAGGATAAGATGTAAGTATACCCCTCAAGGCTTCTCTGTTCTGGCACCAAGGTGGTGGAATGACCTTCCCCTCTTTTCAAACACTTAAACTAGCACTTTTATAGGTTTGATTGGTCTTTTACCAAAAAAAAAAAATAAAAAATTCTATTCAACAGAGTTGTAGGTAGATTTAACTCAAGTTTGTAATCTAGCATTCCAGTGTAGATATATTAATCGATAGAGACTTAAAACACTTTTGTACGTCGCTCTGGACAAGGACGTCTGCTAAATGCCGCAAAAGTAAATGTAGATGAGGGCATCCAACAAATGCCATAAATGTCTTATTTATACAAGTGAGCAGTTTGGGACTAAGAGCCTTGCTTAAGGGCCCAGAAGTGGCAGCGTGTAGGTGTTAAAATTAGAATATGATTTCTCAAATACCACAATTCTTACTAAAAATAAAAGGATGGAGAAAGGTCACCAGAACAAAACAAATTAAGCAAAAAAAAATATTCACCTGCCATACAAGTTCTTATTCTAAGTTCTTGTACCAACTTTGTGATTTGCAGCTGCACCATCGGGGAGCTGAACTGCTATTCTAGATACTTAATCAACACCTTCTAACCACGCATAATTAAGAATTCAGCAGTGCTGTGGTATAAAAATAAAACCCAGAGAATTCATATAAAAGCTTCCTCTCCTCAGCATTGCTGTAAGCTTATAACTAAGCATAATGCTGAACTTTTTATTTCCAGCTTTATTGCAAGATTAATAATAAACTGAAGTGTCAAATGTTGGGTTTTCTGCAGGCAGTAGAGAACAGCAACAAATGAAGTGCAATAAACTGATTGCCTCAGTTGTTTGTAGCTACGGTAACAATAAACATAGCGAATAAACAATATGATGCTGAATTATTGAACCCGTGTGGTTTTTGTGTGTCGGGGGGGGGGGGGGGGGGGGGGGGTGTTGGTACTTTTTATTTTTGCAATGCAAGAACAAAAGTGTATAAAAAACGTTTTCCCTAAAACTAAAAGCCATAGTGTAAGGTTTGGCAATGACCCTATCAAGCTCTGATCCCATATGAAAAACCCAGATTGTTAGGACAAAGATGAACATGTCTTGGTTTACATTTAACAAACCCAAGCTTTCAGCTGGAACACCATAGCAACAATCCTATGTTCCAGAACAAACACCTGGAACACCTAGGCAACCACTTGTAATACCCTTGCAACCACTTATTAACCCTCACAACCACATGGAACATCATGGCAAACTATTTGGAATTCCCTCAGAACCTCTTGAAACACCTTTGCAACCCACTTTATCACCTTTACAAACACCTGCAACACTGTTACAACTACTTGAAACACCTTTACAACGACCTGGAAAACCCTCACAACTACTTGGAACACCTTTACAACCACCTGGAAAACCCTCACAACTACGTGGAACACTTTTACAACCACCTGGAAAACCCTCACAACTACGTGGAACACCTTTACAACCACCTGGAAAACCCTCACAACTACGTGGAACACCTTTACAACGACCTGGAAAACCCTCACAACTTCTTGGAACACCTTTACAACCACCTGGAAAACCCTCACAACTACGTGGAACAACTTTACAACCACCTTATAAAATCCTTACAACTACTTGGAACACCTTTACAACCACCTGCAAAACCCTCACAACTACTTGGAACACCTTTACAACCACCGGCAACACCCTGAAAGTGCGCATTTAGTTTGCATTTTCTTGAGCAAAGAAATCCTTTGACTTACAAAAACATTTTTTATTCTATTCTTTTATTCATTCTTTCATCAAGTTCCTCCACATTGCTGTTTTCCTCTCTTAACTTAGTCCAGTTTCTCAGCGATTGGGCAATGAAAATGGAAAGGAAATTCCAATACGTATTTAGCATTTTTGACTCAAAAAACACTTTTATAAAATGAAATGTGCAAATATCCTTCAGTCTAAAGGGTTTGGATTTTTTATTCCTTAGTACATTGATTTGTATTTCAGGTTCAATGTGATTTGTATAGACGTATCCACACAGCTGCTTTACACAAATCTGAATGTAGAACTTATTTAGATCCCCAATGAATTAACCAAAGGTGGCATTAAAAAGGAATCCAACTCACAATGTTTCTATTGGATAGTGGGATTATAAATCATCACAATACACAGGTATTGTAACACAAAAGTTCAATTATTGAAGCATCACCACAACATAATGATGTACCAATTTATTCATGAAATAAATAAATTAGATTTACTATTTTATTCATGAAAAATTTGACCCCTAACGGGAGAAGCCGAAAAGAAAGTATTCATGAAAAATTCATGTAAATGTATTCATGTAAAAAACAATTCATGTAAAAAATGAATGTAAAAAACTGTACGTTTTGTTTTGCACTTAAACTCCATTTCGCATCAGACACCACAGCGTTTAAAAACGGCCACTCTGGACTCCAATTTCCAAAATATACTTGCACGTTCACAATCACCCTCATTATGATCAATCCTATCCGTTTCCAATTACACAGCCAGAGGTTAAAAGCACCTGTTTTCAATTCACTGCGAAGTATAGGCTCATTTTAACTTTTGCCATTTGCCAAGACTTTTGCCAATTCTTCTGTTTTTTGATCTCATTTTCAAATTAAATCAAATACTTTATTTGTGACGTACACATACCATACAGAGTACGACATGCAGTGAAATGCTTTATACGACGGTCCGGCATGAGGGAATTAGGATAGGGTGAAAAATAAACCAAAAAAAAAAAAAAAGGGCAAATAAATAGAGTATAAACTATATAAAATATATAAAGATATATATGAGAAAAAAGTGTATATACAGGATGCTTATGACAGTAAACATGTACAACAGTAAAAATTTAAGGTGGTTGATGTGATTGTCCTTAAAGTGACCGTGTGCGGTATGGTGTGGTATAAAGTGCACTGTGCTGTGCAAGTCCACAGTTAAAGTGACAGTCCAGAGATCTACAAAAGGCGATTTAAGGCAAAATGTATAGAAATGATGGCTTGTTTCAGATGTGCGGATCATGGAATCGAAAATGATCTATACTGTCGTAAACCGATAGCCCTTTACAATGAAGCAAACAATTATACGATAGCGACTGAGGCACCCTTGGAAGGAGAATGAGGTTAATCTAACTTAATAAACATAGCAGCGAGAGTGTTTGTTGGAAGACCGTAATATGTACGATTTTAATTCAGTAACCATTCCGCTTAGCGAGGTGGCGCCGCGGTCGGAGTCCGATTTCTTTCGATTTGTCTTGATCTCCTGCTCCTCTGCTGAGCGTCGCTATGGAAGCTCGCATTTAACATGTTTATCACCAATTCCAATTACGATCACTCTTTTTAGCGTTCAATAAAACTCCAATTACAAGCGGCCACGCTGCCTTGGAGTTAATTTCATTTGGCCGGGTGTCATTTCAACACATTACGGCGAGTTTGCGTCGTGCCCGTCTTCATGGCATGTCATTACAATAGCCATTATCATCATGAGGCTGTCTACAGGGCCATAGGCAGGCGGGTGAAAAACAAGCTGAGTCGGTTTCACTCAGGTTAATGCAATATTTCAGCTGGGAACACCAGTAATGTCCAATTAATGCTCTCTGTTTGCAGGCTGGATTGGCCATGATGCTAATTTCTGTGCATTTACTTATGCATTTAAATACGTGAAATATCTCATTTAACATTCTCCGTTCGCGAATGTTAGCTTGGCCATTATGAATGTCTGTCCCACCAAGGAGACATCAGATCTATTTAATGTGTGGCTGATTGACTAACGTTAATTGCATAATCTTTAACTTTTGCATTACATAGCACAAGGATATAAACAAATAAGCTTAACTTTTTCAGCAAGTTAAGCTACAGGAGCTTGTCTGTTGGATCAAAAAACAGGTCAGCCTTCGTTTCTTACGTGCATCAATGAGCCTTGATCGCCTTTGACCCTGTCGCTGGTTTACGACTGTTCCTTCATTGGACCACTTTGTATAGATACTGACTACTGCAGACTGGGAAAAGCCCACAAGAGCTGCAGTTTTGGAGATGCTCTGACCCAGTCTTCTAGCCATCACATTTGTCAAACTCGCTCAAATCCTTATTCTTGCCCATTTTTCCTGCTACTAAAATATCAGCATTGAGGACAAAATTTTCACTTGCTGCCTACTAATAAATCCCACCCACTAACAGGTGCCATGATGAAGAGATAATCTGTCAATGGTCATAAAGCTATGCCTGATCGCTAATATATTTATATTTTAGCATACCCAGCTAAACAGATACACTTTACTCTTTTGAAACTGATGTTTATTAAGGATTTTAATGTCCAAAATAAAGCACCAGTTTCCAGAGAGTAAAGTGTATCTGTTCAGCTGGGTATGCTACAGTAAGAGCTTGTGCCCTTCATCAGCTAGGAGCTAAGAGGCAGGAAGAAACCCTTTTAAGAACACGTGTTTGACACCAGTACAGCCAAAAGTCCACCTTTCCTTTCGTTAACAAATCAGACTGCCATTTCACGTAACCAAATTCACTAATGTCCCACAGCGCCATACATGACCACACTGCCCTCTATTGGACGGAGGTAAAGTGTCCGTGATTGGAAGATTTAATGGTCATTTACATATGTTAGGGCTGCTAATCATTTAAAATATATAATCGTGAATAATCTCAACTTAATCTCACCTTTTTATCTGTTCTAAATGTACCGTAAATTAATCATTTTCAACATGGAAAAAAATAGATGCTTTATGCAAATATATGTTTATTATTAGGAAAACCATACTAAACACAGAGCATGAAGACAAATGCTGAAAAATTACAGAAGTCATCAGGACACCAAACTGAACTTTTTCCTCCACACAGATGGTTTTAATTATCAGATGTGTGTATTGGAGTTTAGTGCTTGATTTGATACTTAGCACATCAGTAAAACTAATTTTTAGTAATTAAAACTGTTTTTTTTTTTATCTGAGTAAAGAAAGGACATCGTGAATAAATGTGGGTTGCATTGAAGGTTTTAATTTTGTATTTGCATATTACTGTATTTGGATTTGTGCCAGAGGTCAGTAGATACATTAGATATGTGGGTCATGAAATTGAAAAACAAACAATAATGCTGTTAACAGGAACAGCACACTAGCTAGATCGCTAATCTAGCTTTTCAGCATCTTTATTATTTCTATCAAGCATTCTACCTGTTCGTTATAAACTGACTTTGACTTGTGTGTTTACTTTGTATTCATTTAAAACGTACCCATCATATCTGGCAGTTTGAACTCTCTGGCCATGGGAAGCGGGAGATCGATTACCTGTGATCCTCCTTACCTGTGATGTCGGGCGGTTGTCAAACCCCTTGTGAAAGAAGACGTCATTGAAGAACTCTGAGAAAACACGGATTCAGGGACGCTGCCTCCATGTAGTGGAGTTTTTGTGCTTTTGCAATACTGCTGAAAAAAAAAGAACGTATTTGATACTACATTTACACAGAGGTCACTGTCATTCAAATCAGTACAATTCAACATTGGACATTGTCCCAAAGCAGCTTTACAGAATCAAAAAAATGATAAATCTACATTTTAGAATCAGAAATCAATTTATCTCCAATGAGCAACGAAAAGAACCCTGAGATGGTGTGTGGATGAAACCTTAAGAAAAAACATTCGAAGAAGGGAAATCCCCTTCTCATCTGGGTGACACAATATATATTCATTATAGCTCCAGTTCATATAAGAAATGCTTTGAAAGTAAATAAATAAAACCTTGTGATATTAATGTATGTACAAATAATTGTTCTCATACGATAGATTCCTTCCACCCTTTTTTCCCCAGGAACTGCTTTTAAAAAAACGTGTGAATCGATCATTTTTAAATAAAATAATTAGGGCTGCAACTAACACTTATTCCAAGAAAAATTCATTTCAGCCGTGACATCAGTGTATTTTCTTTTCACGTGCTCGTGCATAACTTTGGTGCTTCTATGCCACACATGCTCCACTTTGCGTAGCTTCCAGGTAAATTTTTCTTTGTTGCATTTAATATAAAATGTTCCGTCCCACGCCTTGAATTCCTGTACTGTCCGCCATTTTCACAAGTGGCTCAGTTACCTTGCTGCTAAACCTAAACTTGAGCAGTAGAAACTAATCGACAACAGATTTCATTATTAATAATTATTGATTTATTGAATAATTGTTGCATTATTTACATCATTTCAACATCTATTTTGCCGCTTTTGAACGTGTTCTTGTAAAACTGACTTTTCTAACACCAAAACACCACACTACTAAATCCAGTTGAAATATCACTCTTTGAAAAGCCTCCCTCGTTTGTATAAATATATATATATAATCCCATATCTATATGCTGCAGAAAGCGGAAAAATAATCTGTCTGCGTCACTGTGGCACTTATTCTCCGCCAGGCAACAATGATGAGAGAAGAGTGGATTGAAAGGAGGACAGCGAGTAGACTAGGGGAAGTACCGATGCGTGAACGAGGGCTACGCAGGGGGGGGTTTAACGTCAGCGTAATTGGATAACGTGGTCCATCGTGGCCTCGTTTTTTGTTTTTTTTCGGCTCGAAGCCGTCACATGGCTGAAATATGTAGCGCGCAGATAAGATTGGGCTAAAGAACTCCGAAAGACGTGAGAAGAGCCAGAAGACGAAAGAGCTTGCTGTGAAAGAATAGGCGATATATTGTGACAAAACAGCCCTTTTTAATAGGAAATGCATCTTAACAATTGCACGCTGGGTTTGATATAATTAGACAGGAAAGTTACACATATTCAAAATTGGGTTAAGGTGACTGAGTTTCAGAAAACTGTACTGCTTATTTTTCAAATTGATCAAAATGTGTTTGTTTATTGATCGGTGCGCAACGGCACGAGATGCATTTAAAGCCGTTAAACGTCACACACTTCACAGCTGAGGTCATGAACCCAAGGCGCACATATTAAAACACATTTCTTTTGCAATTGACTGAGAAATCAATCTCCTGCAATTTTCCGTTCGCCTTTCAAAATCTCTGCCTCTCGGTCATGATTTCTGATACATCGTGTTTTTTTTTTTTTTTTACGCAAAATGTTTTATTTTCCAAGCAAGCCAGTCCCTCCAGTCCTTTAATGATTGGTCTTCATGGCATTGACGAGTATTCTGACAGTTCGTCTTTATCGTTAAACCCTGTCCCAGGCATTGAGCTTGACTGACATTCAAATTACAGCCATTTTTGTTATGAACTAGCAAGCAGGACGGGTGTGTCTACAGAAGCTAATGCTACGGCGATAAAAGTGCTCGTCAGAAATGCCTGCTTTCCCTGAGCTGCCTTTCCATGGTGATGACGAAGACGCAGTGATTGTGATGAGGACTGAGAAAAGGGTCACAAATGCAAGCGTGTCAAGATGGAAAATATAATGCTGGTAGCTAACGTCGTTCAGTTCAAACGTTGAGAGTAAGAGCCTGTCCGCGTTTACATCAAATAAATACCATTGGCGTACACACAGTAGGGCTAATAGCTTATGATTGTCATGTTTATATGTTATTATTGATCATCCCATTCTAGATTGATGCAACCATTTTCTGATAATAATCAGCTCCACTCCTCTCTTTTGGAAAAGCTTTTCATTAGGTTTTGTTTGGTGTTTCTGTGAGGATTTATGTTCATCCTGATACAGCATTAGTGAGCTTGAGCACTGATGTTAGAGGAGACGAGGAGGCGCCAGTTCATCCCAAAAGGTGTTCAGTGTGGTTGAGTGGGTCAGAGCTTTTTTTTGCAGGATACTCAAGTTCTTTCGCTCCAACGTTGTCTTTATAGCGTTTGCTTTGTGCACAAGTACAAATACATTCTATACAATTGTGTGCTTCAAACTTTGCAGCAACAGTTTGGGGAAGAACCACATATAAGTGAGGTGGATGGGGTGCGCATACTTTTGCACTCCAATGCAGTACTTAACCTCACATTTTTGACTAGTTTCGGAAGGAACCACATATGGGAATGTTTCTGCTTAGTGGCTAGGGGTGCATATACTTTTGCCTGTTTACTAAACATATATGGATTTTTATTAATTATGAATTATATTTTCACACCTCTCTTTTAAACAATTCCTAAATATGCATATGTTTAATTTTTTTCAAAGACTTCCACTTTATTGATTTTTTTATCATTTAGATTCTCAGCTTTTTATTATATCATTCATTTCTAGAATCTTCAGGGAAAAGGCCATCAGATGCCTATAAATCCTGAAGCCTATATTTTGTTTCTGGGGTGTTACTTGCATATATGTCACATGATATTCAAATGATACCTTTAAGTACTACCCGTGTATCCCCTGATCAAGTAGCTTACTTATTTTTTTTTTCTATTACCAAAGACATACCTTTAAGAGGAACTGACCAATAGATGATAACACTTACATTGTGCAGCTGGAGGCCGGGGTGCTCCTTGCACGGTTGGCCGATGCTGTAGTTTTTTAGGCCTCGGCTCTCTTTCAGGTGCGCCTGGAGCTTTTCCCTGCGTCTCCTACAGGGGGCAGCGCAAACGTTCAAAACATACGTTAACAACCATAAAGCATATATGCCACTCCTTGTGTGTGTTAAATTCATCGCTGAACAGCACCAACACTCTGTTCGATTCATTTTTTTTGCCAACATCAGGATGCTCAGTCGTTCATGTCATTATATTAGATGCTCTATTGAAATCGCACGGCTGTTCTTCTGCCTGTTCGGCTCCGTAAGCCGTGATTGACAGGTGCACTTTATTCCTGTTATGTTTGCCCAGCAGCACTAGCACACACTGACTGCCTCTAGCTAAGCTCTGTAAGCTTTTGGCTAGAAAATAGAAAAAGAAAGAGAGAGAGAGAAAGAGAGAGAGAGATTCAAATCAGGATTTGAAAATGTCCATGCTGAGATCAAAAATGCAAGGCTAAGAAGTCAATGTTTTGCCATCTTTTTCGTCCTTGAACAACACACACACACACACACACACACACACACACACACACACACACACACACCTCTTATGTAGTCTTTCGGCTGTAATGTCAGAGTTAAACAACATATACAGCGATGACGGACTGAAGTGAGCTTGTAATTCACACTGCTGCATAATAATGTTTTGCTTGCTGCTTACTATATTCGCTAAAACCACACACACACACACACACACACACACACACACACACACACACACACAAACACACACTCGAATGAAAGACTTATTAATATTAATCTTTGTAAGAAAAGTGATCTCAAACGAAAATATATTTTTCAGATAGGCCAAGTGCACATACATTGTGGTACAGAAAACAACAAAATCGAAACCCGAAGCCCAGGAGAGAAACGGATAATGCTTTTTTTGAACATAGACACCAGATTGGAATGTTTGTGTGGCCAAAGAAGTCAAGATCAAATTCCAAAAACATGACTAGCAATGCTAAATATAGTATGGGATTCAATATAGTATATCTTTCTTTCTTTCTTTCTTTTTCTTAATAAAATTCTAAAAAAAATGATGTCCATAATGCAAACTTCTCAGTTTTAAGTGTGCTGTGTGAATGTTTTTCTGCCTTTATTTGTGTCACATAGCTAATTAATTACCTCAGGTGTGTAATCAAGTGGGAGTTTTGGGGCTCTGCTACAACTATGATTTTATTGAGATTGTATTTAGTTCAGGGTTTGGTGTGCTGGAAGTCTTTTGTCCTGATTTAATCATCCTCCACTAGATAACGATGGATTCATAGATGTTTCATCTGGTTAGCGCTGTTATTTTTTTGTGTGTGTGTGCTGGTCAATTCCTAATTAGATGGCTAATTAGGCTCGGTTTGTTCGAGAGGTAAATTGTGGCTTACTGTGACAGAGTATTGGTGGTATTCTGTGGTGATTATTTTTTTTGTGGATAAAGCTGTTTTTTAGGTAGTAATAGTACGTATGCTATGTGCATAGATATACTAAGTATTGTGCTTCTCTCTTGTAAAATTGTTTGTGGTCAATGATTGGATCTATTTTGGTATTTTTCCTGAGATATGTGGGGGGGTTGTGGGGGGGGGGGGTATATTGTGTATCTCCAAAAGTGTATATTGTTCCATAGTAATATAAGGTATGTATGCTTACTAAAATTTGTATTCAAAATGGTCTGAGTTTTTAAAGTGTTAGAATATGTAAGAATTTTTGCAGGTAAAGGATTTTCCCATAGACATGCTAGTTCGTCCAATCTCACCAACAAACAATCAAAAACAATCAAACATAAATAAATAATGGGTTTTGTATTTGCTATTAATCACATTTTTAGTTAAATACATTCGAATAAAATATTTTGGATTGTTGTGGAATCACTTATGATTCTTGGAATACACAAAGAAGCAAGTAGCGATGCTGGGGCTGATTTCTTTCTTGCTATGACTGTAGATTTAAGCAGACTGATAATTATATTACAAAAAGCCCCAAAAGCAGCTGTTTTTTTTTCTATACTGTTTTGCTGGTAGTCTGTTGCCAAACCTATAAACCATCATTGCCGTAAATGTATATACGAAATGGGACGAAGTTTTTGTCAGAATATATCCCTCTCTAGGGTTAATGTGCATTCGAGCTGGCACAGTATTTATGCTCAAATTAGATATTGTGTTTGTCTGAGATTCTTTTAAGCATAATTTATTTAGAGGTATATCGTGTTAATATTCACTCCTGGTTGAACGATTATTTGGAATTGTCAACTTCTGGAACTGGGTCGATTTGGGCCAAAATCACAGCAAGGGCAATTTTTTATTTTTTTTTTCCACACCAGACTGCTCGTCATTGCATGGCTTACACACTCACGTTCAGGAACGAGTCCAATTTTCGCCATGAGTTTGTCTGCCTGTCTGTTTGTCTGTCAGAGTTGATCATTTGTGCAATTTAGAGGTTCACTATTTATAGCATTGATATGAATTGTTCAGTCTAACCAACCGATAAGCTGATTAGACTTTGGAATTGATCCAAACTAAGCCAAGATCACCGCAAAATGCCTCGGGTCGTTTTTTTTTCTTCAATAGCTTCCAAACTATTGTGTTTGAAGTATATTTTACAGGCAGTTCTACTTCGCTGATTCATCCATAACACGTCAGATGAGAATATGCAATGCCTTTGGGCCAGAAAATAAACATGGGCAGACTTTGCACATATTTTCCAGAACAGCAACTTTAGTGCTTGCTTTCTGCTGAACAACATTTCTGTTTATTTTGTCTGGTATGCACAGGAAACCTGATTAGAATCCAATAGCAAGCTTCAAACTTCAAGCACATAAGGACATCAAGGACGCAGCTGCCTTTAAGAGCGTCATCGGTAATCCATTAGCTGTAATTGTGCATAGTAAAAGCTTATTCGCTGCATCTAAATCATAAAAACATCCTTGAGAACTATTTAGTGTGCAAAACACTGCAGGAATGAATCAGGTGCATGGGCCTGGAAGTCAAAAGTACCTTGAATTTAGTCGGAGGAAAAAGTGCACACCTGGAACCCCAGAGTTCCTTTTATATTTGATTGATATATATATATATATATATATATATATATATATATATATATATATATATATATATATATATATATATATATATATATATTTTTTTTTTTTATTATTATTATTTATTTTTTTTTTCAACCTCTGTCATTCGTCATGATCATTATCTTTCTGCCTCATTTAAAAATTTTAAACGCTCCTCTTTTTTCCTTTTGCGGTCATGCTCATCTCTTGCGACTTCGGCGCCATACTCACTTGTTCCGGCAGTACAGAGCCATGCAGAGTGTGCCCAGAAAGCTGATCCCCATGGCGATGCATGTGATTGACAGCACTTGTCTCTTGTAAACCTCTTCGCTCTCTGTTTGGGTTCGAAAAGCAGAAAAACAAGACAAATATTCTTCCGTTAGAATGAACCGTTTTATTTTTTATTGTTGTAGTTGCTGTAGCATGGTCGGCGCTTATCTCTGACTGTGATCGGGATTGAAAGGAAAGCCATGAGTAATAGATACATCTCTCATTGGGTACCGGTGCCACTGGTGAAGACTTAAAGCCTTAATGGATACCATTAAACATGAAAAATGGCAGCTGTCTTTGCTCGTGTAAAAAAGTAAATCACGCCCAGTGTTTCACCGCTATTAACAGGCAATCAATCAGATTAGGCTCAGCCACAACAGACTTTACAAGAAAAGCTATGAAAAGAGAAAAAAAAAAAAAAAGAACACGCACACATCACACCTCACAATGGCAGGTGATGGATGCGAACCGTCCGGGATCACAAACCCCATGGTTTCATTTACCTTGATGCCTTTGTGGTTCGAGAATAAAAGCTTGAATGGACATGAGAAAAGCTTTAATAACCATTATGTAGCCACATTAGCGAGCCATGATTCAGCTAAATTAGAGAGTTCATAAAAGCCCTGGGTCTGTACATGTATCTTAAGCTATTAGTTGGAGGCCGGTAGAAAAAAAATAGGGAGAAAAAAAAAAACATCAATGCAGGAGAACATTTCCTTTTTTATTCCTGAGTGTTTAATTAGAATTTATATATTTCTATTTCCCAAATATATAACTATACAGACTAATAACTAATAATCCTGTAAATACACCAAATATATTCAAATAGACTAGGATATATATATTTATAGTTGCATAGTTTGGTTTGTGCATTTTGTTTTTGGTGTTGAATGACTGATTTTGTAGTTATATTGTGTTGCTGTGTTTGAGTTTGCCGTTATGTTACGGATTTTGCTGTTGTGTGACTCCAAATTTGCAGCAGCAGCGTTTTGGAATTCAATGATTTGTGGTTCCTGCTTTGCTGTTCCATTACAATTTAGTTTTACTGAAGTGTTTCTGAAATTGTCATTGTGTTTCGTTGAATTTGCTGTCCTGTTGCATTTTTTTGATATGCAGTTGTTGTGTGTCTGAATTTGCTGGTGTTGTGTGTCTGAATTTGCAGGTGTTGTGTGTCTGAATCTCAGGGTTCTGTGTATATACATTTCCTGGTGTTATCTTTCTAAACTTGTTTTTGTTGCGTCTCAAATTGCGTTTATTGTGTCTTAATTTCCTAGTGTTGTGTCTCTGAATTTGCTTTTGTTGTGTCTCAGAATTGTGTGTCTAAAATTTAGGTTTTGCATATCTGAATTTGCAGTTGTGTTGCTGCTTTGCACTTTTATTGTGTTTCTGATTTGATCTCTCTCTGAATTGGTCATTGTTCACTTGTGTTGCTTTTTCTGCCGATCATAACAGAGAAATAAAATATATAAGTATTTAAAATCCCTCCCAACATGGTACAGGGAGAGCGCTAAGTGCATTTATATTGGCACCCCTAATTTCATCATAACGGATGTGCTTTATAACCTTGGTGTATAGTGTGCAGTACAGTAATCAAGAAGAAGAAAAGCCAAATTGCTCACTGGGACAGTAAACTGTAAGTTCCTGATCTGGCTACTGTATAACTAACCCATTGCTGCAAGAAAGTAAAAATAATTGTATCATACAGCAAAGCTCTTTTGCCGAATTTACTTGTGCTTTGTTGAGGAAATGAAAAAAACATGCATAAATATATTTTTAACCATAGCCGACCGAAAAAATTAGGTTTGTGAAATTACACCTTTTTTTTTTGACAGGATTGTGTGCACTGTAACAACACAATCATTTAGTGTATTTGCCTAAAGGAGCATACACCAGGGGGCGTACAAATTAATTTAATACCTACATTGTGAAAGTCACTTTGGGAACACAGATTGCGTGGACGTTTCTTGTTAATTGATTTGACCAAAGGGCAGTTATTAAATCAACAGAAAGCCTAGTTTCCTCCATTTGGGGAGAAATTAAAGCCATAAATACCACGATTTTTTTTTTTTTTAGAATTACACCTCCATATAAAGAATTAACGGATTATTATTTAAGGAAATAAAGACTGCTGCAATGATTGTTAATGCGTTTGCAAAACAGAAATACTGGGGGGGGGGGGGGGGGGTGTTATTTGTCCTGTATAGCTTAATCATGTGTAATGGACTTTCAAACTGGGTGCTGCATATTTCTGAACATTTTCATTTAAAATAAATGAGAAAAATGGGGAATTTTAAGCTTTCTTTGAGAGCTCTTTACATTTCTATTTTACATAATAATAGCAAGGAGATATTTCTTTGTTGTTAGACAGATATACATGATATGGACAAAGGTTTTTGGACACTTACCCATGTGAATTACTGCCCATTTAGTCCCATTTGCTGTTAAAATAACCTCCCTCTTCTAAGCAGGTGTTCCACTAAATGTTAGATTGTGCTTGTGGAGATTTGTGTACAAATCATTAATCCACAAGGATATTAGTAAAGTCAAATACTGATGTAAGTGAGTTGAAGAGCTTAGTGTTCCAATTCATCAGGTGTTTCATTAGGGTCGAGGTCAGAGCTCTATTGCAGCGTGTGCAGCTTGTATAGCAGTACAGGTTTTCTCTAAAAATAACTCAACATACAGCCATTAATGTCAAAATATCTGGCAACAAAAGCGAGTACATGTACATACTACGTGAACATATCAAAATTGTGCCCAAAGTGTCAATATTTTGTGTGAGAACCATTGATATCTTGCACTGCCTTAATCCTCCTGGGCATGGCATTCACCAGGGCTGCACAGGTTGTTGCTGGGATCCTCTTCCACTTCTCCATAATGATATCGCAGAGCTGCTGGATGTTAGACACATAGCTTCTCCACCTTCCTCTTGAGGATGCCCCATAGGTGCTTAATTGGGTTCAGGTCTGGAAACATATTTGGCCACTCAATCACCTTTACCTTTCTCAGCAAGGCAGTTGTGTGTTTGGGGGTCATTATTGTAGTTATTGTTTCTTAAGGCAGGGCATCATGTTCTGCTTCAGAAAGTCACAGTACATGTTGGATTCTATGATTCCCCTCAATGAACCGGAGCTCCCCAGTACCAGCAGCACTTATGTAGCCCCAGACCATGATGTTGACTGTAGGCAAGACACAATTTTCTTGTTGCTCCTCACCAGGGTATCACCAAACATGCTGGACAGCATCTGAGCCAAACAGGCTTATCTTAGTATCATCAGACCACATGACAGTTTCAGGTATTCATGCTTTTACACAGGTTGTCTTCAGCAAACTGTTTTGTGGGCCATCTTGTAAACCAACTTTAGAAGTAGTTTCCTTCTGGGAAGATTTCCATGCAATCAGACTTATTGCAGTGTGTGACGTATGGTCTGAGTACTGACAAGCAGACCTTTCATTTCTGCAACCTCTACAGCAATGCTGCAATACTCATGCATCTGTTTTTTTAAACTAGCTTCTGCACCTGATGCACAGCACAAGGACTCTATGATGGACCCTTGCGAGGCCTGTTTCGAGTGGAACCCATCTTGGAAAACCTCTGTATGACCCTGGCCACTCAGTTTCAGGGTGTTACAGACAGTACATCTGTACTGCTATACAAATTGCATATTGACTAAAATATATCCAAGTTTCGTTTCTAAAGTATTGTACCCCCTAGTAAACTCAAATCCCGCTAGTTTGAAATTTCACCTCGGTTCTCCACGATCCATCATCTTATACAGAAAATGGTTTTATTATCAAATTCCTGAAAAGTAGCGCTTTGTTAGATCCGCTGACCTGCACCACTGTAGCGTTTCATTAAATTCACCAGAAATAATGACTTGGACACAGTAGATCATTTATCTCAATTATGCAGCTAACGGATGTTTGGCGAGCGAGATGAGTTGACGGAGCGATTTATTTCTCACTTGAATGAGATCCAGAGATGAGGTGGTCATGTCAGGCTCGGGGTTACCTGGATGCAGTGTCTGTATATCCGTGCACTGTGCAAGGAATAAACAGTTTCTTTTAAACCCCAGCCATTTTTGTTACAGCAATTCCGGTAAATACGCAATGGAGGATGTCAAAAAGCTGGATTTTTTTGTTGTGGTGTTCGGTGTTCCCCAGATTTATCGTGGAATTGTACAGACTCCGGACTGCAGCAGCTGTCAGGACAAATCAGGGCTTTGTGGATGAGGAGTACAACACCTGCCAAGGCTCAGGAAGATATACCTATGTGTGGGGAAGGGTGTGCATCTAAGGAAAGTTGGCTGTCTGTAAATACCTAATGATTGATAAAGATCAACAGAAGATTGTTCTCATTTCAATCCGGTGTCTGATGCCTCCAGGCATTCACGCACTCAGAATGTGTTTTACATTACATTATTGTAGTAGTTTAACATTATTGTAGTAGTTACTTGTGGAAAAACGTTGCCAGATTTCATCACAATTCAGTCTAATACTCCTTTTCAAATGCATACAATGATTGCCGACTAGCCATAAATGGTTGGACATGGGTAAAAAAGTTAAATAATAATCATCATCTTTATCATTTTATTGTATAGACCACACCCACATTCCTGGTTTGTGTGAATCCAAATTGAAATGCTAAAAATTGAAAAAAAAAAAAATTCCAAGCACTGTGTAAGCAATATGGTTCTGATGCAGTAGGAGACAAACAAATATGCTTTATAATGACAAGACCTTCATTTCACAGTGTTCCCAAGACTGTAGATGAGCTACTTCACTGTACATTTCCTCGATTCTTCAACCAGCAACTAACAATGTAAACAGGTGTGTCATTTAATGATGCGTCTATATCATTCCCACTGGAAAAAAAGAAAACCTTCATTCTGAGTGTATGATGGTGCTCCTCTGGGGTTTTTCTGATGTACAGCAAAGAAAGGAATGACAAGCTCATCAGAACGGCTCTGGGATGTACTGTCGTCATCTTTTGCCTGAATATAGAATTAGCAACTGAAATGACTTTAGGTTTTATGAAATGGAAATCAGCTTATGGAACATCCTTTAAGGTTTTCATATCAAGTGTAATTGTAGCACTGGAGGAATTCTCTCTGTCCTCGACGTGGATTTTATAGATGTCAGCTCATCAGTTCTCTCAATAGTTGTAAGATGGGTAATGGGAGGTCATGAGCTACGACTTTCTTGAGGAGTCCACAGTGGTCCTTGACGTCATTAGTCTTTTGGTTTTCTGTATCACATCCTTTCCTTTTCAAGATGGAACTTTCCAAGAATTAATAAATTTTTTTGTTTTAGTTCAGGAATACGTATTCATTTCTATTTATTTTTACCTCCACAAAATCAGCTATGAAGAGTTGTCCTTTTTCTTTCTACATCCCCTCCAGAAGCTTGAAGTCAGTAAATGAGTGGCAGCTTGTGGTCCCATAGCAGAGATGCACAAAATCACTCTTATGGGTGCTTTCTTTCAATGTACTCTGTTAGTGGAATTGCCTAACTACAGTAACTCCATTCAGACAGCCGAATCCCTCACAGTTGTCAAGAAACAACTGAAAACTCATCTCTTCCATGAGCATCTAACTGCCTCTTAATATCCTTTATTCCCCCTATGCTAGCTTTAATATTTTGAACAATGACTGAAACCTTGTATAATGGACACTTCTTGTGTTTACTGCGTCTTGTGATAAATCGCTCGTTGTGTTCCTCAACTATAAGTCGCTTTGGACATAATAGTCTGCCAAATGAAAAAAAATGTAAGTGTTCCTCTCATGTTTAGAGCATAAACTCTTCAGTCTTACAGTTTGTCTATACTCTGTCTATATTCTTTACATAAACATTAGTCCAGTTAGATTTCAGAGTTGAACTAAGCTTTCATTATTTAAAAGAAAAACAAAAAGAAAAAAAAAAGAAAAAATTTATATTTATATATATATACACAGTACAGACCAAAAGTTTGGACACACCTTCTCATTCAAAGAGTTTTCTTTATTTTCATGACTATGAAAATTGTAGAGTCACACTGAAGGCATCAAGGGCTATTTGACCAAGAAGGAGAGTGATGGGGTGCTGCGCCAGATGACCTGGCCTCCACAGTCACCGGACCTGAACCCAATCGAGATGGTTTAGGGGTGAGCTGGACCGCAGAGTGAAGGCAAAAGGGCCAACAAGTGCCAAGCATCTCTCGAGAACTCATTCAAGACTGTTGGAAGACCATTTCAGGTGACTACCTCTTGAAGCTCATCAAGAGAATGCCAAGAGTGTGCAAAGCAGTAATCAAAGCAAAAGGTGGCTACTTTGAAGAACCTAGAATATGACATTTTTCAGTTGTTTCACACTTTTTTGTTATGTATATAATTCCATATATAATTCCACATGTGTTAATTCATAGTTTTGATGCCTTCAGTGTGAATCTACAATTTTCATAGTCATGAAAATAAAGAAAACTCTTTGAATGAGAAGGTGTGTCCAAACTTGTGGTCTGTACTATATGTATACATATTCTCTCATACAGTGATTAATGTATTTTAAAAAAAAACATTCTTTGGAATTAAAAGTTTATATAAAAAAATTAAAAACAAAGAATTTGATGATTTTACCAATAAATTACGACAATTGCCTAAATGTGAGTTTCAAAAGGGTTATCCTTGAGACGGTCCATGAGATGTTGCATAAAGACGGCTTCCTTCATACAGTACCAAATCCATCAAACCGATCTTGGTCTGCAGAATGCTTTCAAATGTTTGGAAAAGTGGATTGAAATTCAAACACAAAGAGAAAATCAGAGTCGCCAGATTCTGTTATTAGTTCTAATGGCCACAATAGTTCCGTTGTTTAACTACTTGTTCTTCATTTCTCGGTTTAAAACACACACAAAATAGCCATCATAGTCAAGAGGACCGAATTTGCTTAGCGGATTATAACAAAAGCCGACCAAGCACCAGCCATATAAGTCCCATCTTTACTAAGGACTCATTACTCGTAATGGATGCGCTAGAGAAGAATACAACCAAACATCTCTAACGTCCTGTTTAGAATTGGTTTGTGCTGAGATGTAATAACAAAAGGGTCATAACTATGCACATACCGTCATGGGTAATAAGCTGGACTTTGTCGTTAGGATCAAAGGAATCCATTACCTAAGCTCAGCAGAGTGCACTAAAAGGATTTAGAGATGATCATGTGTACTGTGGGCTTTACTCTTTTTGGTTAGCGACGATGTGGTAAAATCTACATAGCTGCTTGATATAACCGTATTGCGAATTAGGTTGGTTTTAGAGAACAGAAGCAAGAAATTCATTGACAGTCTTTTGGTTACAATATGATCAAATGGTCTGAACCAAATAGCAAAAATGAGTTTATTTCACACTACATTTATAGCATGTTGGTTAGTTAGTTGACTACCTGTTTAGCTCACAGTGGCATTAAGAATTAAGAAATAAGGATCCATTCTTCACATATGCTTAACTGACTACTGCTATTTTTTTGCTATGGTCTTTAATGTTGCAAAATGTTAAACCTTTTTAAAATGTGTCTCATCACTGGACACACCAACATATAGCAGCCAAAAGTTGACGTCGCTTATTTTGCCGGAAATCACCAGCTCAACTCAGCTTTCTGATTTTTACTTTGCAACCTCTTCTAAGGAAACAATGTAAAACTCATTACGGGAATTTCTCCATCAAAAGCCATACATGGTTCATACGCAAATCTGAATACATTATTTGTATTGAACTGAAGTGTATTCAATGAATACGAAACAGATGTATGTGATTGAACAGTGTATAATAAATGAATTCAAATCGAAATACATGGCGCACTATTGATTTCTTTTGTTTGGTCTTAGGGCTTCTGGTTGAGACTTATGGTGTATTGGGACTCAAATCCAGTGGGTTGAGGAGGAAGAAAAAAAACTGAGTAGGAGGTTTATATTTTCATGTTGGTGTGAGTAGTGTAAGTGAGCAGAAACGAAGGCCACATTTAGTGTTGTGAACATTCAACATTCATCAGCATTCATTTGTTTATTCTTAATGACTGCCTGGTTAGTTTTACTATATTTTCGGAAGTTTAGAAAATATTATGGGCACATGTCAGCTTGAGACCAGTCACAGTATAATCCAGAGTGATGAAATTGAGAATGAGAAACTGTCAAAAGGTAGGATTTACACACCATGCTCCATGCTGTGGAGCATTTCCAGTGCCAAAGCATTTATATAAAAATATTTTAAGTCGACTCCAAAAAACAAAGGTATAAATATCATTAGAGTTACATTGGCAAGCAAAAAAATAAAATAATAAATAAATAAAAGGAATAGTAATAATAATAATATATTTATTTGTCTTACCCATGAATTCGATGCCCAAATGATCTACTGCTCCATCGGGAAGGGAAAAAGAGAAATGAAGAAAGAGAGAAGAACAATGACATTAGCAAACATTTCTTTCAACTGTACAATGTATTGCATAAAATTGCAGGCAAACAGATTGTTATTGTTAGCGAGGACATGACCGGTTATCCTGATCCTGCATTATAAAAATATTACTCTCACTCCGTTCCTGTCAGTGCTTCCACATCAGTTAGTCCTGCAGAATATTTCGTCCTCACACACGTCTAGTTGACTGTACTTAAATAGCTTATGCAGCAGCCGGCGTCCCTGATTCACACTTGTCTGGCTTTTTGATTTATTCTCGCCTCCTTTCTAAATGTAGCGTTCGTGCGGCACGATGGCAGACTACAAGATCACATCTTTCAATTGCTCACTGACGAGATAAGAGACGAGCTCCACAGTCATCCATGGGCTACCCTTTTAAGATTTTTTTTTTTTCATTAAATCTGGTGCAGATACAGCTTAATCAAAGAGCTACCCAGGCAAGGCTGATAAAATGTTTTGCCCGCTAGGTGATGTGTTGCCAAAAAAAAAACAAAAAAAAGGGCTACAATGTGGTTTTTTTCCATGCCAGGGTTGTGATTTTTGACGCTATTATACAGGAACGCGGTATAACAGAGCGCTGCATCACAGGCAGGTATCTCATGCCATTACAAAAGCAAGAAACTTAATGGGCACAAGTTAACAAGTCTCATTTCACTGCAGCCACAACTGCACCACCCGCATAAATCATCTGTAGCAGAAGCATTAATATTAACCTAATAAAATGACCCCAGTTTTTTTGTGCAGTAGTTCTGCGCATTACGGCTTTCATTGGGACTTAAAATGAAGGCAAATCGTGTGTTTTTGTGCAAATTCTACAATAAAGAAAACACAAAAGCATAAATGGCTCATTAAAAAAGCTTACCAACTGCTTTAAACTGTGTTGACCGACCTTTCATGATGTCCAGCTCTTCTGAAAAGTCTGTATTTTAAATCAATTTCTACTTGTTCCGTTGTGGAATGAAAAAACAGCTATTAAATATATTACATTAGAATATATTAGAACTTGTGCAGTTTGATACAGAAACGGGTTGCAAGCTCTGACTTGTGTGCTCTCTGATCATCCAAAGAAAAAGGATGTGAAATTACAGACGTGACTGAACGCCAGCTAGTGGTCAAATAGCAATTTGATTGGCTAAAGCAACAGCTTCACGCTAATAAGTGTCTGTGTAGTATTTAGATATTATTATGAATTATTATTTTTTTTCATTTCATCTTCTCCCGCTTATCCGTAATTCAGGTCGCGGGGGCAGCAATCTAAGCAGATTTTCCAGACACTTCTCCGTGTCCAGGGATCGGGCTGTCAAGGCCCCCGCCTTCGACTGCTGCCCAATCCTCTCAGCACCGGTCCCTTACGGCCCCTCCTGCAGGTGGTGAGCCCACGGGAAGGCGGCCCCACGTCGTTCCGACGTCACGGTCCTTGGTTTATTTTTCTCGTAAGGGCCCCCTTGAGCATAGAGGGTTAAGGGCCTTGCTCAAGGGCCCAAGAGTGGCAGCTTGGCGATACCGGGGCTTGAACCCCCGACCTTCCGATCGGTAACCCAGCGCCTTAACCGCTGGAGCCACCACTCCCCCATTATTATTAATATAATTATATATATAGGACACCAAAATTATGTAAACAAAACCTGCTTCGATTTAATGATTTTCCAGTTATATAAATTACAATACAGTTATAATTATACAAATAAAGAATTGTATTTCAAAAGGTGTTTTTCACAAATAACTCGCACTTAGTCATTTCCCAGGACATTCAATTTACCAGAACAAAACCGAAAGCGGTTATAAACTGGCATGACATAGGAGTGCAAAGAATTTGCATACCCTCATTTTTTAAAAGCACATTAAAATCCCCAGTAACATCTAATAGAGGAAACCAAATGTTCCACAGTAATAATATTCAGTGAAACACTGTGATTAGTCTGATAATGTTTCATTTCTGCAACATTTTTTTTCTCCACAATTTTGGTTCAAATGAATTGAAGGCTCAAGATGCTTTTTGGCATTCGCAGGTGCAGGAATAAAAAAGAATCTTTTTTTTTATTGCAAAACCATTATGCATAAATGTTGCCATATAGATTAAGAATAATGTAAAAAAAATAAAAATAAAATAAAAAAAATAAAATAAAAAAAAAAGATAGTACATCTGGATATAAAATAAGTCGCATCAAATTAATACAAAAAAACTTTATACTGAGTATAAGTTAGCAGTAGGGCAAAAACATAAAATAAAAGTGCTTATTGTGATGCATACACTGATTTTCAAATGGTATCCCACTATTCAGTACTAAAAAGAGTGATGAATGGGGCTGGGGGTTGGGTAGGGGAATGGATGGGCTCAGTGTTTTTCTGGTCTTTACCAGTAACTGAGTATTTAAAGACTTGTTGGCAGACTTACAGGTGGAAATTGATTGACAAATTTAATGCCCTTTGTATTAGTCATTTTCTGCAATCTTTTCTTCTAATGGCTGCAATAAATCACAATATGTAGGTGTTAAATGATTATATTAGACGTTTACTTAAAAAGTTACCATCCTGCACAAAATCAATGCTTGCATGTATGTATGAATGTATGTGTATTACAATTGTAAACTAAATTAGTACAAATATTTTTGTTTAAATGATGGCATGACTGCAGATCTCTCATACCCCTCGTTATATTAAAATCCTTTTTTTTTTTTTTTTTTTGCTATTTTGAGCAGTCATGACCCAAAATCTCTTTATTATAAATGCAGAAATTACCAAGTATGAAGGATCCCAATTTAATCGGAAACAGAATATTTTATTGATTCCATAGGAAATTCTTAAAGAGGTTACATACGATTCCTGGCATCAGTTTACTCTTCTTTTGTTCATGAAATTGGCCATAATCCATACAAACTCTCTTTTTAACAGCTTCCTATAGAGAATATACATTATATGGAAAAATTTATTAGGACACCTGTCTTTTCCAGCCGTATAGGGTTCTGCCCCAAACCTTTTTCCAGCATGACAAGGAAGAATTTGATTGGCATGCTATAGAGCTCTGACTTCAACCTTATTAAAAACCTTTGGGATGAACGTGATCCTCACCGAGTAAGTGGAAAAAGAGTGGCGCTTATCATAACAGCAAAAGGTGACTAAATGTAGAATGGGATGTTTAAAAAGTACACAGGAATCTTATAGCCAGCTGTCCACAAATAGGGCTGGAAAGGGGACAAAATGGTAAAAGTATGAGGTCACAACATGAGAGGAAGCATATGGAAAGGCAGGTGTAGGCCATGGGGTTTCACCAATGCTTGTACCTCACACTTCCCCTCTCCTTAGGAGGAACTAAAATGAAGCCTTTTTCATCCAAATTCTGTCAAATACTATAATTGTACCACGTACAGTACGTGGTGTTTACCATTAAGTGTTCGGTTTGACAAAGAATTCCAAGACCACATCTATAAATGTACAAAAGTTAAAGCAGTAATTCAGCTAGAAATAAAAAAAGTATTAATGTTTAGTCGACTAGCCATATTTCCCATAATTAAAACCAAAAATGATTCACAACAGCTAGTTTTATTTGACAGCCATAAACAGGATACAAATTAAATTTCCTGCTTCAGTGATCTTCAGGCTACACCATTATCGACAGAAATAATTA
Source organism: Silurus aristotelis (assembly GCF_946808225.1). NCBI lineage: Eukaryota > Metazoa > Chordata > Actinopteri > Siluriformes > Siluridae > Silurus > Silurus aristotelis. The sequence continues at coordinate 5,590,685 of NC_139577.1, read as the reverse complement.
AGTCGGTGTAATAAATGTGCAAAATAATAAACGTGTTTAACATACTATTCTACTTTGCATACATTGCCTGGACACGCACACAGACACTGTTTTATAGGCTGGAAAAGCTAGTTGGATACGAGGCCAGCAGGGGTTGATTGATTGGCGTTCATTAGTATATACTACACTCATTCATATTCACTAACTACTTGCTGAGGCGTTTGCTAAGTACTAAGTTTGCATGGGGGAACACAAACACTGTAAAAACATGCAAGATAGTTTATACATTTTTTGAGAGGGGTTGAGATTGGGGAAACATTCTCTGGGCGAGGATGGGATTGTCAAAATTTCTTTGGGAGTGGATAGATTTATGGGGAAAAATCCACTGGGAGTAGATGGGATTGGTCAAACCTATTTGGGCAGTAGACAGGTTTAAGAAAAATACCTTTCCTCTAAAAATGCATAGGTAAAATTGAGGAAAATCCTCCAAGACGGGATAAAATTGGGAAAAATTCCTCTGGGAGTGAAACAGATTAAGGAAAAAATGCTCTGGGAGAGAATGGGATTGGGAGAAAGTTTCACTGAGAGTTGGCAGGATTCGTCAAAAGATTTCTGGAAGTCGACATATTTAAGAGAAAATCCTTTAGGAGTGGATTGGATTTATGAAAATCCTTTGATATTGACTAGGATTCGTGAAATACTGCTGGGACTGGACGGGATTGGGGAAAAATCCTTTGGGACTAGGTATGCTTGCACAGAATATCAGGAGCAATTAGAATTGGCCTAAAACCCCTAAAAACTGAATGTGATTGGCGAGAACTGCTGGTGGAATCGGACGGAATTGCTTCAGGAACAGGTGTGTTGGTCAGAATTCCTTCAGAACTAGGAGGTTGGTCAGAATTCCTCCAGGGAGCCAGATGTATCGAGCAGAATGTGTTTAGGTACAGACAGGATTGGTGAGAATTCCTCAGGGAGAGAATGTTATTGAGTACAATTTGATCGGAAGCAGGTAGGACTTATCTGAATTCTTCGGAAGTAGATTGTGTTGCTCACATACAGACGATGACTAGAAACAGAATGAAAAGCTAGTAACAAAATGAAGCCACTTCAGCAAAATAGCTAGTGACAGAAAGAACCATAGCTAGTGACAGAAAGAACCACAGCTAGTACACCACAGCTAGTAGCAGAAAGAAGCTTATTTAACACTGAAGCTATTAAAATTTAGCAAACCGGCTAGTGACACATACCACCACAGTTAATATGACTTTTTCTGAATGAAATAATCCTTTTTTTGAAAACCATTTCAACAGTTTGATTAAAAAAGAAAACAAAAACAAACAAAAAAAACCCAATATATAATAGAGACCAAAAATAAATGATGATTCAGCAGAATCGTAACACGCAAAAAGCTCACCGTAATCTGCACACATTTACTGTGATCTCATTTTAACATTACATGCTACTTTATCGATCCCTCACCTGATAGTATTTGACCTGCAGAATGCAGCGAACTGAATTCGTCTCTCCTGCCTGTGATAACAGCCGGATAATGCAGTCAGCCATCCGCGACCCCCAGAAATGAAACTTTTCAGATTGGAATCTGCATGCGTCTAATCAATACCTGCTGATTGTGTTTCGGTGGCTGGTCAATACTAACTAGATTATACTTTACTTCTTTCATGCCATGGCTGTGAACAGTTCATTATATATTTTTATTTATTTATTTAATAAATTCTCTAGTGGCATGAGTGCGACACAGCTACAGCTTCTGCTTTTCAAACAACATGAGGCACTAGCAAAAGCAGCAGGTACAGAAGTCATGGAGAATTTTTATTTGTATTACAAGAGAGAGGAACACAATTCCTATCAACTTGCAGTTTAGTTTGTCTATCCATCTAGGTATGGGGGTGGGCCAGAAATATTTTGTCCACATAATGCTATCTGGTCATCAACATTAGTTGATATTAGGTTTTATATTAGTATATTAATAAATGTATTATAAATTCCTTTATTTTCAATATATATTATATATAATAATTAATTTTAAAAAACCTCATTACTAACATCATTATTATATTATTAACATTAGTAGTAGTAAAGTAGTGTATATTAATTAATTTATTATTCTATCATTCGAACATTGTTATTATTATTATTATTATTATTAATCAATTATTAAATAAATAATTATAGTTATTGAACTATTATTGAATAATAATCACAAAAATAATAAATTAATTGATATATACTTTTATAACTAACAATATTAACCACAACAATAAACCAATAATAATAAAATAAATAAATGAGTCGATGAATGGTTACTTAACTACTTACAATACCAATAATTGAAATGTTTCATCATCATATTCACCATTCTTATTAATGCATATGAATTAATAAATACATAATTAATAATTGTATTAGTTAAAATAGTATTTATTAATTAGTTATAATTAGTATTATGATTCCTTCTTTCTCTCATATATATATATATATATATATATATATATATATATATATATATATATATATATATTATATTTATTTTTTTTTTCTTTTCTTTTCAATACATCGCCATTATAACATCTAACAAACAAGTTGAACTCATTATGTTAACAATCTTTCAATTAAGCTAATGATCTTTAAGCACTTTTTTCTCTTTTTACAAGGAAAAGCGCTTCTTTTAACACAACTGAAACTGGCCAATGAGCCCAAAGAGCATTTCACTTTAGGGCTGCCCAATGGAACAAAACTGTAGCTACAGCTCATTAGCTTAATTACTAGCTCATTCTGCTAAGTTCTGGTAGGTTCCTAGGTTACGCTTTGTATTTCATGAAACCTATTTTTCAGTTCACTGGCATTGTAATAACATGCAGTTAGCAAAGAGTTAGCAAGGGTTTGCTCTAAATTGGCACTTCATGGTGCGTAAACACTTTGGCTAGCATGTAGTAATGCGTACTACTTCACCAAGAAACTGTAATTGACTAATTGCCATACAGAATGGTTGTATTTACAAATCGGAATTGTAGCATATCTGGTAAAAGTGTTGGGCATAGGGTTCTTTTGAACTGCTTACATAATGCCAAATCCATGCTTTAAAAGGTAATGCCCTTAAGGATCAATTAAAGTCCCCCCACCTGACAGTTTTGACCATAAGACATTATTTCCTCTTTAAATAATATCCTTCTACTTTTCCTAAAATTCGGCAAAGTCGTTTTCATTGATCAAAAAAGAAATATGGTGTTCAAATTCTCAGATTTTTATTTTTTTTTTCCCTTCCCAATCAAATACTGAGATTGCTTGTGATGGACACCCTCAACTTTTGCACTGAAAAGGAAAAAGGAAGAGAAACCTGGAGTTGATTTTTTTTTAATGGCGATAGATTCACAGTTAAATGACAGACCCTCCATTTGCTGAAGGGAAGATCTCATCGTTCTCCTCCTCTCCAAGCTATCTTATCAGTGTTCAATTCCTCCAAAATGTCCGTTCGCTTTATTCTCATCCTCTAAAATGAAGCCGATTTCTTCCTTTCATTTTTTTAAATGGCTTTCTTTTGCTCTCTGACTGCCTCTTTGGGTTTTACTCTTTTGTGGAGTTAAGAAGAAAAAAATCACTTGGCCTTATATATATATGTGTGTGTGTGTGTGTGTGTGTGTGTGTGTGTGTGTGTGTGTGTGTGTGTGTGTGTGTGTGTGTGTGTGTAATGATATACTGTGCAAATAATTAATGCACTCATACTTAGGGTACCAGCATTAGGACACAGTATTAGTATTAGTATTATAGGGAACTCTTATAAAGAACACCCAATTATATCTTCTTAAACAGACATAAATTGATAGTTCTTTTGCAGATATTCTGCAACATTAAAATTGAACTTGAAATGGATAAAAAGCACGTTTATGTTTTTTATCTGTTGGCAGATTATTATGGCCTGCTCTTAATAAAACTTTGCTGAGACAGGAAAACAGCTAGGAGGTAATAGTAACTTTGTGTTGCATCATATCACACTGCGCTTAATCATCGCATTTCTTTTTCCTATAGCCACATACACCCAGGTGTTTTATTCCTTATTCATAACATAGGCCATTAGACTATAATTAGATTTCTTTTTGCGATCTGGATGGCCTCCCATAAGGCACTGTTGTAAATTAATTCCATTTAAAAACATTTTTAATCCCCCTGCTATGCCACATTATTTTAAGATTCATACAGAAATCGGTTTTAAGCATTTATTCACATTTATTCTCCTGACGACCACTGTAGAATCTTTTTAGCCAAAAAGTGTATGAGATCTTTCATTCATTCATTTATTCTTTCTTAAGAAAAGCATGTGTTTTAAATTACGGAGAAGGAAAATGCAATACCCAAAGGAAACCAATAAAGCACAAGGAGAACATACAAAGTCCAGCCACACGGGGCAGCATTGGAAATCAAACAGCCAACCCATGGAGCTTTAATTATTGCAAATATTGTATATGCAACGTTATGAAACAAAAAGTGTTTCTGAACCATGAGTCTCAAACGTATTTAATAATTCAAGCAAACCTTGTCTTTGATGAAGGACATAAAATCTGGTACCTGCAGTTGATAAAGATGTCTTGCAAGGAGGCTCACAATGTCTTACAGCTATATCTGATTGGACGGCACAGCGTTCACAGGCCCCGCTAAAGCTGTACTCTCGCCCTACCCTGATATAAGACCTGATAAAGGTTGATTGGGTCTTATATTGAAAATCTTATCTTTCAAACACACACACACACACACACATGCTGGAAAGAAGACCAGAGGCTCTTGAGATTGGAAATAAAGTAATAGTGGTCACAGTGGTAGGAAAGAAGTCGGGAATAGTGACTGGTGGGGAAATGGGGAGAAAGAGAGAGCGAGAGAGAAGCAGATGGTTGTCTGAGGTCATTGGAAATAACAGTGTTACATGTTTATGACTAATGTATGTAGCATGTCTTGTCTTCTCTCATGTATCATTTTTTTTTGTCTCCCAAACACTTCACTTCTTATACATTATAGACTCTCACAGTAGCCACACTTCACTATCAATCTACACTTTGTCAGCTCTGGTCAGATGTTAATGGAATCAAATGAAGTCATGCAGAGATGCTTTGAGGCGACGCGTGAAGGTTATTTCCATTTTCTTTGCATTGGGGCGTTCATGCTCGCCGTCAGCTTTCAGACAATGGTAAACCGATGGTGGTCAAACTAAATGGAGGACCGCATGAGAGCTGCCTATGATTGAGAAGGATGTCAGGTCATAAGAGACTGTGGGGTTTGAGGAAATAAATCATGTAGATCAAACCAGCAGGAGCTAATGCAGACATGCATGTGGTTCATGAAATCATCAAGAATGCACAAACAAGCAAATGAGAGAAAAAGAGACTTGTACTTTGTTTATGTCCTGTATGCAGTGCTAATGCAGCACTGCCTTATGTCAATGACTGGTTGCACATTTGCAGCTCGTTAGCTACAATAAACGGTCATATCTAAAAGTAGCTAGCACTTGCATACGGTCATATCCGGAGCGTTTGAGTTCTCAAATCTGATTAGGCATAAGGTGTTAGTTTATTGTATATATTTAACACCTGGCTGTGATTCCAATCGCAGGTTCATTCGAGTTCAGAAGAGTGCATTTCTATAGCAACAGATAATTCAGTGTACATTGTTAACACAATCCAATGCTACTAATAAATACATGTAACTGCGATGGTTATGTTTTCTGTAAAGAGAAATGTATTTAACATTTGCAGTAGGACTTTCCAGTGGGTGCACTTTGGAACAGACAGTACTCTTTCAGACTTCTTCAGGACAGACAGGACAGGCTCGGAATGGAATGACGCAACTGTAGTGTAATTAATAGAATTTAAGATTACCGTAATTTCCGGACTATAAAGCGCACCCATATATAAGCCGCACCCACTGAATTTTACAGATATTTTTATTTTTAACATAAATAAGTCTACACTAATGTACTTTACACAGGCTTTAACAAAAGACACGTTACACACGGTGTAACAAGTGAAATATGTTGCGCTTCCTTTAGGAGCATAGCGGTATTTTGGGAATAGCATGCCACTGCATTTTTCCAGTATTACTGCATGTGTGCAAGACCGAGGAATATGTCCTTATTATTTTCTGATGCTGATTTCTAAGTTTCTTTGACTAACCTGTAACGCTGTTGCCAAGAAAAATTAAAAAGCATGAGTTTTGGAAACCTGTCTGTGCTTATATGATTTCTGTTGCAACTGGAGTTAGCGCGCTATCCCTTCACTCAACGCGATACAACGGCTTGTATCTAAACAGTAGCCTACCAAGAAAGTCATTGTTCACTGTCTTCCTTCTTCCTTTCACAAATATTTCTCTCAGGAGTTTATCATTTGGCATCGTCGTGCGTTTAAAAACAACGTTTTTTTCTCCCGAAGCCGTGCAGCTCAGAACATTCGATAATTTCATTGGTCAAAAGTTTCATTGGTCATGTTATGGGGTTCAGTTTTTTGGCTTGAAGTTTGTGAAACCGGGAAAAACCCAGGGAAAAATTCATAAATTAGCCGCTTCGTTGTTTAAGCCGCGGGGTTCAAAGCGTGGGGAAAAAAGTAGCGGCTTATAGTCAGAAAAAATACGGTAATAAAATAATAAAAACATGTTTAGTTCATTAATTCCAGTGGGTTAAGAAGAACAAAACTCTTGTATAGAAGAGTATATTTATGTTGCATTCATTCACAAACTGCATCCGTAGCGAACTGCACAAACTCAAATATGTGGATTTAATAGCCTTTTTTTCATTCCTGGCAGAGAAGAAATTAATTTGGGTGCAGATACACTTAGATTTTCAAGATGGACTTCGAGAAAAGCTGGACATCATGAGGAAAGGTCTCCTATAAAATGGCAGAGGGTCGACTGGTTAAAACAGTTCTTAAGCTTTTTCAACAACCGGTTATTCTTTTGTCTTTTCTTTCTGGTAAAATTTGCACAAAAACACACAATTTGCCTTCGTTTTATATCCTCAGCAAAACGTGGGGTCGGGTTTTATAAGGTTAATATTGAGATTTCTGCTAGAGATGATGTATGTGCATGGTGCAGTTGCGGCTGCAGTGAAAGAAGATGTGTTGAATTATGGTCATTGTGTTTCTTGCTCTAGTATTGACATTCCTTCTCGCGGTATGAGATTCCTGTCTGTGATGCATTACTCCGTTATACTGCGTTTGTCTATAATATTGATGCTTTCTATAGCCGTGGCATCGTAATGATTGTATTAAGCAGTGGATAGATTCAGGCAGGACACCACTGAAGGCCTAGCTGTGAAATATACAGTCCCCCACCAGATTTCAAATAATAAGCCAAAACAGATATTGTGTTTGTTCTTCCAGGATCAGAAGCAGAGAGCAAACACGCTTCTATTTTGAGACAAAACATTCATTTCCTAAAGCTCTAAGGGATCAACTGGTGAAAATGTGTGTGTGTGTGTGTGTGTGTGTGTGTGTATTTAGGTGAAGATTTATACCAGAAAAAGCTAAATTCATGCCCCCGCCTTCGAAAAAATACATGAAAATACAACACTTTGGCTACTAAATATAATTTATTCACCAAATAAGATTTGCATGTTATTTATTTTATTACACATACTTATTCACAGCTTAAATATAATTCATTACCCGGTGTACATGATGTAATAAAAACACGAGACGAGGTAATCTGTGTATGTTGAACCCGCTCAAGAAGCGATATGCCATATATTTATATAACTGTAAAGTGAAACGAATACATTTATGGAATAACAATGTGTAGTTTTTGGTTGTTTCCCCCCTTTCTTTTCTGTTAAATGAACCAAATCATGAACAGAAAGTTCTTCGATTTTTAATTGGACCACACTTTCAACCCCTCAGACGATCTGCCTTTTGCCATTTCTTATACATTTGCAATAGCTGGCTGAATTTAAATGAGCAAGAACTGCCAATAGCAACGTTTTTCCATCAACTTATTGAAATGAGGGTGAAACGCTCAGAAAGGAACCTGAACTGACAGAGCTAAGAGGATGAGAAAGCAAACTAGTGCCCACTTCAATGTCACCTTTTTTTTTTTTAATGTTGCATGATCAATTTAGTAGCAAGATTTGGAATACAGATCTGTGAAAATACTATGACTCGATGCTGAATGATGACGACTGCGGCTATTGCAGCTCATTTCTGAATACTTCGCATGTGATCTGCCAAGATCTGAGTTTGCAATCAAATTAAATGAAATGATTTGTTCAGTCATAAGCGCAGTTAAAAAAGTAAGATCAAATATTAGTATAAATAATGAAATGAAGGAAGCAAAAAGTACTCAAAGTAGAAGGAAAGAAGGGAGGAAGGAACGGAGGAAAGGAACGAAGTCAAAGAAAGGGTGGAAGGAAGTACCCCTTAGTAAAAGGAAGGAAGAAAAAAAGGAAGCCATTTTCTTACTCGTTTTTACTTATTTTTTTTATTATTATAAAACAAAACTAAAAGTTTAAATATGTATTACAAAACACACAAACAGAAAAAGAAAAAAAAGGTTATAAAAAGAAACTAGTAAAAGCAATGATGATTAATTGTTAAAAAAAAAAAATAAATCTTTTTTTTTTTAATAATCTGTCCAATCACATTTCCAGTCGCTGATGAAAGACGAAGATGGTCATTATTAGGAACCTTGCTTTATATAGAAATTAGTATCGCACAAAGTGGCTTTTATTGCCATTTCACCAATGTTCACCATGTTCTTCCAGGATAAAGGTGCTCCATTGAACAACATAAATATCACAAGATGCTACATAAAATGCAGTGGTGCAAACATGATAAATTGTACAGACAGAATGAATTTGAAAGCAGTGGAATGATGATTTGTGAGATCAAACTCCTAACATGAAAAAAGCAGTGTCTACTATTGCTACTACTTCTAATAATAATAATAATAATAAGGAGGAGTAGGAGAAAAAGAAGACTTTTTTTTCATTTTTGTTAAAAATTTTCTCTATTTTCCTCGATATCTCTTTGTCTAGAGTTAATGTTTTTTTGCACTAAAAACCTTCAAATAAAAACCTGCTAAAAACTTGAGTAGCCAGCAGACAGGAAGTCTGGAGGTTTGTTAACAATGGGGGGAAGACAGACTGTCATCGTTAGACACAATGAGCTCCAACTCAGCAGCTATAAATGTACGATTTATTTGACTATATATCGGCTCGAAAGTTTTTTTTCCCCCCTTCAACAAATTTGAGCAATGCTGAAAAAGAAATAAACACACACACACACACACACACACACACACAAGTCACCTTTACTCTTATCTGATTGCTGTTTCTGGCTTTCTGTACCTCACAGTGTTATAGCGATGATTAAAAGTGATTGACGTCCTCAAGCCAGACTTTTGAAGTGCATCATTTCATGCTTTCAACCGCGAGATATACCGCGAGAGTGAACTTTCCAATGAGAACTCAGACCCACCCATCACCTATTAAAAAAAAAAATGTGTTTGGTCAGCTAAAAAAAAAAAAAAAAAAAAGAAACAATGCTTCAGTTGAGGAAAGAAAATGGAATCACACCCGATCACACAATGTGACCTTGTTAAGAGCTCGTTATGAGATTGGAGAAAAAAAAAAAAAAGGAAAGTGAAAAACAAAAAAATCCACAGAGTCTAAATATTTATTTTTTTTGTAATACACACAACTGCATTTGAGTTACAAACTGCCAGGTTGAATTTCGAAAAATTTGTATACATCAAGATATTTGGCCTGGACACACCCCAAAAATGGAACTTTCCTAATAGTTTTTGTTCTGACTTGATATAGCAGCTATAAATACTCTGTTTCTTCCGCTGGAAGTTAATACCACAGCTGACCATGTTACAACACACTGCAAACTCCTCTGACTGCTAAAAAGCCCTGACTGCTTCAATAATAATTCTAGATCAGAGTTCCAGTACCACCAGGTCACAATCAAGTCTATAAAGGTGTAAAACCAGGATTAAGTGCACCTGGAGAACAGAGGGTTAAGGGCCTTGCTTAAGGGCCCAATAGTGTCAGCTTGGCAATACTGGGGCTTAAACTCTTGACCTTACAATTAGTAACCCAGAGCCTTAACCATTACAATATCCCAGATAGATAGATATAATTCCCATATAACCATAATAATTCCCATTCTAACCATTAAACCCATTGCAGATTGAATGATGGTTCCTATTTGTCTTATATTTTTAGCAAGAGAGTTACTGTTTTTTATCTTAAACCACCCAGTCCTGAACTGTTTCATTCCTCGTACATCACACCACTACTACAACCTACAAATATACCAGACTCACCAAACTACAGCAGTGGCATGTGATGTATCAAGAGACTCAGCAGAGTGTGGGGAGTTAAGAACAAAACGAGGGCATAGTGCGAGGAATTGATTGCTGGGTAAATTAGTGAACCTAGCATCTCTTGAAGTTAAGATGAAATCATATTTACAGAGTGCTACAAAGCACTGACGCTGGAGACTCCTTCCATAAACGTTGAATAAATCTCTCCCTTTCCGAAATTTCTGAATAAACGCCAACCGTCAAACCTGAACACGAAGCGACAGTTTGAACGTCAGTCATTCATTCAATCTCAAAGCTTGCTTTCAACAATAATCATTGTCAGAGTAGCTTCTTTGCTGAAGCTTTGTTTTTCAGCCTCATCCCCCTTTTCCACAGAGGAACCAAACCCCAAAGGTCTGACGTGTCAGGTCTGAGCACACATTACCTTGGATGTCCTAGCGATTCGAGTCTGGCTTTGCTCGAGGCGCGAATCTGTCGAAGAAAAATCTCCCGTCCGTTCAATATACAAAGCGTGACATTTGAAGAGAAAGAAACACTGATTGGATGTGATTACACCCTCTCTCAGGCTACTGGTGGCCATTCGAGCTTAATAAATTCGCCTCTCAGTCCAACATAAAGGGAACGGGTATCATTTTTGACATACGCACAAATAACCACGTGTTACATCCTCGTGTTTGTCTGCACTAATCTCGTTAGCTACAAAGACAAACAAGGCATCTTTATTAGTGCCCCCCCAACCAAAAGCAAAATACCCTACACCATGTAATCAGTGCATAGAAGAGGAGTATTTAAATTAAACCTATAGAGGACAAATTTGAATTGCAAGTGATTACACCATTAAGATATCATCACTTCAAACATTTGAAGTGGAGAAACTACCAGGTATTAAGATTTCTTCTCCACCTATGGGAGATTAGCATAGTTTGAAGGTACTACTGTTACAATGTACTGATTCTGTGTAAAAAACCAATTACTGGAAAAATTTTCCCCTTTAATATGGTTTACAAAACTATTGGGACACCTGACTTTTTCAGCTACAGTATATGTGGATCTTTTCCAAACTTACCAAAAACTTAGAGGCACTCAATTAGGATGTATTTGGAGGTGGTAGCCGATGCGGCTTGCCGTTACTCTAACTAAGAGACCCAAGCTGTTCCAGCATGACAATGCCCCTGTGCAAGATGATATGTTTTTCACATGGGTTTGGGTTGGAAGATCTCCTGCTACAGAGCTCTGACCTCAACCCTATTGACCACTTTTGGGGTGAATGTGAACCCGGACAGCACCCACGGCCTCCACCTAACCTTTATCATTACCTGTCTTTACCTGAACATCCTTGCCACTGAATGAATCTCCAGACGCACACTCAGAAACCTAGTGACACAGCAAACTACATGTGGAAAGGGATGTTCAGAAACCACATACCAATCCTATGGTCAGATGTCCCCAAACTTTTGTCCATATAGTGTAGTTCTGTTTTTGTGAAATGCATGAGAAATTATTCTGTGACAGACTGAATTATTACTAAATTATTGATTTGTGGCAAACATGCTTTTAAATTTGCAGTATTCTATTCTTATCAATTCCCAGCCAATTAGTAAAAAATTATAAATAGATAAATAAACAAATCTATAAATAAATAAATATAAATTATATTTTATAAGATAGATAGATAGATAGATAGATAGATAGATAGATAGATAGATAGATAGATAGATAGATAGATAGATAGATAGATAGATAGATAGATAGATAGATCTCTTGATTGATTGCTTGCCTCTGGAGAGAAGCATCTCATAATATAAAGATGGATGTTCCCAAATTTACTGTTACCACAACATCTTTGATTACTTTCTACAAAACAGAGAAAGTAATCCCAAAGTGTTTTTCTTATAACTAATACCACAGAAATGACATCAAATACATGATACTGGAGACTAAGACTTGACTATTGGGCTAAAATTACTTTGATCCTGTGACTTGCAGACTGGCAGCCTTGCAGCTATACGGAGCGGCTGACTAAAACCCCGTAATCAAGAATTCAACATCCTTTGCAATTAGTAACTGAGAAACTTGTTACTAAATAATGCATCTTAAAGGTTTACTCAAGCAATTAAACCTTTCCTCCTGAAGGCCTGGATTTTAAAGCCCATCAATTCTAAAGTCATGCAACTTTAACCGGAAATGTATTTAATAAGAAGTGCAGTTTTCATGTACAAAACCGTAAGAACGTCTACAACCACAAAACGCACTCCATCACCATAATCATTAAACGTGTATAAAGAAAAGGAGCGAAATAAATTTATGTTCTGAAAAACTAAAAAAAATCTGTCGAGAAAACCACACAAGGTAAAGTGGTGCAAGAGCTCATTTGCATACTGGCTCCTGATTGGCTGTTAAACTTTAGGATGTATTACATCACAATGCTGCTGAATTTTCACATCAGATTGATCAGAGCTCGAGTTTCAAAATATGTTTTTATTGAGCTAACATCTCATTCACAGAGATTCCGATTGACAAAAAAAAAAAAAAAAAAAAAAAAAAATCAAAAACAAGAAAGAAAAATATTTCAAATATATCTTGACATTATCTGTTCGGGCATAATGCTCATTTAACATTTCTATATAGAGACTTCAATTGCTAGCGCTTTGCTATTATTTTTATACAAATATAATACAAATACTTATTTAAATTCTTTTAATACAATTTCTTAAAATGAATGATACAATTATTTAATTACTGAATTACTTATTTTGATTTGTCAATAACGTGGCAATTTTTTTAGGGTTATAATTACGAAGTCAACGGCAATAAAAACTCAACATTTTCGCCTCACAACAAACCTTCACACGTAGAGAAAAGGCGCTCAAATCAAAAGATCTTGGGCAGAATTTTCTGGAACGAACAAAGTCAACACATTTCTACTGTGCCGAGCCGCACTGCTGCGGCGCTAACGCGGCGCCGTCAATCACGCGCAACAGAAACGCAACCTGCTCAGCGCACTGATGTATGTATTAGACTCCGGCGCAAAAATCTCACGTGACTGACTGCCGTAAATCAAAAACCCGGTGACATGCATTTGAATTGATGCCAGATGGAGGCTAAATTAAGTTACTGTGGGAAATAGGTTTTTAAGGAATGCAAAGGGAAGAAAAAATAAAAAATCAAGGAACTGCCACCTTCTGTACCTGCATAGCATGTCAACAAGGTGAGCATAGTCCTGACAGGAAGTGCATTAGAAATCAGGATATAATTCACATTTTGGTCATTAGGCCACGGGTTGTCGCGATCCATATCTCACGGTAATTGGCCCATCTAAAACCATTACTGCAGCCTTGCATAAATATTTCATGAGTTTGAACGAGAGGAAATGCGCTCGGTCTTGGCACATGAATTGCAGCGATCAAAATGGATTTCCTGTATTGCACGTGTTGTTCTTTCCGAACGTAAATCCTCTTTGCTGAGGGAAATCTTTTAAAACCTGTAGCCATAATGGCACAGTGTTTGTTCATTTGTTCATTCGTTGAATATTTGATAAGACATTAATAATCAGCTGATCAGAAATATTTAAAACAATTAGTCTAAAAGAGAAGAATATAAAGAATAATTATTTTTTCCATACTTTTAAGTGTGGCAGAGAAATAACAGCACATTATGTAGATTTGTTTAATTGTCCTAGACATGTTTTTATGTCTATTACATCATTCCTCACCAACAGATTCCAAAAGTTATTCTGTATAGTCTGTCTGTCTGTCCGTCCGTCCGTCCGTCCGTCCATCAGTATCCATCCATCAGTATCCATCTATCCATCCATCCATCTATCCATCCATATCCATCCATCCATCCATCATCAGTATTTATCCATCCGTATCTATCCATCCGTATCCATCCATCAGTCTCCATCCATCCGTATCCATCCATCAGTCTCCATCCATCCGTAACCATCCATCAGTCTCCATCTATCCATCCATCCATCATCAGTATCCATCCATCAGTATCCATCCATCCATCCATCATCAGTATCCATCCATCCATCCATCCATCTATCCATCCATGCATCATCAGTATTCATCCATCGATTCATCCATCATCAGTATCCATCCATCCATCCATCCATCCATCCATCCATCCATCCATCATCAGTATCCATCCATCCATCCATCCATCCATCCATCATCAGTATCCATCCATCCATCATCAGTATCCATCCATCCATCATCAGTATCCATCCATCCATCATCAGTATCCATCCATCCATCCATCCATCCATCCATCCATCCATCCATTTTATAATAGTAATGAAATGCGTCACATAAAACAAATAAACAAACAAACATTCTTATCACAGTAATACAAAATGTTTTAAATGATTTGCATTCATTTCAATGGATGGATGGATGGATTTTTTTTTTTTATCCAAAATTTTTTCAGGCCACCTCAAGATCCCGGAGTGTTAGAAACTGGAATCGTCATCATTCCCACTTCCTCCTGAGAGAAATCACCTCCCTGCCGATGTGATTGACGTACGAAATCGAGAGTTTTAGCACCGTGACATTTTCCCCCAGCATGTTCCACTGATGCTGATCATAATTCTAATGTAAACATCTCGCACTTGACGGTCAGAAATAGAGAAGATCAGAGAAGAACTTGTATTCTGTCAGCCATGTCAATAATCCAAAAAGGTTACAATTCACGACGAGAATGACATTCATTTAGTTAATTCAGTGTATTTCTTTTTTTTTTTCCTTTGTGCATAAATTCTGTGGTTCTGTAGGCTAACATTTCAATCTAGCCAATATAGATTGTTTTTTTTTAATACACTGCTGCATTTATTCAATTCAATTTATATTTCGGTGAATAATTACAGAAGATAAATCAACACAATCATCACAGTTCAATCATCCAACACTGACCTTCACCAAGGGTCTTTTTGTGTGTACAAAAAAACAAATGAGAATAAAAACATGAAATGATATTTACATTCCCATTTAGAAGGCCATTTATGTTAATATAATACAGGAAAAAATAAACTGTACTGTGTGTGTGTGTATATATATATATATATATATATATATATATATATATATATATATATATATATATATATATATATATATATATATATAATTTTTTTTTTTTTTTTTTTGGGGCTGTGTGGGTTTAGAAAAAAATTGTTTTGTACTTTTAGAACTTGTTATAGCAGCTGTAATCGGATGTTAAAAACTCTGGAGAAACAGTTTTTCATTTCATTATGGTTTTAGATTCAGCATCAGTAATCGTATAACAGGACACGGATTCTTTCGGCTCTGTTAATGCAGTTCATGGTAGAAATCTGTATAGCGTTGGGAGAATAACTACAGTGTTGTGCCCTTAAAACTCTCATTTCCGTGTCTACAAGCCAGGCAATGATAACCTACGTCTTGGAAGTTTTGCAAGACGTCATGGGCCAAAACACAATTTCTAAGGAAGAATATTTCAACCATTAACCATGAACATTCGAAAAACTTCTCTTTTTCTAAAACTGGAGAAATATCGTGCTTTAAAAAGAAATGAAACAAGATTTAAAATGTGGTAAGCTGTCAATAAGCAAGGATGCATGGTCGGATTGAGGAAATGGAAATAGAGCTTTAGTCCATACGCTGCATGAGATCATCAGATTTCATAAATCTTTGCATTTAAGGGTGGCTTTTTTTTAAATGTATAAATGCATTAGGCTTAGATGAAAATAATGAGCTAAGGATAATATTGTAAACCTGACGGGTGTAATAAAAAGGTCTGGTTCTATTGAGCAATTGGACTCTGTAGAATTTCCTACATAAAATTGGAAACCGTGGAAGGCAGCCATTTTATATACTTGTGCAAATGCATACTAATGGATTTTAGCATCAAAGCAGCATGGAACATGAAGGTTGAATATTTCTAATTCCAAATGAACATTCAGATATGGAGCTTGGAGGACTAAAGACACAATATGATGCGGTTTGTATATTCATCCTTAGTTCCTGCCTGGTCAGGGTCAAAGCTTAGAAAGATGGTAAAGCTATAATGTTTTAAAAATGCTTTGGGCTATGCCCATTTTTTTTAAACACGGATATATTTGGAGTGCTAAACACATCATCTGTCACTTAATCTTTCATGAGTGTGAGATTATCTGAATTTAGGGTGGATTACGTTAAAGCCAGAAGGCGGCGAGGGGTCCAGGTGTGGCTTTTGAGACAATGCTGTCTAAATAATAAGATGGGATTAAACAGAGGTGGAGAGTAGTGATAATAATCAGACCACCACAGTCATTAGGGCCATTGCTTCTGTGGATGAAGTCCACAAAGCATGTAGTGGAGTTAAAGTAGAAATACACTCTAAAATATCACTCCAGTAAATGTTAAAGTGCTTCCTTTAAAATTTCATTTGAGTGAAAGTAGAAAGGTTTTTGCCTTCAAATGTACTTAAGTATCCAAAGTACTATGATTTATTATGGTTATAATGTTCCTGTAATCATTTTTGTCACAAGAGTCTTTGCTTAATCAAGTCAGTTTATGTGAAAAGACTCTAATGTTACTCATAGCACATCAATCCATTAATAGAATGATATTAACTAATCAAACACTGATTGATATAATTACAAATATCATGAGCCCAAAACCTTATTTTTAACTACAGTTATCCCTCACCGTATTGCGGTTCAGCTTTCGCGGTCTCACTTCAACGCAGGTTTTTACATCTCCAATTTTGTTTTGCCGATTTTTCGCTGTATCGTGGGATTTTGCGGTATATAGGTACTATTGTTAAAAGTTATTTTAATAATTTTTCCGGCAAAATAAGCATTTTCTAGCCTTAATAATGAAGCTTTCAAAAGCTCCTCTTGGGTATGCGGTGTATTCATTTCATCATCACCTTCATCATCAGTAGTACTGCACACTTAATGAATCATCTTCATCAGTTGTATCTCTACTGTCGAGAACCCATATAGATTTTAATATGTTAAAATGACAGATTTAAGAATATTGAAAGTGTTTAAGAGCAGAGGAAAGGTTTATAAGCGTGTCGGGACGGTTTATAAAGCCGTAAGATATACAGGTATTCTGTATACTGTACCGTATACATATTAGGTTGCCACTTCGCGGATTTTCCCCTATCCGGAAAGTAACCTCTGCGATAGGCGAGGGATTACTGTACTTCAAAAAAAAAATTCTTGTAAATAAGCCCACGGGTGCTGTGGCGAGTTCGAGTCAGGAGTTTCTTCCATCATTTATTCCTCTCTTTATTCCTATCTATTCCTCTTCTGCTTGCTGTTGAACTGACGCCGAACTCTATGTTGGTGCTGCGGAGATAACACTAAGCTGCAATCAAAACAACTTCAAAACAGAGCGCACGCTCTACACTGATTGGTGGTTTGCTTCCTGCTTGACCAGTTACGTTTTTCCACTCAGAAATAAAAAGGAACGACTGATTTCGCAAAATGTAGTGGAGTAAAAAGAGATTCGAGTTTGAAATTGAATGACGTTAAAGTCTCCTCAAATGGAAATACTTAAGTAGCTTTCACATATCTGTACTTTACTGAAGTACAGTAACAAATTACATTTACTTCATCACTGTCCAACACGGCGTAAGACACAATGCACTGCAAACTAATCACTATATCTTATGCGCATTTCACACTTTGTACTACAATCCCCATACCCTGCACACTACTTACTCTGCGCTACACACTGCTCACTACGTAACAAATTTCACACTAACAAACCCTATGCATGCTACCATATGCACTACCTCCCATCCACTAGCCGCTGCACATTTCATATTATGTACCACCAACTACTGTATACCCTACACACTGCAAACTACTGTAAACAATCCACTACACATCACACAATATGGTCTATCCACTACACACTACCCACTGCCATATAGTCTACACCCTACATACTATGCATTACACATCACACACTACTCGGTGCACAATACACACTCACTACAGTCTACAAATGAAACATTAAGCACTACAAACTACTCACTATACAATAATTAACAATAAACACTACAAACTGCTCACTATACACTACCGTCTACCCCACACACACTACAACTTATGCACTATACACTGTCCACTACACATTACACACTATGTACTATAAACAATGCGGTACACAAAATGCATATACTCTATGGTGTACACTTTACTGTATACCCTACTCACTACAAAACCATGAACTACACACTGTTCACTACGTAATACAAATATTCTGCTGCACATTTCACACTATGTAGTACAAGCTAGATAGTAGTACACTATGTTCTATCCTCTATTCACTACACACAAGCAGCTTCCAAAATCTATTACACATCGTACACTATGCACTACAGCCTAAATGTGCAGAGGGGATAAATAAGGTGGAATCAAAATTGGACACTCACTTGGATCAGACAGAATGGAGTCTGTTTTGGGCAGGAACTGGTCACAGCGGATGCCCTGGAAACCTTCTTTACACCTGAAGAAAACAGAACGGAGAGTGACGCATAAGGAATTGGGTCATAAGACGTATTCAGATTTGATTAAGCTTTTTTAACACTTTTTTTTTTAAGCAAATTATCCATGAAAAAGAATGTTAAGTAAGAATTTGCAGTAAAACCACATTCAATATGTGAATTATGCAAATCAGTAAATATACAAATGATTTCTCAGGCAGCCCTCGGATAGATTGCGTAGAGGTGTGTTCATTAGATTGCTTCTTTAAATGCGTAGTAATAAAGCATACCTGGACCTTTAAAGAGCTCTAATTACATAAATTATATATGCGTGTTTTATTCCAAAAAACAACAAAAAAAAAAACTAAAAACTTTCCCCACGTTGAATAATTTATTACTTCCACTGTGTCTGCAGAAGCAGTATTATGTGTCAATTAACATCATCCTCTGTAAAAATGTGAAGCTGTAAGCCGATATTTTGGCTGGTATAATATGCTGAGTTTTCTCCTCAACTTGCATCAGCAGTTTGTGCGTGAGGCATCAATAGTTCGGCGTCAAGAGTTCAAGAAAGGTCAGTTACATATGTACAGTTTGTCTTCATATGAAAATTAGACCATATGCATCCTGTCTGATCAGGGTTCCCAGTAGCTAAAATCGTAAGGTTTATATGTAAAATACATTTTTAGAACAATAGCTTGAGTAAGACCACACACAATGCACTACACATTGTTCTCTATATTCTACACCTTGTACACTATGTACTTCACACTGTGCTCTATTTATTACTCATTTTAATAACTACTATAAAAGTTCCTTACATACTAGGAACCTGTACACTTTGCACTACACAATATTCACATCACACTGTGCCCTTTACACTACACATTATGCACAACACACTATCGCTATGCCCTATCCATTACACATGATCTACAACACCTTTCACACTGTGCTCTTTTCACTACGCATTACACACCACACAATATTCACTACACACTGCACTCTACTCTATTCACTACACACCACACAATATCCACTACACACCGTGCTCTATACACTACACATTACACACCACACAATATCCACTACACACTGTGCTCTATCCACTACACATTACACACCATCCACTACACACTGTGCTCTATCCACTACACATCACACAATATCCACAACACACTGCACTCTACTCTATTCACTACACACCACACAATATCCACTACACACCGTGCTCTATACACTACACATTACACACCACACAATACCCACTACACACTGCGCTCTATCCACTATGCATTACACACCACACAATATCCACTACACACTGCATTCTATTCATTACACAATACACCATATCCATTACACGCTGTGCTCTATCCATTACACACCACACAATATCCACTACACACTGTGCTCTATCCACTACGCATTATACACTACACACTCTGCTCTATCCACTACACATTACACACCACACAATATCCACTACACACTGTGCTCTATCCACTACACACCACACAATATCCACAACACACTGCACTCTACTCTATTCACTACACACCACACAATATCCACTACACACCGTGCTCTATACACTACACATTACACACCACACACTGTGCTCTATCCACTACGCATTACACACCACACAATATCCACTACACACTGCATTCTATTCATTACACAATACACCATATCCATTACACGCTGTGCTCTATCCATTACACACAACACAATATCCACTACACACTGTGCTCTATCCACTACACACCACACAATATCCACAACACACTGCACTCTACTCTATTCACTACACACCGTGCTCTATACACTACACATTACACACCACACACTGTGCTCTATTCACTACGCATTACACACCACACAATATCCACTACACACTGCATTCTATTCATTACACAATACACCATATCCAATACACGCTGTGCTCTATCCATTACACACCACACAATATCCACTACAAACTGTGCTCTATCCACTACGCATTATACACCACACACTCTGCTCTATCCACAACACATTACACACCACACAATATCCACTACACACTGTGCTCTATCCACTACACACCACACAATATCCACAACACACTGCACTCTACTCTATTCACTACACAACGTGCTCTATACACTACACATTACACACCACACAATATCCACCACACACTGTGCTCTATCCACTACGCATTATACACCACACACTGTGCTCTATCCACTACGCCTTATACACCACACAATATCCACTACACACTGCATTCTATTCATTACACAATACACCATATCCATTACACGCTGTGCTCTACCCATTACACACCACACAATATCCACTACACACTGTGCTCTATCCACTACGCATTATACACTACACACTCTGCTCTATCCACTATGCATTACACACCACACAATATCCACTACACACTGTGCTCTATCCACTATGCATTACACACCACACAATATCCACTACACACTGTGCTCTATCCACTACACACCACACAATATCCACAACACACTGCACTCTACTCTATTCACTACACACCGTGCTCTATCCACTACGCATTATACACCACACACTGTGCTCTATCCACTACGCATTATACACCACACACTGTGCTCTATCCACTACGCATTACACACCACACAATATCCACTACACACTGCATTCTATTCATTACACAATACACCATATCCATTACACGCTGTGCTCTACCCATTACACACCACACAATATCCACTACACACTGTGCTCTATACACTACGCATTATACACTACACACTCTGCTCTATCCACTATGCATTACATGCCACACAATATTCACTACACACTGTGCTCTATCCACTACGCATTATACACTACACACTCTGCTCTATCCACTATGCATTACACACCACACAATATCCACTACACACTGTGCTCTATCCACTACACACCACACAATATCCACAACACACTGCACTCTACTCTATTCACTACACACCGTGCTCTATCCACTACGCATTATACACCACACACTGTGCTCTATCCACTACGCATTATACACCACACACTGTGCTCTATCCACTACGCATTACACACCACACAATATCCACTACACACTGCATTCTATTCATTACACAATACACCATATCCATTACACGCTGTGCTCTACCCATTACACACCACACAATATCCACTACACACTGTGCTCTATACACTACGCATTATACACTACACACTCTGCTCTATCCACTATGCATTACATGCCACACAATATTCACTACACTGCGCTCTATTCACTACACAATACACCATATCCACCACACTGTGCTCTATAAACTATGCATTAAACACCACACAATAATTACTACACAATACACAATATGCACCACACAGTATCCCATCTACTACACCCTGTGCTTTATCCACTTCCCATTACACACTATTCACCACACAACATTCACTACATGCTGTGCTCTATCCACTACACACCACACAATTCACTACATGCTATGCTCTATCGACCAGACACTATTCACTACACACTGTGCTTTGTCCACCAAATTTTACACACTACACACAATATTTACTACACACTGTGCTCTTTTCACTACACATTACACACTATGCACCATACACCATGCTCTATCCACCAAACTTTATACAATGCAAAACTATGCTACTGTCTACAACGCATTACACATTCCGTGCAACACATATGCAATACACACTGTGCTCTATCCACCACACACATTACATGCTACACACTGCAAACTATGCACCATTTACTATTACACAATATCCACTACAGATTACACACCAGGAACTACAAATTACACCCCATGCTGCACTAGGCACTACACAACTACTACACATTACACACTTCCTACTACACATTACAAAACAACACACTACATATTACACTATGTATTCTACACTACACACTATGCATTACACGATGCACAATATCCATCCATCACTCCATCCATCCATCAATCCATTTACACAATGTACTATAATTTATACACACTGCACTATACACACTTCAAACACTATGCATTAAGACATACTACACATTACAGTAATTATCGCTCAGAGACTTGATTTCTGTGGAAACTTCTATGGAAATGTGATGTGCAGCTCTGCAGGACTTGTTTCTGTTACTCAGCAGCCTACACATTTCTTTCTTTCCTTCTCTCTCTTACTTTCTCTCTCCCCTGATGCCTGTCGCTCTCAATCTCTCAATCCAGCAGTTCTCTCTTCATCGTTCTCCCTCCTGTGCATCTCTTTGTCTCATTCTTTCTTTCTCTCTCTGTGTGATTCATTTTCTCTTGAAACCTCTCACTATCTTTGTCTCAGATAGTTTCTCTTTTTTTTCTCTTTTTCTCTCACACAGAATCCTCTCTCATTATCTTTCCTTGTCTCCCAATATCTCCAATCTCATCTTATACTTTGTTCTTATGAATCCCTGTCTCTCACCACCACTCTTTCCCCATACTCTTTAACCTGTCTTTTTTTACTCTCTCTGTCATACATTCTTACACTGCCTTTTCGCTCTCTCTCTCTCTCTCTCTCTCTCTCTCTCTCTCTCTCTCTCTCTCTCTCTCTCTCTCTCTCTCTCTTTTGCTCTCTCTTTTGCTCTCTCCCCTCTTTTTTGTCTTTTTTGGTGTCATGTTCTCTCCCCCTGCCTGCCTCAACCTCTCTCTTTTAAATTCAGTCTGTTCTGTTGGTGTCTCTCATTCTTTTCTGTCACTCTCTATGCCTCATGCTCCATCTATCCACCTGCCTGCTTCAAATGTTTTTGCTATTTCTTTGTGATATGCTCTCTCTCATTTGCATCTTTCTTATACTCTGTCTCTTCTCATTTCCTCTCTCTGTCTCATGTTCTCTTCATTCTGTCTGTTCTTTGCTTTTTCTCTCTCTCTCTCTCTCTAGCATACATTCTCACTACCCCTCTTTCCATTCTATCCATTTCTCAGTGGATTTTTTATCTCTTCCTTCTCTTTATGTTCGCTGTGTCTCATTCAACCCCTCTCAATATCTCATTAACTTCCTATTTGTTTGGTCTCACTTCCTCAGTCTCATTCTCGGTCTCTCAAAGTCTCAACCGCACTGTTTCTCCATCTCATTCTCTCTCTCTCCCCCTCTCTTTGTCTCTCTTTGTCTGATTTTTCTCTCACATGCAGTTTCTTCATTTAATTCTCTCAACATCTCATGGTCCTTACTTAATTTTTTGGTCTCTGATTTCATTTCCCTCCTTGACTCTTACATTCAATCTCTGTCTTTATCTCACTTTTTCTGTCTCTCTAACCCACTTTCTGAACCATCCTTAATATAGAATAAATGATTGGTTGTAACTGACTGCTTGATCGTTCTTCCCTCTCTCTTTTCTTTCTACAACTGTGCTGTCATTTCTACAATCTGTTTAAAAAAATCTGATTATGCTTTACACGTCTTTTCTTGTGGCAACGTTCACAAATCCACATGCTCACGCTGCTTATTCTCGAAGGAGGCAGAAGGCTTTTTAAATTAGTGTCCAAAGTCATTAATGAGGTGGAACAAACAAAGAGAGCAGCGAGTGCTCGAGTGGCTCCTGGATCACAGCGCGTATATGAAACGTCTCGAGATAAATGCAGAGAGAACATGTGTGTTAGTTAGAGCGAGTGTTTGACCACGTGTTTGTATGTACACACATACATATATATACACATATATATAGATATATATATAGATATATATATATATATATATATATATATATATATATATATATATATATATATATATACACATATATATATATATATATACACATATATATATATATATATATATATATATATATATATATATATATATATATATATATATATATATATAGATATAGATATAGATATATATAGATATGTGAATATATATATATATATTCACATTCACTTAATTTTACTCAGGAGTTACTTTTCTTTCTTTCTTTTTTGATCCTCCCTTCTTTCATTCATTTAAAGACTAGTTATTCTTTCAATTTACAAAAGACTCATTTTCTATCCTTCTTTCCTTCTATTTTTTCCTTCCTTCTTTTCTACAATTTACCAAGACTAGATTTTCCTTCCCATCTTCCTTCTTTTCTTTTCATGCTTCATTTAATTTACAAAGACTAGATTTTTCAACAAAAAACAAAAACCGGGCAGGAAAATCACTACTGAACCTTCGCACCCTGGACACATCTTTCATCTCCTCCCTTCTGGCAGGCACTACAAAACTTTGTTCACCAAAACTGTCAGACACAGGAACAGTTTCTTTCCCCAGGCAATCAGCCTCATCAACAACTCACCATAAATATATTACCTGCTTTATATCATATCTATAAGTACTGCACTATCAGAACTGTGAGTAATCTCATTATCCGTATATGTTACACACACTATGGCTGCTGTATATTATATAAAATCCTAAATACTGTCATGCACTCTATGTACACTTTATATACATTACTGATCTGTCATATAATCAGTATCCCTATTTAATCCTCATACAGTCTATATTGTCTCACACTGTCTTTGTCTTGTATAGTCTGTTTTTGTCCTGTCTTGTCGGTTTTGTCTTGTATAGTCTAAGCTGAATGTATAGTTTTATTTATGTCTGTACTTTGAGAGTAACTAACAGCTGAAAACAAATTCCTTGGCCTATAAACCTGATTCCTATTTTTTTTCCCTGCTTTCTTCCTTTCTTCTTTTCATTCAATTTACAAAGCCTAGTATTTCATTCCCTCCTCCTTTTTTTCAAATTAAAAAGACTAGATTTTTCCCTCCTTCCAGTCTTGATATTTCTTAATTCATCTGACAGACTAATATTTCTTTTCTCCTTTCCTTCATTCCTTCCTTTGTTCAATATACAAAGACAAGTCAGTCATTCCTTCCCTTGTTCCTTCCTTTCTTTCTTCATCTCTCATGAGTGGCCCAGAGGCATTGCTCATTTTCTAAAACCTAAACAGATTAGTTAAATCAGACTATTAAATCCAGTCCAGACTTTAACAGAAAACAATACAATTGTGTAGAAGGAAAATATTATGCAAATGTGCCTCAGGAAATCAGAAGAAAGTATTAATGGGAGAAAATTAGCAAAAAGTTTTAACAGCATCAGTTGACTAGCACCTGATTAACTCTCAGTTGGTTCTCTTGTCTAGGAAAAAAATAAAAAAAATAAACGTTTTAATACAAATCACATTCATTTATTTTTTTTTTTTTAAGGATGAAGGAAAGGTCTTCAAGGTGAATATTTTGACACCCCACTGAGAAGGGTAACAATTACAATTAATATCTGATTACGGCAGAAAGGTGACTGAGTGGCCCCGTTGATCTCATTTTCCAAAGTTGCCTTGGCATTAAATAAGACACAGGTTGCTGCCGGGCATTTGGGCAGGTTTATATGCCAAAGCACTAAAAGGTCATCGATTCGTGCTGAGGAAAAAAAAGTGACGTTGCCCAAGCGCCGCTGGAACAAAGCGGAGATTATGGATTGTCACAATCACATGTTCCGGAGCATTTTTTTATACCTGCAGCCACATCGTCCATTTTTTCCCACCCGGCTGAGCATTGATTTCTGATGGTGTGGAAAAGTCATTCAAAGGTCTTGGAAGCAGAGAGTCGTTTACTTAGAATTTTATTTGAGTTGAAGATAGTGCTCTTGCTTACGCTACCGGCGTCCCGGCCCATCCGGCTGTTATTGTTAGCGCTAATCCACACCATTCATTTGTGTGAAGCGCAGGAGAAAAGCTAGCTCATCCTAAATGCACACTCCGGTATTGGTTCTGAGTCTGTCAGTGAAACAGGAATTAGACCTTTCTACAGCTATGTCATAATCTCTCCATGTATACAATCAGCAGTTTGAGAGCTGACTGAGAACTTTGCATCTATGAGGAACTTTTTTTTTTTTTACCTTTTTTACCCATTTTCTTACTTTAAATTTTCAGCCAAAGAAATGACTGTACTCTTAAGAAACACCTAGTCTGAGACACAAGCATGTTCCTTTTGTTTTTATGCAACAAACTAAATAAAAGGCAAAAACACTGCTGAATGACTGGTGGAGAATTTCCTGGACAAATGAGTCGAAACTGGACATTTTTGTCTTGAACAAAAGAACTTCTGTAAGATTAAAAACAGTAGATATTATGGTAGAAGAATGCCTCACCCCCACAGTCAAACATGGAGGTGGAAGCTTAATTCTTTGGGGTTGTTATAGAGCATGGAAGGTTGGACGCTTATTCCGAGTAAAAGGAAATACTAAAATAAAAATAGCTACATTCCTTACGTCAACACTGTGCAATTCCATCTGTACCACGGCTCATTGCAACCGAATTCACCATAAGACGAGACGAGACAAAGCGTATGCCCAAGCAAACAGAGCAAACAGTCAGCTGGAGTGTTATCCATCATGGAATGGCCTGCCAAGTCACCGCACCTGAAATCCTATTGAACTGCTCTGGGATGAATTTGATCCCAAGCTCAGAAAGAAATCTTCAACTAGTGAACATATTTGGCAAGTTTTACAAAACGCATTTTGAAGTATTTCAGCTGAACAAACTGATGCCAAGAGTGTGTAAAGCTGTTATTAATGCTGAGGGGGGATTTTTAAAATCTAAGTGAAGTGGAACATTTGGACGTTTATATGGTTGTTTGGTCAAAGTAAATCTGCACACTGTGAAAACACCTAGTTTGTAACATAGAAACAACATGAGCATACATGTGTCACTCTAAAGCCATAGTCAATTTTTTTTTTACTTTTGATATGTACTTTAGTAGTGCTTATTAAGTTTTTTTTTTTCTCTTAGTAGATTTTTCAGGCTTATTATAGGAAAAAAGTGTGTTGGGAAACAAAATCAGACTGTCGAAAAATGTATAGATGATGTACTGTACATTCAATATTCCTAAATGAAACTAATATTGATGTATTAATACCACATGAAGCTTTACTGTGAAGCAAAACTTTATCCTGTCTAATCTAAAACCTTATCAAGCCACAAACCTGGACCTGGACCTACGTAGACCGAAATTGAGTCAATCAAGACTCGAAAAACCGATATTTATGTTTTTGGTGAAAGATGTGTTTTTGTATTTCTCCTTGTTTAAAAAAACATGACTTTTTTGTGTCTTTTTGTTGTGTCTGTATCGGTCATGCGGAGTAAACGCCGCTACACATCAGAAGGAGCAGGTGTTCCAAAACTTTCGAGTGGCAGCTTGTTTTGACTGGGAAAAAAACCAGCATTGAGAAAATCTCACATTCACACAAACATAATTAAACACAATCCCGGTCAAACTGCTCATTAAATTTCATTCGCTTGTTCTTTTTTTAAGTTGTCGATGTTTAATACTGATATTCTCAGCATTCATTTCAATCCACAGGGCTTTGATAATAATCCGGGTATTACGATGATCAAATAACGCTTGTTATTGGCTGCTGAGACGAGCTACGGTTGCTGAGACGCTGACTGCTGAGTTAAATAGATATTTGCAATAATGGATTATTACGCATCAAATAGTTTTGAAGTTAACATCTGCACCTTTTATGTCTTCCATGGAATCAGATGAAGGAATGAGCAAATGTTTTAGCACACGGCTGCTTTATTCTAGGTTCTGATTGGTCAGAAGGGTGCGATTGAAATATTTTCGTATTTATAGTAAGTCATACATAGACTTGTACAGTAGATGATTACAATCAATAATAAATAAACTGATATGGTCTATGGAACTTTAGAACATTTATGGAAATTATCTTAAGTGTCATGTGGCCTCTTAGTAACATAACAAGGAACTTGCTTTTTTTTTTCTGTCTGTCTGTCTGTCTGTCTGTCTGTCTGTCTGTCTGTCTGTCTGTCTGTCTGTCTGTCTGTCTGTCTGTCTGTCTGTCTGTCTGTCCGTCCATCCATCTATCTATCCATCATTTTATTTTATAAATGATATGTAATGATATGTAATGATATTTATATTATTTATATTATTGATTTATTTATATTATTATTTTATTTATTTATAGATAGATTTATAGATATATTTATAGATAGATAGATAGATAGATAGATAGATAGATAGATAGATAGATAGATAGATAGATAGATAGATAGATAGATAGATAGATAGATAGATAGATAGATAGATAGATAGATGGATGGATGGATAGATAGGAAGGAAGAGGAAGGACTGAGGGTAATGCAGATTAAGAGGTTTATACATAAATAAACAGGGAGACAAATCCAAATATCGTGACTGCAAAACGAGCGTGGGTCAGGTGATAGGCAAACACCACAAACTAGGCAAAACCATAACAAGAGCATGATCAAAAACCAAAAAAAAAAAAAAATCAACACACAAGCTAAACAGCAGAAAACAAAGTCAACCAAACGTATACTTCACAATGATCTGAATGAATACAAATCCCTATCAAACTCTGGTTGTTCCGAGTGTGTAATTGGATTACAAAAAAAAAAAAAAGGTGCGACTGATTACTATGAGGGGGATTTTGACCGTACAAAAGGTATGGGAAATGGAGTCCCGGGTGCCATCAGAAAGAAAAATAAAAATAAAAATCCAGTAGTGACCCGACATTGCATTAAAAGAATAAAATGCTTCAGGGTGCGCCTTTATAGGAAAAAATAAATCTGTAGGGATCATTATTTTCCAGTAACAGCATGCCCCCAAGTGTTTCATTCCTCACACAGTCACTGAGTAACATGCTTTAAGATAAGACGCATAAAAATCGCGGACCACAGAAAAAAAAACAAATTCTCCCGACATTAAAGCCAGCTGCTCCTTAACTGCTGGTTTGACATAAAGAAATCCCACTAGGTTCAAACTCTTAGGAACAGATGGCGGGAAAAAAAAAACTGAAATAAAAAAATAAATAAATAAAGACAGCTTGCCCTTGTGTCCTGCTTAGCAGTGTTTGCTACCCCGCATGTGACAAAACCTCGTTTTGGCCTCAACATACACAAATTTGATGAAATGCCATCACCACAACTCAGGAATCTTTGAGTTTCGGTGATGGAACTGGGTGAAAGTGGCGTCCCCATAGCACCCCCTGTGGGTTTTAAAGAGACACGGATCTATGACACAGTGGGGCAGGTTGCCCTTTTGAAGTTCTCAGGCAGGAGATTCAGTCCTGGCAACTTTTCTCTTTTGGACACAAGCAAATAAAGTAAAAAAAAAAAAAAAGTGATGTGTCTGGTTGAAAGGTGACAGGAGGTCAAAGGAGATTTAAGGTGTTGAAAGAGACAGAAAGAGAAAGAGAACACAGTAAAGTGAGTCTTAATGTTGGATTCTTGGCCTGAACTCAGAACCTCTTGTTCACAGTGGATAAGGATGCAAAACAATGTTATATTTACCTTTAAACTGTTTGATTGATCAATAAAATGTTGTTAATCTTTTGTACACTCATTGAACTATAAGAGGAATTACACACTCAGGCCGTGTTTTTTCTTTAAAGTGTTTAGCCTAGCTTTTTGCCACGGTCTGTCGTTCTCTTTCTCTGTATTTGCACCTCTTCTAATATCGCCATCTCTGCATGGAGCCACTCAACCCAAGTAGACATACCCCGAAAACTCGAGTGCTGCCGCTGACACGCTTTTAAATCAAAAACGCAAGGGAAAATATTTACCGACATCCTTATCTTCCCAAGTGGCTAAATTACAGAGTAATATCATTTGCGTGCCGAGCCTCCATTGGTCCCCTGCGAACGTGAAATTATAGCCGCACATAAGAGTACGGTATCTGGGATAATTACAGCTTGGTGGAGATGAAAGACGCACTCGCGCATTAAAGTCATCAGCAGAACCAGGGTATGACTTGAATGTCTCAATCACAAATCTGAATGATGAGATAAAGTATCAGATGCTATTGGATATCATAGAAGATTAGAATGGTTTCAAAAGATAGATAATAAAACTCTCGGGAAAAGGAGAACACCTTGTGAATGTAACTGATGCGCTGAGATAAGACTTCGCTGAAGAATTTAATTTGTAAGGGACTTATAAGAACAAATAGATTCATTTATAGGATCAGAGCTGAAATGGAAAACAAAACAGATTTTACAAATGTTTTATATTTACATGCAGCTACTGACAGAATGAAGCAAAAGGGTACTCTTAGTAGAATAAAGCAAGAAAGAAAGGAAGCAAGTACTCATAGTAGAACGGAGGAAGTACTTGCAGTAGAAGGAAGGAAGGAAGCAAGGAAGGCAAGCAAAGGAAATAAAGTAGCATTAGTAAAATTGAGGAAAGAAGGAAGAAAAATTATACTTTTAATATAAGGATTTAAGAACCCCCAGGAAAAAAGAAAAAAAAATGACCCATAAATCCTTAAAAGATCATTTAGATAAATCAGAACTGAAGGAATATCCAGTGCATTGTGAGTGTGAGTAGGAAGTAGTGCTACTAAAAGGAAGGAAGGATCGACAGAAGGAAAAAAGGACAGAAGGAGGTACCCTTGTAAGAGAAACAAAGGAAGGAATGAAGGAGAGAATGGATTACCATTATTAAAAGCAAGGAAAGGAATACTTTAAGTAGAAGGAAGGAAGGAAGGAAGGAAGGAAATAAATACTCTGTGGAAGTAAGAAAAAAGAATGCACTCTTAGTGGAAGGAAGGAAAAAAAGCATGTACCACTATTAAAAGGATAACTGTGAGGAAAGAAGGAAGGAAGGATGGAAGGACATAAAATTATTAAAAGAAAAAAGGAAAGAAAGGAAGAAAGTAGATTTAGTAAAGGGAAGGAGGAAAGGAGTTAAGTACTCTTTGTGAAAGGAAATGAAAGGACTAAAAGAAAAGAAGAAAAGAAGTACAGTTATTAAAAGAACGGGAATAAAGTAAGGGGCTTTAATTTAAAAAAAGGAAGGAAGGACGAAGGAAAAACCTTCTATTAATAAAATGGATGGATGCATGGCTGGATGGATGGACGGACAAATAAATGAAAAGAGGTAGAAAGGGAAAAAACTACTCCTAGTAAAATGAATAGGGAAATAAAGGAAAATTGAGAGCAGCCAGAATGGTAGCAATTATTTGTCTGAAAGGTGATGGAACTCAAAGGTGCCATTAGATTGCAACCATAAGAGGAATAATTAGGCCATGAAGTGAGAGGAAGAGTGCGCAAAACAGATCTGAGGCATCTCTCTTTCTCTGTGTATTGTTGATGGCGTTAATGTGGTCAAGGCTGATGCAGAATTCAGACTCCATCTGTCCGGTGTTGGTTTAAAGCTCTAAGGAGTAAACTCCAGCAATGTTTTTTCCCCCTCACTCCAAACCCTGACAGATGCCCACGGCTTTCTGAGAGAGACAACGAATTCCTCTAGCTGCCAAAAGCTACGCAGGGACTCGTGTACCTGTATGTAATCTTTTAATTTCCAGGCCAACTTGTACACGCTCCAGTTCTAAGAGAGGGAACAGCGAGCGTAAAACTCCTGATGTAAACGAGTCCCCTGGTGACAGCGGGGGAACGGTTACTTTCGTAGCTGCCTCCAGCACTAAGCCACCCACCGTGACGAGCAGCTGACGCCTGCCATTCTTGATCACACATACAAACAAATGCACGTATAAGTCCTTATTCAGCACGGCACGCCAGCTGTCATTTCTGCCACTTGGTATTCCAAAGCGCTAAAGATGTCATAATGAAAGGCTAACGTGGTCCAAAATACAACACCCCACCCCAGAGCTTTTTTTTTTTTAGCTGCTCATGCTACCTGAGAGGATCTGAGCTGAAAGAAAGGACTGGACGAATCAGAAAAACAAGGGATTTCAAAAGGAGTACAATTTTATAGCATTGAAGAGAAAGATAGAAAATGATCAACGGTCTTGTTACGTACCGGTTAGGCTAACGAGCTAGCAAGAAACAAAACTCAGCTGGCTCCATCCTAGCATGCAATAGATTTCAAAAATTAGCAACATTAGCAATAGATGTTGTCATATCACAGCTAATCAGGAAATTGCAGCCTACAAATATGGCAGCAGCAAACTCTTAGGTGTGTTTAATTACACATACACACATTAACCAAAAAGCACAGATATAAAGACAGGGAGCAACGAAGACCGAGGTGGAGATATTACAAAAAAAACAGCACTGCAAACCAAGACAGGAATTTGGAAGTGTTTAGCAATGTGAGCTTTTGCTACCAAAGCAAGGGGGAAGGGGCGCGAGATCCCTCAGTGAAGAAGCTTGAAAACAAAATCAGTTCATGTCACATTAAGCTTATTGAATAGCTTACACAATATGATTTTCTTTTTAACCATAGAAAAAAATATGGTCAACTTTCATTCATAATAGCAAATAGCATACTACATTGAGAACACTTTTTAGATTTTAAGCCATCATTTGTGTAACGGCATCACATTTCTCGCCACTTAAAATACAAACTCATTTAAAAAACTCATTTTTTCTTCCTTCTTCTTATGACCAGGAAATGTGTATAATCATCCCATCATGCTTTAAATCGTGACTTTCTTGGGACTCTTGCAAAGATTTCACAAGAATGTATGTGTTCATGTTAAAGGGTATGTTTTAAGGGAAATAAATAGATTATAGTACATTGGATTTGAACACAGATTTGAAAAGGATTCAAACTATACACAAGTAAAGAAATAATATTTTGGTGGGGATCTATTTTTCATTCAGAAATGCTTAGCATTGGGAATTGTTATAATTTATTACAGTACTGAGCAATTTTTATTCATCTGTAGTAACCACCTGGTGATCATTTTGGTGATTTAAATAAAAATTAAATAAATAAATTAAATAAAAAAAATTAATTGCCAGGCCACACCAACTGCAGTTTTCTGTGGGATTATGATCATAAAAAGCCCTAAGCGTAACGAATATTGTTACAGTGTGCGAGTAACCTAGCGGTAATTAAGGGTTCGAAAAAAAACTTCTACCAACTGGCATGTCTTTGGGAGATGAGGAAAAAAGGAAAACAACCCATCTGGATTTGTAAAACTCCAAAGAAAATGTCGACTACCAAACGTGGGCCAGCATCAGTATCTGCTACTAATTAAAGCTCAAATATTTCTTTTTTTTTTTTTACTGGTAATGCTTCTACAGCATCTTTGCCTATTATTTTTTTTCCCCTTGTTTTGCAAAGGTAATTGCAGAAGCTCCAAAATCCCTGAAGTCTTCTGCTGACTTGATTCCATCAGGAAATCTGGTAATTAAATTTACTGGAGCTGATTAAGCATTAGGACAGGGCATGTGGGGTGGGAGGGGGAGGATTAGTACCACAGAATAAAACTGATATTACTTCTCAAGTTCCTTCTTTAAATCTTGAAGGCTTGAAAGTAAATTTGATTCTTTGTGGAAAATATCCGAGTTGACTATAGAGAGAAAAAAAGATGTGCTTTTTAAACATCCCATATAACCTGTAATCCCCATTTGCTCTAAGAATAATCTCCAATCTTCTCAGATGTTGTTCCCCTAGATTTCGAAGTGTGATTGCAGAGATTTAAGAGATTCCGTTCAGCCACATAGGCGTTAATAAATAAATTTACTTAACTTAATAAAGTTAAGTACTGACGTAGGTGAGGTGAGGAGGTGGTCAACGTTCAAGTTCATTCCAAAGGTGTTTATGGTTGAGGTTGGAGCTCTATAGCAGGAGATTCTTCTACTCCAAACCCATATTCATGAAGCTGGTTTGGTGCACAGGGGCATTGTCATGCTGGAACAGGTGATGGGGAAAGTCAATGCTACCACATCTAAAGGCATCCTGTACAATTGTGTACATTCAGCTGTGTGATAACAGTTTGGGGGAGAATCACATACGACTGGAGTAAGTCAGGTGTCCAAATACTTTTGTCCATATAGTGTAAATTAGACCCTAGTTATCTCCAAATTATTGTTTTAACTGCTATTCTCTTTGCTAGTTAATTATTCCATATAAATATAAATAATTTATGAGCTCCTCATGTTGAGTTGTTAAAGTTTCTCCATCTGTCTGAATGAGGTTTTTTAGTTTTATCTTTTTTTTTTGTTGCCATTGCTGCCTTTGACTTGCTTGTTAAGGGTTATGGCACTGGTGTCCTGTGCTATAAAAGGGAGACAGATCTGTACTGTAAAAAAGTGCAATAAAAAATTAATTCGATTTTGTTAAATAATTCAAGGCAACAAGTACAGATTACGTGCTCGTAGCGACCTCAGGCAAAACGCCATTTCCCAGCTTTATTTAGCAGCAGCTCTTCAAGATCAACAACTGCTACGAGGTGCTACAGTGCGGCATTAAAGAGAATAATCCGAACGTAAAGTGCAAGTTGGCCCAAAAGGCCACGGTTTAAAATGCCAAGACAACAACAAATACTTCCAAAGAGACAGTAGCGAGCATAACACGTCATTTGTCTGTGCTTTATAGTCCTCCTCCATGCCATAATGGCTTGATGGGAAGGCTCCAGATGTGCAAAGATAGACAAAACGCTTCCGCCGTTGCACTAAAGATGTATCGACATGTTCCGTTGCCGTTCAAGCAGGCGGAAATGTCTCGTTTTCCTCAGGCAGGCTTCCTAATGCTCGTCGCAAACATCTGCTTCTGTTAAAGCAATGAAATTTGCTCCATGTGCCGCCTGTATATCATTTTCCAACACCATACACAGTGGCTTAAGAGCTTATTTTCCTTCCCTTCCTATTTTCTGTCGGCCAACAGATAAAGTTAGAAAGGTTGTTTATACGTTTCAAAGCAAGTCTAACCACCTGCCATTTTGGATTTTTGTGAACGCAGTGCCAATTTCGGTCCGTCTTTTATGTTTGGTACTAATGAACAGAAGGTGAATGGGGGAGAAGTAGTTTAGAGCATATCAAAGTCTGATGTAATGCAAATTAAAAAATAAATAAATAAATATTTTTTTTAAACCTTCCTGGATTATGCACATAGAATCTAAATGGCATGCAAGTCTTTATAAGAAAAATAAATTGCGGTTTAGAAAACCAAGGCCTAATGCCAAAATCTTTTGTCATTGTGGTCACACAAGTAACAGTATTTTTTATTTTTTTAATCTACCATGATATAATCAAAGAAATTTCTACAAATAATCATTTAGTGAGGAATAATAAATAAAAGCCCAAATTCAAATAAAAAAGCAAGGTCAAAATCCACACATGAAAAGACGTGTCACATGACCTGAGCGTATTCTTCGATTTGCAGTAAAAGTGACTGTGTGTGTGTGTCTGTGTGTGTGTGTACACAGAGTGGGAAGTGGAACCTGTGGCATCCATATTTGAAAGCCATCACGTGGGTTGGGAAATGGAGTCAAAGTAGTGATTTGACATGACAGGTTTCAACAAAAGGTCTATTGGTTTATCAAAAATAAGACAAATGCCGTAATTTCCGGACTATGAAGCGCACCCAAATATAAGCCGCATCCACTGAATTTTTCAAAGATTTGTATTTTGAACATAAATACGCCGCACCTGTCTATAAACCGCAGGTTTCTACACTGAAACTAATAAACTTTACACAGGCTTTAATGAAAAACAGTTCCTGTAACACGGCTTGTATCTAAACAGTAGCCTACCAAGAAATAATTGTTCACTGTCTTCCTCCTTCCTTTCACAACTATTTCTCTCGGGAGTTTATCTTTTGGAATCATTGTGCGTTTAAAAAATCACCATCGGTGAAGCTTTTCTCCCGATGCCGTGCTCAGAACACAGAGCTCAGAACACAGGTGAAGTGCGTTATTTCATGCCCGGTTGTTTTCAGCGTGACGAATGATTCGCATTTCCTGTTGACAGTCCGAGTGAGCGGCAGGTCAAACGTCAGAGGAACCTCATCCATATTTATGATGTGGTGCGGCCCGATTCAGTGGGAGCGCGCTCGATTTGATATAAAGAATTTCATTGGTTCACCTGGCTCAGTTTTTTGTCTTTGTGAAACCGTGAAAAACCCAGGAAAAATCTATATATTAGCCGCTTCAGTGTTTAAGCTGCGGGGTTCAAAGCGTAGGGAAAAAGTAGCGACTTATAGTCCGTAAAATACGGTACTTATTTATATGATATTTAAGGAAATAAACACGTGTATGGTATGACGTTACAGGAAGCAGAGTTACTGCTTCTACCATGAAGTTGATGTTTGAGTTGATTTTCCATAACCACACTTTTCCACAGTTTAATTTCACCTATACTCCACAAAGTGGCAAGAATTCAAAGAACTTCTGACGAATCAGAATGGAGAATTCAGCCGTACTTTGCTAGAAATAAAAAGGTACCCACATGAAACTTTGAGGATTCAGAGTGTGTCCAAAAGAAATCTTGTACATAGGTTTTATGAAAAATGAGGGTGGTTGATATGAAGAACCCGTCTTTTTTAAAGCATTTTTTCCAATTCAGATGATTAAAAGAGTTTCCCAGGGCCCAGAACTGGACAAGCTGTCTAGGGCTCTGTATGCGTTTTAAACTAATAAAGGTTCAGCTCGCTTTGACGATGGACGTGCCAACTTTTTTTTTTTTTTACTTCCCCGAGACGTCCATTTTCCAAGCCTTAAGTATTCAACATCATCATTCTGCTAATGGCTATTAAGGTCAGCGGGTCGAATCAAGATACGGCGAAGAAATGGAATCTGTAATTACAGCATGCGTTTTTTCCCCCCTCTCTTACACCCATTATATGTTATCTCTTAAGTTAGACTTATCTCTGCATCCATAACAGAACTTGTTATGGGCATTCTCACACGTGTTCCACCTAATTTACACGTGACATCCGAGGTTTATTGAGTGTAAAACCCGATTTAGTAGAGGAGATATTACTGGACTACATCCAATCCTTGTTCGAGCCAACAGCACATCAGCTGCGTGTTCATTTTCTCATTTCTTTTTTTTTCAAAATGGCTGCCGCTTTTTTGTTTTGTTTAAAATAAATGCTGAAATAACGCCATCGCGTGTGGAAGTTTCCCATGCCGAACAAAGCAGCCCAAACAAAGGCCGGAGACATAACGTGGCGATGCCTTAACGCATAACAAGATGTTTTTTCAAAGCATAAACAAAATACACTGGCTGTGAAATATACTTGTAAAATAAAGTCTTGCAATCAATTACAGGTTGCACCCCGGAGCTCATACACAAAAGCTTCTGTTATGCTACAGTAGGTTAATTGATTAGGCTGAAGCAGCTCTCGGCAAAAGAGATTAGAGATGCGAGTCAAGATTTGTCTTGGGGTCACTTGAAGTCTTTCTGCAGAGCAACTATGTAGAATGTCGGATATATACGGGGAGAAAGAAAGAAATTACACAATGGAGAAGATGCAGGCTTAAGTGTAGACACAATGCAATATTACAAATAAAAAAATGATACAATCACAATGGGAGATTGTCGCTTTGTGGTTAAGGCGAATTTGTATCTGAAGGTTGTGAATTTTAATCCAAGGCACACTGAGCTGCAACACCTGGGCCCCTGAGCAAGGCCCTTAACCCCATAGCTACTTAGTTGCATGAATGAGATAAATGCAAGTCTCTCTGGATAAGTGTGTCTTCAAGATGTTTGTAAATGTAAATGGTAAAATGCAGCATTTTTTATATGGTGACATACATACACAAAAATTATTTTGGGCTGTCGCGGACAAAAAACAAAAAACAAAAAAAAAAACAACAACAGTGGATGGACTCTGTATTGCGAGAGTGGTACAACTTACCATTCTAATGGTCTCGTAACTAATGATGGCCTGTGAAGATTTTCTGACAGAGCCAGAAAATTAGGATGCCCATCTCAGCCCTTACGGCTACCGACTAGCCGATAGAAATGCAGCAGTAATTGTAGTTCCCAGTTGAACAAGTGCGGTCAGTTTTGTTTGAACACAAAGTACATTTTACAATTGCCAAAGCAAAAAAAAAACATCTTACTCTATTTACATCTACTGCATGCTGATTTTGTTTTATGCTTCTATACCAGGCGACTCCAAACCTTTGTATTACACGGACTGGTTGTGTTTTAAAAATATTCTCACGGACCTGCTGGGGGGTGTGTGGGAGTTAGTGCAATATACGTGTGTATATAAATATACATAATCCATTCCTTTCAACGGTTCAAAATGCCAAAGCAAGCTTCAGTGGTTTAGTATCTAGTGCATCTCCACATATTACACAAACGGAGTTTGGACCATGTGAACATTCCGTTTAGTCAAAACCATATTTAAGATTAAATGTAATATTTTTGGTTATATTATCCTTTTTCTCATCAGTAGCTGCCTTTCTCTTTCTTCTCACCAGCTCTTGATCCTTTCTTCCTCCACTAAAGAAACCTTTATTAGATATTTGTTCAACACTCATAATAGTTAGCTTAACCTTCGTAAGTGTGGAAAATGCAACCCCGTTATCAACTCTTTCACATGCTGGTACTGGGTCATCACCCTATGGTAGGGGACCTGTGCTCTATACCAGTGGACCCCAACCCCTGGGCCTCACAGAAAGAATACATAACTTACATTATTTCCTTTTTATTTATTATCTGACTCTGACCCATGTTTTATTTTGGAAAATGACCGGATTCTCTCCTCCACATCTGTCTATGACTCACTCTTGATGCATGTCATGATGCCTCTGTCACGTCTTACCTCCATCCTCTACCTTCTTAAAAGGGCTGCTCCGGCCACTAACACACAATACATTACCGCTAAATTCAAACACCCAAGCTAGCAAAATGAACAAAAAACACCACCATGGATTCACGTTTATTATTATATTTAAAAAATACCTTTTTTTTTGCCGGTCGTATCATTTTATTTTGTTGTATTTATCCGGCACACCTTAAAGGCGAGTCCGTAAATAGTGTCTGACATTAATCCGGTACGTGGCGCAAAAAAGTTGGGGACCACTTATATATACTACCTTGTATTGTAGACTTCGATCGAACAGGTGACAAGATTTTTTTTTTTTTTAGGATTGCTGTAATGTCACCGTCTGTGGAAGCTCCAAGGGCCAAAAGAAAGAAGGTTTATTGCTGCTTGATTAACAGACATTCCACAAACTTTTATGTAAATATAAACAGATTTGACAAAAATATTCTTTAATTGGAAAAATCAAGTAATCGATTAAAAAAAAAAAAAGAAAAAGGAAAGGGAAGCCATCCTACTATAAGTGAATCATAAAGATGACAGTGCCCAGTCTTTGGGTGACTGAAGAAAAACAGATTGAACTCCCTCCAACCCAATCATCACCCTCTAACTGGATTTCCCTTCTTCTAGAGCCCTAATGGAAGAGTTCGTAATTTTATTTCTGGTGCCAGTTCCTTCTCTGTGCACCCAGTAGGCTTCACCAGCAGGACACACCCTCACCATGGCAAAGGCGCCTGAAGCTTAGCTGTCACTCAGGAGTGGAAATTGGCAGTGGCGGCACTGACAAAAATCGCCAGAAAGGCCAAATAACCAGTAAAGACTGAATTACAGGAAAGTCCCTGGGGTCGTAGTTCTCTGAAAGCCGGCATAGACGAAACGGATGAAAGGGGACGGAAGCTGAAAATTAATTTCTTATCTTTTGTCAGCCTATTTGCATTACAGCCTTTCGATAGCAGCCTTTTTAAACACAGTCAATGCTGATTAAAAGAGTGAAAATGTCAGACTTTTACACCCAATTGGCAGCCGCTCAAATCAAATTGAGGAGGCATCATATGATAAAAGCTTGCGTGGCACTTACATTTGTGACTGTCTTGGGGTTTTTTTTGTGGTTATTTGACATGTAGGAACTGCTGTAAAAAAAATTTAAATAAAGCTTTATAAGTATGAAGAAAGCATATCTATTTTAGCAGACTTATCTGTATTTGTCCTCAGCTGGCTTTAGATTCATGTGATATTTATCAAACAATAAATATTAATAGAAAAACTCGCTAATAACTCGCTAATTTATACTGTGTTTTATTCAGCATTGTCAATCAGCACCAGTACATCTGTTCCATGTACTTAGATTGCTGTCTGGTTTGGTTCAGCTACCAAACAATACTTTAGACGACTATAGAGGTCAGTTTGCGTGCAACCTTGGGGTAACTACAGACAATCAACTGCCCTTCTCCTCACATGTTGCTAATGTGGCTCGTTCTTGTCGATTTCTTCTCTACAACATCTGAAGCATTCAAATATTTCTGTCCACACAGGCTGCTCAGGTGCATCATTTCAAGACTGGACTACTGCAACTCTCTGCTGGCAGGTGACTTGTGTTCAACCTGCCCAAGTTCTCCCACACCACCCCACTGCTGCACTCCCTCTATTGGCTTCCAGTAGCTGCATGTATCAGATTCAAAACACTTGCCTACAAAAATGGACCAGCACCCTCTTACCTCAGAGACCTCATTAATC
The DNA here is from genome assembly GCF_946808225.1 of Silurus aristotelis. NCBI lineage: Eukaryota > Metazoa > Chordata > Actinopteri > Siluriformes > Siluridae > Silurus > Silurus aristotelis. The sequence goes on along the minus strand of NC_139577.1, from coordinate 5,549,644 downwards.
CTCGCACGGCACCACACTGCCGGAGATTCTCCAGCACTGCTCGACTGGTTCCACCTTCTCACAAAATAAGAGGTAAGTATACTGTACATCAAGGCTCTTCTCTGTTCTGGCACCAAGGTGTTGAAATGACCTTCCCCTAGATGTCCAAACAGCAGAGTCCCTGGCTATCTTCAAGCGATGGGTGAAGACCTTCCTCTTCCTGAAACACTACCACTTTCCAAAGTTGCTTGCGAGTTGCAGTCCGATTTAAGTTTGTAAGCGTACCAGTGTAGATTTATTCATTGATAGAGATTCAAAGCACTTTTGTAAGTTGCTCTTTACAAGGGTGTCCGCTAAATGCCACACATGTAAATGTTCAGACTGCTGAGAAGATTATCGATGCTCTTCTGCCCATTCCTATAAACTGTACACCACCGGAGTGAGGAACCACGAGCACCCAAAATCACAATGGACATCAAACACCCAGCTCACCACCTTTTTTTCACCGGCACCACCAATCACTGAGAACTTTAAAACAACAGTTTTTCTACGTCCAGGCAAACCTTATCCTCATGAACATCTCACCCCTGGTAAACAAACATTCAGTCTATTATGTAAACAATATATGCAAAATATATTAGTTCCTATTTGTATATTTATTAGGTTGCATATAAGCTACATTGCAAACCAGTTTTTTTGCAATACTTATCACTTGAGGGTAATGAATTTGCCATGAATTTCACACTTAGGTCTTCAGTGATGTGACTAACACTTTGACTAGTGTGCGCTCTGACCTACAATCAAAGGATGTAAAAATGCCAAGGTGTTAAGACGCCTTCTTAAACTCGGAGTGGCCAAGTCACAATCTGATTGGTTGATAAGTCTCAAAACGTAGCACATCTGAGAAAAAAGCTATGAAATAAAGAGAACTCAGTATTGGGGCTAATTTAATACATATTCATTGACAAATAAATTGACCAGGCATAACTTTGACCACCTGCCTACGTCCATTTTTGATAGATACTGACCACTGCAGACTGGAAACACCCCACAAGAGATGCAGTTTTGGAGATGCTCTGACATTGTCTAGCCATCACAATTTTGCCCTCGTAAAACTCGCTCAAATCCTTACGCTTGCCCATTTTTCTCTCTTCAAACACATCAACTTTGATGACAAAATGTTTACCTGCCATCTAATATTTCCCACCCACCAACAGGTGCCATGATGAAAAGATAAAAATCAGTGTTATTTACTTAACCACTCAATGTTAAAATGTCAAATGTTATGCCTGATTTATGTATATATCAAAACTTAAAATCAAATGTATTTTTTTATTTTAACAAATTTTTACCTTTCTCTTCCTTTTATTTCAATATAAACATATGCTTTTATTTTCCTATATAAAAATTTGAATGTCAGACGAGAGAAACGCAGTCCAGACAACAATCAACAAGGTCAACCATCAACCACCTTTTTTTTTTTATACCCAGCCCTTTAAAATGTTTTAAATCTCTCCTTTTTCTATCCCCACTACCTTTGTATCCTCTATCCTCCTGGTTACCAAGGCGACCGTGTCTATATGTGTTGGATTAATAATATATTCTCAGACAACATTATGAACAGTCTTGTTACTTGCTCTGCTTGTTCAAGTAGCTGAGAACGTAAAGCTGACATGCTGTGCAGCGAAGGAGCAGATTCGTGAACAGACGTCTGTGTGTGTGGGATCGGATTTTGGCACATATGGCTACATTTATATATGCACACAAACACTTGTACTTGTCGAACTAGCATGCTTTTAGAAATCTGGCAATGTGGAGCCACCACAGATTGGATCTAATTTATCTTCAGATTTAGCACCTGCGAGCTTTTTCAGCCCAAACTCCATGTTGCTTAACGCTGTTGCTTAAATGGATCAGATTTCGAGGCCCTCTAGAAGGCATCCGATCATGTCTGCATTTTCACGTCGTCTTAGTCAGAGAGAGACTGGGTCAGAGCTCTTTAACCACATCTGGTGCATACTGCACAAGCTCAAATATATTGTTACGGATTTAATAGCTGGGTTTTTTTTATTTCATTCCACAATGGCATACAGAGAAGATAAAACAGATTACAGATACACTTACAAGGAAATTGCATGAACCATTTATACTTGTGTTTACTTTCCTGTATAATTTGACACAATTGGCCTTCATTTCATATCCCCAGGAAAACCGTAACGCACAAAAAAATGCACATTTTATAAGGTTAATATTGACGCTTCTGCTAGAGATGATGTATGCAGGGGTGCAGCTGTGGCTACAGTGAAAGGACACTTGTTGAATTGTGTTCATTGGTTTTCTTTTTTTTTTTGTAATAGCATTCATTCATTCTCACTGTATGAAAAACCTGTCTTTGATGAATCACTCTGTTATACCGTGTTTGTCTATGATATTTATGTTTCTACATCCGTGGCATCATTATGATGGCATTAAGAGATGAACTGTTTCAGGCAGGTCACCACTAAAGGCCTAGGTGTGAAATACAGGCACTGTAACACAAAGACCGCCGATCTTTTTCAGCAGAAATCCTCTTTTCATGATGAGACAAAGCATGTATCTGGCAACATCGTGGCCTAAGTGTCTATTTACTTGCAAACAGCAGCTGCACGAACGATCCTCGAGCTTCTCGGAGGTTCATAGTTTTATCAATGGCAGCTGTTACTGCTTTAAGAGCAAGGCTAGATGGGTTGTGAAGTGTACTGATGCATCACAGGCTTTAATATTGTAAGGATCTGTATTGAGAATGAAACATAAATCTCAAGGACTCTGTGTGTTTCCATGGTTTACAAGGGACCAACAAAATAAAAACCTCGGACCTAACAAAAACAAAGGAAAACATTTAGTTTGGTTGTAACTATTAATGTTTCATGAATGAACCAAGAACAAAATGATTTGTTATTCAGAACATAATAATGAACAAAGGTCTGTAAATGATATTTTATTAAAGTTTTATGACCTATGATACATCAGATGTGTGCATTGTTAAGTTCCAAAGCATAGATTAATCAAATGCATCTGCTCTGATTTTACAAAATGAACAGAAACACAGGTGTAATTTTACCCAGGTTATAAAAATAAAGGCAAATAAGACATGTGATAAAGATGTACTACAAACAACATTGATCGAACTCATGTCCTCAATTGAGTGTCTCATGGTTTGCTGAAGTTGTATAAAGTTTACCTTTACAGTGTCTTTAGACAGTGTTCCAACCCCCTTTTTTTCCATTGTAGCCTCATACTGCAATCGTTCAAATTGACCGTTTTTCTCATTGATATACACATTCGGTATCCCATAATAACTTACCTTTGGCTTCTCCCGTTAGGGGTCGCCACAGCGGATCCTTCGCACGTTTGATTTGGCACATGTTTTTACGCTGGATGCCCTTCCTAACGCAACCCTCCCCAATTCATCTGGGCTTGGGACCAGCACTGAAAGTGGCTGGGGTTGGTTCCCTGACCGGGGATCGAACCCGGGCTGCAGCGGTGAGAGCGCCGCATCCTAACCACTAGACCATCAGGAAACCCTACACTCGGTATACCATAATGACGAAGTGAAATCAGAATTCTAGAAATAAAAGGGAAAGAATTTTAAATCACACGTACATTCAGTAGTATTCAGACCCTTTTCTCAGTACAGTTACAGCCTCAAGTCTTTTTTTGGGAATGACAAAACAAGCTATGACCACCTGGATTGGGGGGATTTTCTGCCATTCCTCACATTAAATCCTCTTAAACTGGGTCAGGTTGGAAGGGGACTGTCGGTGGACAGCCACTTTCAGGTCTCTGCAGAGATGTCGAATAAGGCTCAAGTCAGGGCTCTGGATGGACCACTTTAGGACATTCATAGTTGTCCCTAAGCCACTCCTGTGTTGTGATCGTGGTGTGCTCAGGGATGTTATATAGGAAGGTGAACCGTTAGCCCAGACTGTGGGCACTGTGGAACAGGTTTTTAATGAGGATAGTGCTCTAGTGCTCTGGCTTGGAATACTCCATGGGAAGAGGGCATTTCCTGATACTTACACATTATTCAGTTAAAGACCCTTGAAGGTAAAAAATGCTCAGAATCAGAAGGGGTCATCTGAAAAATACCTGCAAAAGTTTAGTCTGAATATGCCGAACTTTCCTCACATATATTACATTAATGTGGATGCATGCGTTTCCAATTGGAATCTGTAAGTATCTTTGGTAAAAAAAACAAAAAAAAAAACAAGGCAGACATTTTGGAAGAGTAGAGAGTATAGGTGTAAGATTTACAGCTTAAAGTGACACCGACTGGATTAATAATGGCAGCTAGCTGCTGTTTCCATAGCAGCGCTAGCATGCAGCGTGAAGCGTAGCTTTTTGGCAGAATAAGAGGAGACAGCTTTGATTCTCCTGGGAGTAAACCTGCAACTCCCTGGAATACATGCCTCCCATCAGAAGCAGCTCGCAGCTTTTTGGCTGTCGGATTCAGGAACTGTTTGGAGAAACGCACATTATAAAAAATAAAAACAAAATCCACAACATCCCCTTGCGGCATTCGACCACTAGGTTTGCGAGCGATGTGAGGAACTGCGTTTGAAAGATACGTGACTCTGAAAGGCAGTGTCGTTGCAGGGGGAGATGTTAATTAGCGCAAGTAATTGATGTTTTTCGATTTACGGGCGAGGAAGAGGCAGACGCTGTCGGAGTGCCGACGCCCAGGGAGAGGCAGCGTGAAAGTGGATTAGTGGTGTTGTAGCAGTTCGGGGGGTGGCATCGAGCTGTACGCTAAATGCTAATAACGACAGGAAGATTAGCTTGTCAACACAAGGCTACTGCAGATAGCAGAGCTACAGTTTTTTCATAATAGACCTGTTTGTGCATAATTAACCAACAGCAGTATTTCTAATATTTATTTATTAATTATATATATTTTTTAAAATGACAATGCATCTCTCAGTAGAGCATGTTTTGAGTGCATAAGGCTGTTCTACAAGTCATTACCCAGAATTAGTGGCAGGCCATTGGGGCCAGCAAACTCTATTAGAATCAAAATCAGAATCTCTGACTTAAAGTTTAATATATTTTTGTCCATGAATATGTATTACATTATTCTCAGCAGTCTATTCTTTTATTTTCATAGCTTTTTCTCTCAGTTGAGTGTATGTTTATGTTGGAGTGACATCACGTGTTGCCGGGTTCAACGAAATCTGCCGTGAGGCCTTCAGAATCAGCAGTGTAGGCTCCTATAGCAAAATACGTTTCATTAAGCTGTTGCTTTAACCAATCAGATTTCGAGTTGGCACCACCAGGACTATCTAGCAGGTGTACAATAACGTGAACATTTTTAAATCCTTTGATTGGAAGACAGTGGGCTAGTCAGAGCTCACAAACTGAACCTGTAGCAAACTGCACAAGCTCGAATTTATACGTGTGGATTTAATAGCTGCTTTTTTTTTTTATTCCGCAGTGGCTGACAGAGAAGAAGAAATAGATTTGGTTGCAGATACACTTGCAAGGACATTTGCAAGCAAAGCTGGACATGATGTGAAAAAGCCAAAACAGTTTAGAACAGTTTTTAAAGCATTTACATAAACCATTTATATTTTTGTGTTTTCTTGCCTGTAGAATTTGCACAAAACACACAACTTGCCTACGCTTTAAATCCCCAGGAAAACTGTAATGTAAAGAAAAAAATGCACAAAAATGCAGAGAAAACCCGGGGGGATTTCTGAGGATAATATCGATGCTTCTGTTAGAGATGATGTGTGCGGGAGGTGCAGTTGTGGCTGCAGTGAAATAGCGTGCGTAGTGAAAATACTAGTATGTTTATTCATATAGATAATACATTAATATTATCAAATAATAATGCTGATAAAAAAAACATTAGACAGTAAAAAAAAAAAAAAATTATATATATATATATATATATATATATTAGTTTTTTTTTTTTCCTGTGTAATGTTTTTTTAACCCTAACCCTATACACACACACACACACACACACACACACACACATCAATTATTTAAATATATATTATTTTTCTTTAATAATTTATTGTTGAACTATTTTTTAATTGCATATTATTGTATGTTGGTTAATACTATTATAAATAAATAACTTACTAAATAAATAAATAGATGGATTTTTCTAGACTTTAATTGCAAGACTCCAGCAATATTGCACCCAAACTCAATATAATGGCCCTGGATTACAATTCCCATCACCCACCGCACTAATCACATGACTGTCCCATGCCACTATTAACTCGCACCTTTTCCTTGTTACCCGTGATTGGCACATGCATACGTTTCACAGCACTCCTTATCTCAAGTTTATTTTCCATGGTTGTCGTTGTATCTCACAATCTCTAGCTTCTTTTTTCAGGTCGTGTTTCTCAGGGTCGTGTTTCGTTCTTACTCAATTTTCTTTCAGCTTTAAAAATTTTTAATAAATATCTGCACGTGCATCCACGTCCTACTCTTTACATGGCATCGAAAGTCTCAAATAAACGTCCCCTTACAGAGGACTATGTCATACCTTTTAATTAACAAGTTTGTGTGAAATGTTCTCCATAATGTATGTGTCCATGTTGTTACAGTAACTTTGCTGTTATGCAGTATGCAACATAAGACTGCAATGGACCTCTAATAAGAGCACAGTATGAACAATATGGTCTCCATATGAATTATTATTTAGCAGGTTGTAGAATAGCACTTGATCCAGCACACTATTCATTTTCATTTATTTATATATAGTTGGAATGTGCGCAGATTTTTTAATCAGGTCACTACATCAAGGTTATGAAATCCTAACGTGAACGGGGCGTGGACTATTTTACTATGCTATTAATAGTAATGGCAGCATTTTGACAGCACCCCAGGCCTCCTCACCTCAGTACATGACTTTACCAACACCCTTGTTGTTGAATGTGCACACGTCTCCTCCAGATCACTCCAAAATCAAGTGGAACAGATTTTAAGAAGAGTGGAGGTTATTAAAACAGTAATGGAATCAAATGTTTTTATCAAATCAAATTTTAAAGCACATACCATTTTTTTTTTACTTAGGTGTCCACAAACTTTTGTCCAAATAGTTTTCCCTTTAACTATTTATTTTCAACTTAATTATACACAACTTTTGGTGCACACTTTATAGATACATTGCAAAGATAAAGCTTAAAAGGATGTTGCAGAGATCATTGGTTCCTGTGGAGATCTATCATGTACAGTCGTAAGCAACAATAGTTAATAGCTAATACTTTGCTTAGCGCATAAAACACTATATATGGTGAAAAAAAAAAGTAAATAAATAAATAATATATATAAAAAAAAAAGAAAAAAAAAAAAAGAAATAAAAAAAAAAATATATATATATATATATATATATATATATATATATATATATATATATATATATATAGTTATATATATATATATATAGTTATTTATTAATTTATTTAAAAATAAAAATGTACCATTCTCAACTACAGTATGCTAAAAAAAAAAAAAAAAAAAAACCCTGGATGGAAATAGATGCTACGTGAGCGCAAGTCAACAAGACCACCCCTCGCTTTATCACGTCATGGCCGCAACAGACAAACCGTTTTGGTTAATTAATAGCATGAATGCTAGTGACTAGCATGTCTACTTACTGTAGTTCATTTGGAAAGCTTACTATTTACCTCACGTAAGGGACGGTGCTGTGAGGATTGGGCAGCAGTCGAAGGCGGGGGCCTGCTTAGACTGCTGCCCCCGCAACCCGAATTACGGATAAGCGGGAGAAAATGAATGAATGAATGAATGATGATCTAAGTACACGCCAGCTTCTGCCAATTGGTACGGTGAGACGTATCGAGAGCTGAAGCGAGACGGTCATTAGTTTGTAAACACCACAGGAACATCTGCTTTCAAATCTTGAAAGAAAAAAAAAAAAAAAAAAAAAACAGATGGGTGACTCTAGAGACTGCTAAAAAAAGACTATTAAGGTTAATAGTGGACAAAATGTGATGCAACGTCAGCAAAATCCTTTTCTAGGTGTCCAAGTGGATCCTCAGCATCTGCACTTTAATGTCAGACAGACTCTATCTATCTATCTATCTATCTATCTATCTATCTATCTATCTATCTATCTATCTATCTATCTATCTATCTATCTATCTATCTATCTATCTATCTATCTATCTATCTATCTATCTATCTATCTATCTATCTATCTATCTATCTATCTATCGTTTGGGTTAATCAAACCCTAAACCTACAGGTAAATATATACGTGTTCACATCAATCAACAACCTAAAACTTGTACGAATCCATTTATTAGCTTTTAACTAGTGGATCTGAATTGTGCATCTTTTTCCAGATCTCTATTTCATTACACATAAGATTTATAGCACCTGTGCGCTTATTTTTGTCAATTAAAAACTTGTTCTCCGGAAGGCAACAATCGCCGGCAGGAGGTATGACACCGCATATTAAAAGGGATTTTAAAAAACGTCGAGTGGTACATGAGTGTAATGAAGGTGAAGGAGAAGTGTCACAACGAAATGTTTTGCCGTCAAGTAGGACATTAATTTTAATACAAAAAAATGAACACGGCATTAAAAAAATGTGATGATAGTAATATAAGATAGTTGTAGCACTTATAATAGATTTTCCATGAGTATGCAAATATACAGAATGTGTATTTTTTTTTTTTTAACAATATTGAACATAGTAAATAAATTTAATACTAATCTATTAGACCTCCATATTTTTTTATGTATATAATATTATATATTTTTTTTAAGTAATAAAACATTTTGATTAATCTTTCATATATATACACTGCGCCGGTGAAAAATTTTAAATCTCCCAATTTTACAGTGAGAAATCATGAGCATGTAACTTTTGTTTGTATGCAACAAACTAGTTAATGTAATGGTATGATTTGCTTTAACCAAACAAATATATAAATGTATAGATGTTCCACTTTATTTCCATTGAAAAATCCCCCATAAACATGAATAATTCTTTTACACACTCTTGGCATCCAGACAGTTAATCAGCAGTCTCTTGTAGAACATGCCAAAAGTGTTCTTCACTAGTTGGAGATTTCTTTCTGACTTTGTGACTCAGTTCATCCCAATGCAGTTTAATAGGATTTAGGTGCAGTGACTGAGCAGGATATTCCATGATAGATACAGTAACAGTCCATCTGACTGTTTGCTCTCTGAATAATGGTTGCAAAGCATTAAAAAGAAAGTCGGTTCCAATGAGCCGCAGTCCAGAGAGAATTGCATGGTGATAAAGTATATAATGGTAGCCATGTTGGTTCAGGATTCCTTTTACCCATAATAAGTCTCCAACCTTCCCTTCTCCAAAACATTAAGCTTCCACCTCCATCTTCGAGGCAGTCTGATCACATATTCTCTACTGTTCTTCATCTTACACAAGCTGTTCTGTTAGAGCTAAAAATGTCCAAATTGCACTTATCCATCTAGAGAACTTTCATTCACTGTGTTTTTTCAGTTTGCTCATAGAAAAAAGGAATATGGATGTTTCTCAAAAAATTATATATACAGTATATATACGTGGTGGCAGCAGCATACAAATGTTAGTGACCTCACACTTTCTTAAATATGAATAAATGAAATTCCTCCAGGGCTGATCAGACAAAAGAAAGAGGACTAAAGTAACGGCCTTCACTTTGGTCTTTTTTTTCCCTTTTTTTTTTTTTTTTTTCCCTTTGTGGAACTTGAGGGCTGAATTATTCACACTGACACAAACTGTGCTAAAAAAGTAATATGGCGGAGAAGAACAAAGAGAAATTGAGAAACAGACGAATTTTAAAGCAAGGCCCATTAACTTCATTTGGACTGGCCTCAGTTTATTTATTTGATTAGCTCCCACCAAGGCAAAAACAGCTAAGTGAGTGGCATGCAAATGAGTTCATGTCTCTCTCCCTCTCTCGCTCCATCCATCCCACTGGAATTCATTACGGCTGTTGAATCCAGAATCTCCACGTTTATGATTCAGATTTTTTTTCCCCCTACTCATTTTTATCTACCGTAGGTTTCTTTTATTGCATTTTCTGCTTCTATGAAGGATTTGCCTCATGTATTTCTACTGGAGATCCAATAGATTATCCTAAGCAACCCCCCCAGAACCACCTTGTACACTTTATCCAGTATCTAATCTTTATTTTCATCATATACCTTCTATGTTAATAGAAACCACACTGTCTCAAACAAAAAGAAGAAGGGAAAAGGATATATTTATTTTCATCTTCTGTTAAAGATCTCAGTACACAATATTCTTTCTGAATGCACAATTGAGCAGCCGTATCTCAAACAAAGAGATAAAAAAAAAGAGAGAGAGAGACAGAAAGTTTTATATTAACAATAAATCCAACACCCTTACCTCAGCGGTTCTCCCCGGTGAGTAGGCAATTGCAAGCAATGACAGAAATATTTTGCAGGATTATCCAATATTAGTGTCGGATGAAATACTCAGAGGTCATATGGTAGGAAAAGTAAAGATACTGGCGGTTGGGTGTGTGTGTGGGTTGTTTACACTTGAGTAATAATATCTAATACTATATGTACTAGGTATGGAGAGAAAAAAAAATTCCCAGATTTATTAATTATAATTTTAATATTACTAAATAATTAAAATATAATAAGCATACTAGGTTTATAATATGTAATGCATTTTTTTTCTAATCCATTTTTCATTTTTGCAAAAATGTCAAATATTTGAAATGTATTGTATTATGCATTATTGGTGTTTCTAATGCTAAGAATATACATATGGTAAAAAAAAATATATACGCAAAAGCATCGTTTTTTGACATTTTTCAACATACAGTTTTGACAATGGCCGCAAATAAACATACATTGTAGAATTCTAGTAGTCATTTATAAGTAAAAGAACATTAATTTTAATATTCATTATTAATACGATTTTTTTTTTCATGCACTTCAAAAGCAGTACAGCTTTTGCACAAACACAGCTGCTTTGTTAACTATAAAGATCTTTAAAGCATTTATAAAATCATTGCTCTAGGCTGTACTGAGAAAGATTTGTCCATACTTACACTGGGAAATGTGTGTGTATTCAGAACTGGGTTAGGCACACACACAAATCATGCAATTTCAGAATTAAATCCTCAGTTCGTGCACTTCGGGGCTGATATTACACATGAACAACATTATATGCACCCTAAGTTTTTTTAATCATGCTAACGTTAGCTGGATAGGAAGGTTACTTCATTTAGATAAAAAAAAAAAAAAAAAAGGAGTTTCCTGTTCTACTGCTGCGGCACACTTATTATTTCACTGCAATCAGCTATGCTAAGTAACACTACAGAGCTAGCATACAGTTAGTAAATGAGCTAGCATATTTGCAGGAGGTCTAGGTTATATAGCGTGTGTGTTTATATGATATGTTTGTAACAATTCCGTTCCTACTGTACTTTCAACTTGCATAATTTGGTTCTGAGGTGTGGAATTGTTTTAACATGGCAAGCAAATTGTCTGGCAAGCATAGATGCTAAAATAACTTGTCAATGGGGTCTCAACTATGGAATTGAAAAATCACCTAAAGCTCATATGGTAAAGAAAAAATTAAAGTCTCCGAAAAAACTAACAACAATAGAACACATCATAGAATTTTAAATGGGTTTGACGGCTGTAATCGAAGTTGTATTGGTTTTAATGGTCCCTGTGTGTGTGTTTTTTTTTTTTTTTTTTTTGGGGGGGGGGTGTTTGAGGATAACCAATTATTGATGAGCACAAATGTATTGATTTTAATGGTTATGGAGCTGATGATTTGTAAAGATGTTTGTAATGGAAAGTAAAAGACTTTTTGTGACCGTTTCAGTTGATTTTATTCCGAACGGCTGCTTTAGCTTATATAAAGTACTGACATGAAACCCCCTTAAATCATAACTGTTTAAAACCTTGCAGACGCCAGTTCATTGAGTAAAAGAGGACGAAAAAAGCAAAAGCGAAAAGTCAAACTTCCCTCGAGGACTGGGTGAAGGTTTTTAATCAGATAGGAGCGAGTCCAGGCAGTGTCTACTTCACATGATTCCAAGTGCCCTCAATAGATTACTATCAGGCCTTGTCAAGACTCTTATTTACTCTGTCTCTATCTCTCTCTGGTCAAACGATGGTTCAACACTGAATAGTTCACCCTGATTGGGCCTGATATGTGGTAATACTGGAGCTCGTACTATCTGTAACTGTGCCCACTAAGAATTTCTCTTTTAGTCTCACTTTTGATGAGGATAATAAATATCAAAATATTCATTCCACATTCCAGAAAGAATGAATGAAAGATTTTCTAGTAGACTTTCACTTAAAGAATCAGGAAATAAAACAGTATGTGGATGATAATACACCCTCCCAACCAGCAGGGGGTACTACCACCTAGATACTAACTATGTATCTCACATATTCACCCATTATATTTCCAATCTTTACACCATACCTTTGGTGTTTATCTGAATTTCTTGCAGTTCCTGCTTCATCAGTCTGTATTAGTGAACTTGGGAGGCCATTTTGGATTTTCAGCTTATTGGCCTTTCTATTTAAGTACTGATGCAGTCAATCAACTGCCTTAAAAAAATAATTAGTGATGCACTCTATCGCCACTTTTGTGAAAACCTGACCGATCCCACTCTTAATTGTTTAACATCCCATTCCAGAGTCAGTCCTCTTTCAAAGGTAAAATGGGCTTCACTCTTCTGGGAAGGTTAAGCACTAAATTTTGTTTAGCTCATTCAACTCCTAGTGAGATCGGGCACAAGTATGTGCTTGGAAAAACTATACAATTGTGAACTTTCAAACAGGCTCTAATCCAGATCTCATTTATACAGCTGAGAAGTTCAGAGTTAAGATCCTCGCTCAAGAGCCTAGCAGTGGCAGTTTGGTGGTGCTGGTATTTGAACTCATGACCTAATTAAAACATTTTAGCCAATGAGCTACCACCCAGATATGGGTGTGATGATGAGGGGTGCACATATATTTGGTCATGTAGCTGTAGAAAGAACTAAACGTGAAGGTTGGAGTATGTGCTATTACTCAGGAGTACGACACAATTCAGATTCTGCCTTATGAACTGCAGCTTTGATTTATACACGGCTGTCGGCCATTGATCTACGGATCTTACAGAAGCTACTGCATTTTTTATGCAAGTCCAATAGCATCCGGAATGCCCATGCAGGTGTTCATAAAAGTGCAACACAAGACGATGGTATAAAGAAGGTCTGGAGGGCATGTATTCAATTTGTGGGGCATCGTTTCTTTTTACAATATGCAAACATTGTACTATTTACTCGATATCTGAATGGGGGCCTTATGATGACCGTGATAAAGACGATCTGGTAAATATCCGCTACACGTCATGCATATCTGAAGGAATCTGCTTCTAAATACGAACTCCCTTCAGAAAGGTTTAGAAACATTCAAGTGTCCTTAGAAATATATATATATATATATATATATATATATATATATATATATATAGAGAGAGAGAGAGAGAGAGAGAGAGAGAGAGAGAGAGAGAGAGAGAGAGAGAGTGGTGTAAAAAAGTGTTTGCCCCCTTCCTGATTTTTTGTTTGTCACACTAATGTTTTAGATCGTCAAACTAATTTAAATTGTGAACGCAACATGCAGTTTATAAATGAAGGTTTTTATTATTGAGGGAACATAAAATCCAAAACTACATGGCCCTGTGTAAATAAGTGTTTGCCCCCTGTTCAAACTGTGGTTCATCACACCCGAGTTCGAGTTCTCTAGCCACACCCAGGCCTGATTACTGCCACACTTGTTCGCATTCAAAAAAGCTCCTAAATAGGACCTGCCTGGAAAAGTGAAGTAATCCAAAAGATCCTCAAGAGCTAGACATCATGCCAAGATCCAAAAAAATTCAGAAACAAATGAGAAAGTAATTGAGATCTATCAGACTGGAAAAAGTTCTTAAGCCATTTCTAAAGCTTTGGGACACCGGCGACCCATTTTTAGCAAAAGTTCTCAAAACTACCTGGCCATGACCGGGGCTCTTAACCAGGATTTAGGTGAATACATGTTGGCGCAAGGTCATTAATTATATTTGTGACCTACTGGTAAACATAAGATACAACTGGCTTCTTGAAACAATGAGAACACCACCTCCAGTTGCTCTTCAGTGGTTCACAACTCACGTTGTGTAAATAAATCAAAGTTGAAATCTTGATGCTACTGAGAGATTGGAAGGACAAAACCTCATAAAACTTACTCTTTTTTTTGCAGCCCTTGTGGAAAGCAAATCCTAGGACACTGACCAACTGGGTAGTTTAGATGTAGTATAGTGAAAATCCTCCGTAGTAAATTCAGCAAATCGATAGCCTAATAACTGCAGAACTAGCCAGGGAGCTTCTGTCCCCCACAGACCTGTCTTGTCAAGAACGTTGCCTTCGGACTAAATTTGTGTCAGTGCTCTTGATTTGAATCGCACCGACAGGTGGAGATCCTTTCGACCTCTCGATGGCGACTCGTGCCACTTTGGAAGGAGGTTTTGAAATAATGCAAGGTGACTGGCTGATCCCAAGGTACCCAGGTCTTGGCTACGGTTTTACTGAGCTCTAGGAAGAAGTTAAAAATGTGGCCTGTGGTGTTACAAACACTGCATTTTTTTCTTTCTGGTAGTACCTTGAGTTGACAACAGGAGGTGATCTAGGAAAAAGTATGAGGTGAAAGACAGGGAGGGAGGTAAAGAGAAGAAAAATGATCTTGGTTGTGTATGGATGGATGCAGGTAATGAGAAGAGGCAGTCTTGCTTGGCATCAGTTGTGTTTACAGAGAAAAACAAGGAAGTAGTGATATGCGTAGTAAAAAAAGCTGAAGAACGAGAAGTTCTCTGAGAAGGAAATTGAAGGATTATTATATAATTACCAACTGGAGATCGCTTGACAGACGTCTAGGTGTGGTAGGGGATTAATCGATTATTAAATTAGCCGTGCTTATCATTCACTGAGCTGCAGCTGAAACGGCCATAATGCACATCAGAGGGATTCGATTATGCCAGCGTAATCAGTTCTGATTCCCACAGACCTTAGTCAGACAGAGAAGGCAAGAACTCCTTCCTCTGGGCTTCTTGCTCAGTTTCTCCATAACCATTTTCTCTGTGGTGGGTGGGTGGGTGAGGGGGGCGGGCGGGGGGGGGGTACCCATCCCTTCCTTTAGCCTGCTTTTCTTTCCAGTCTCTGTCGAACTCGATGCTCGCATTGCATCATTCGCATTTGCATTTCTCCTTCATCGCACTGCCTGGGTATATGTTTCTTGCCTACTAAATCATTACTTACTTACAAATAACAGCTTACAAACATCTCCTCAGGCTTGTAATTATGATTTATTATGTTGAGAAAAAAAAAATAAAAAAAAATGTTCCAACAGGATTTGGCCAAGTCTGCATGCTGCCTTTGATTTTATATTCCTCTTTTCTTCAGGCTGTTGATGCTCCATTCTCCCAGCGCAACTTGCTTCTATCCTGGCAGCATGGTTGTGCGTTCGCTACCGTTGTTGCCTCACTGCTCTGAGGTCTCCAGTTTTCATCCTGAGCATTTTCTCCCGGTCTCTACATTACCCTACATTGCCTCTAGTTGTGTGCATGTGTATGTGTGTGTGTGTGTGTGTGTGTGTGTGTGTGTACGCATCACCCAGGTTGTATTACTTCAGGCTCAGTGTTCCCAGGATTCAGCACAAATCCTCTATCCTGAATGATGAATTAATGAACACTTGCTAGTCATGTGCCATCACTCTTTCCCAAATGGGAATATCTCTTGGATGGTTACATTAGTACAGGATTAATTCATCAGGAAGTACACAGTATCCTGGCCGGAGGATCTGGAGATTATCACAGAAACACCATCTGGATGGTTCACAAACAAGTGTATAACTAGAGGCAGCATAGAGAAGACCAGTCCACCTACATGCATGTTTTGGCAGAGGGGAAATCAATGTAGTCTTGGGAAGGACTTTCTAAGATCAGCATCAAACCCTGTCTGCATGAGACATCAATACTACCAGCTTTGCTAAGCTTGTTAGGCATTATTTTATTATTAAGAACAATATTTTTCTTACACACTTGTAAAAAGATATGGATACGAGTAGGAAAACAGCTACATGCTCTTTAAGGCTGGCATAATGAATTTTAGCTCACATTACTACCTCATACACATTCTGCTTTTAAACACTGCCAGTTGGTTGCTCAGGGCCTTTGGTTAGATACACAACACTAAATTCAGTCTTAGCAGTATGCAAGGCATTCATTTGCTGTTTATTGTTACAACTACTTGGTATATGGTACCAGATTTGTGCTTGATCGTTGTTCCAAGATTCTTCTGAATTTATATCTTCCAAATTTAGTTTTTAAACTAGCACGTTTTTACTCTATTTTTAGTTCACATTTTTAGTTTATTCCCTAGCACCTTTTTGTATTTATGAATCTTGAAATGATCTATTTTTCAATTATACTTTTTCTTTTAATCTGAAGCAGTCTCTGGAAAAAGAATTTTCTTCGGGATTAATATAATCTCATTTTATCTCATCTTATCTCGGATTTGGTCAGTAGGATGGGTATTGCAGTTTGGGTAATGAGCAACACTAAACCAACATCCTCAGTGAGGCTGAGAATAACGACTTTCCCAAAACTGGAAGTAAATAACCACAATTGTTTAAGGGATTAATGGAAAATTGTTGGTTCTTTTATCTTAGGCAAACAAGAAAATTTCTACCTTTTTCAAAGGTACAAATTTGTTGTTGGGTGATCTGTTCCACAAACGTGACAAATGAAGACCTTTTAAGGAGTCTAAGAAACAGAGATTTGGTATAATGCAAAAATATATACAGCTTTTAGTCTAGGGTTATTGCTTTATCCTGGTCAGGTTAATCATGTGTACCCAGGGAACAATGAACACAAGGTAGAAATATATCCCTGAAGGAAATCCATGCATGGATCTAACCCAGGAACGATTGAGCTGTGAGGCAGCAATGCTTTCCGATCGGTCATTGAGACATTTTTACAGCCTTGACGTAACATGCATTATCATTTGGGTCGATAAACCAGAAAGCCAGTGTATAAGTTTGAGAATGCTTCAATTTCCATAAAAGCAGATATATGTTTTGCTATCGAAATGGCAGGGTTAACTACGGATGAAATGAGTTCTTCGAGAGATATCTGGGAAGTATAACAAAACTATAAGGCAACACATGAACTTTTTCACAAAGTAACAACAGAAGATCAACCAACCAGAAGATCAAGGGAACCAGAACCTTTTGATCATTCTTGTGGCAACAGGTATTACAGTTTGAGTTTTAAAAAAAAGTCTCCAGGTTAGAGAACATTGGTATCAGTTGTCCTATAACAGATGTTCTTTCTGTGTTATAGGTATAATGTATTTACATAATCTACACACTTCATGGACAACATTTCTAGGCATATGTGGTTATTCCTCAAAGTATTACCACAATGTTGAAGGCATACAATTGAATAGGATGTGTTTAAATCTGATCAAAAGGTTTCTCTTGGTCAGGTGTCCACAAACCCTTGTCCATAAACACTGATCAGGCACAACATTATAACTACCTGCCTGATATTGTGTTAGTAACCTATTGCTGCCAAAGCAGTTCTGACTCTTTGAGCATTACCAGCATTAACTTCTTCAGCAGTTTGAGCTACAGGAGCTCATCTGTTGGATCGGATCACATGGACCAGATTTCGCTTCCCACGTAAATCAACTGTAAGCCGTGGTCGCCCACGACCCTGTCGCCGCTTTCCTTAGACCACTTTTGATAGATAATGACCGGGACACCAGAGAGCGCTGCAGTTTTGGAGATGCAGTCGTCTAGCCATCACAACTTGGCTCCTGTAAAATTCGCTCAAATCCTTACGCTTGCCCATTTTTCCTTCTTCTAACACATCAACTTTGAGGAGAAAATGTTCTGCCTAATATTTGCCTCCCACTAACAGGTGTGGTAATAAAGAGGTAATCGGTGTGGTTTTCACTTTACCTAATGTAATGTCAATGTTATCCCTGACTGGTGTAGTGTATTTAATTACTAAGACACACAAAATGGAACGGTTCTTTAAGGGTTCATTGAATAAATGGGCATTGAATACATTTCCAGATTCAAAAATTGTAATTGGAAATGTTCCTAAAATGGAAAGACTTATGTTGTATAGGGGTGAAGACAGGGTTAAGAATTTTTCCCATATGGACAACTAAAGAATCTTTCACAGTTACTAAAAACACAAAGTTTGCTAGAAATATAAATATATATATAATCTACCCAGCAAGACTAAGAATAGTGGGGTTATAAATAATGGATCATTTTTCTAAGAAACAGTGGTGTAACTTGGAAAACTTATGCAACGAGACAGAAATATGCTGAAGTAAAAAAGCCCAGATTGAAGGCAGAGATGAGAGTGGACATGTTCTAGCAAACGCTGCCAGATCATATGCATATCTAACAATACAGCTCTCTCAAAACTGCTCGCAAGCACTGGAACCCTCACCACAAACAAGCTAAGCAGTGCAGATCCAGCAGCTTGGAAGCCAGCTGAGAGACTTTTAGACTCTTTGACACTCTGTATGGTGGAATCATGTTGTGTTCGGAAAACAGTATAATTGCATCGATCAGTTGAGCTTTGGCTAGGAGTGAAAAGTGCAAGCGAGGGCGTTCAAGCTAAAGCCAGCAGTGACTGTTTCGAGGTCTCACAGAGCGCTGACCACCACGGGCATTTCTGAAAAGAGCAAACTGGCTATCTTTTTTTATCCAAATTCCCTGAAGCATTTAAAAGCAACAGCTTGGAATTAAAAGACGGAGGTTTTTTTACAACTCTGTTTGCCTATGCTGAACTCTCAATTTCAAGCAGTCTTTTTTTTAAGGGCTCTCTCTTCATTCGGATCCAATTTTCGCTCATCATTTATTCATTACCCCTATTTATTTAGGCAGCACTCACCGCGCTGTCGATCAATGGCATATTTACCAAAAGAAGCAGGCTTCTTTCTGAGCTGCGGCATTATCGAAGGCAAAGCCAGATTAACGTGGGCTCTGAGACTAAACTAACAGAAGAATGAATTAGGATCGTTATTTAGTGGCCCACGCATAGCCACACAGATGCTTGGGGATGTATAAGGATACACACCCACAGGCAGGTTTACTGCGTATGAACACATTCATGTATACAATTACACAGAACTTCTCAGGAGCTCTATCCTGCATGAAGTTTTTCCATGATATCGGCAGAAAAGTTAACAATGTGATACGTCGATATAATACATTGTAGATGCACTTTAATTCGATTATTTAGAATGTGAGCAATAATTTGTGTTTCCAGGATTTTATATGTAGATACCTGAAATCACTAAAAAATTCCTTGCGCTCTCTTAGCACCTCAGCTCCGCCCCCTCTACACCCCACCCTCCCTCAGCACCAGTCCCTCTCTCTTACTTCCTTTCTGTCATTCTTTTCTCTACAAGTTGTACCAGCATTCAATTACAGCCACATAATCACTTTTCATCCCCAAGGCTTGACGTGCCCTCCGGATGGCGAGAGAAGGAAAAAAAAAAAAAAAAAAAAAAAGTCTAATTACTTACTGACCTTCACACCCTTTTCTGTCCGTCTCTCTCTTTCACACATACACTCGGAGAACAGAGCCAGACGCCTACCCGCTAAGGCACACGTGTTACCCCTTGTGCTTCAAATGATGGTGATTAACAACATACAACAAATTGAGTTTTTATGGAGTGGACTAGCCCGGGATACCGCTGAGTGCGATTAAGCCTCATTAATCCTGTAGCATAGATATCTGCATAATTGTTTCGTAAAGGCACGCCGAGGTCAGTGTATTTTTTCTGACGATAACGGCGGTAAAGGTGTTATCGTCCGCGGAACACTACGGCCACGTACGTACGTCTACGATGTAATCAAGTGGAAATGAACCTGAAAACATATTACGACGCTTTTTTCAGATTCTAGTTTGTGTGTAGGAATAGTAGCAATGGCTGACTTTTTTCGGCAGCTTAATCCTAAATTAACTAGATAACCTTTACTTCTTCATTTACTTCTTCAATTCATCTTTTAGAAACAGGAAGCCAGAACGCCTGCTTGCCTAACACACATGTATCGCACAATAGGCTTTAAGATACAAAACAAACCTGACAGAAGTTATCTAGCTAGCAAAACATAGAGAAACAGCGAAGACGATAGCAAAAGCCTTGTCGTTTTCCCCTAAACCATAACCCTGTGAGCAAGGGCATTTCACGTGCAGCTAAAATCCGAAGTAAAATTACCGAATGAGCTTCTGGGTTGAATTTCTTCTTCTTTTTTGTTTTTTAAAAACCTTCCCGTGTCATCAGGGCGAGTGATAGGTTTTGTAAAAAACGGCATTAAAAATGAAACGATCGCACTGCGGTCCTGTGCAAAACGTCTGGCGAGGAATGCGCCGGTTTTAATTGCACACAGGCATTTTTATTGCGCATTAATTTTTATTGCACAACCGCAACACGCTTCTGTCCGCCTCAATAAACGACCAAGCCGTAGACATAGACCTGGCTTACCCTCCTTTATGATAAAATAAACATGCTTCACTCCCCCCCACCCCCGGCGATGAGTAAAATGAACTCAGAACGACCTCGACATACTTCTCGGCTTCATGAATAAAACCCAGAATGCTCATCTGAAATCCTTCATATGATCGAGCGTGCGGAAAACCGGCGGGAGAAAAAAACGACACTTAGATACTGCCATTTTAGCGTAACACGGCCATAAAATATGGACGCCACCTTCTTGCTTAAGAGGCGAGAGCAGCGTCGTTAAAGACGCGCAACGCTTTTCTACTCTTTTATTCCATGTGAAAGCATCTCAGTCGACTGCTGTGCTCAAACGCGCCGTCAGAAGATCCTGACTCGCTTATTTTTTTCATTCCGTTTATTGCAGGAAGAACTTTAGAGCTGCGCAGAGTAAAGGCTGAGGACTACATGCCGTTCTCCAATCAGGATCAGTTCATCCTAAAAGCATGCATACTGTGTGAGGGATTAGATAAATCTTTAGCTTTTAAAATACCACAGCAATGTGGAAATTCTCGAACACGAGTGGTCGGAAGGTGATGACTAAGGAAGGGAGTAATCCCAATAGTATGTGCTAAGGTGGTTTAAAGGTTAAGGCTTTGGGTTACTGATCTGAAAGTCACGGTCTTAAACCACTACACTTTCACTATTGGGCCTTTGAGCAAGGTCGTTACCCCTTGTAGCCCCAACTGACCCTACGCTCAAAACCAAACTTCCTAACTAGCTGGGATATGTGAAAATAATACTGTAAGTATTTCACTGTGCTATAAGGTTTCTACAGCATAACAGTTACTACTCTACCAATGTCAGCTTGTCATGGTACTTCTACTGAGAAAGCACACAGTTTCTCCTGTTCTCAAGACACTCCCATGCCAGAAAACATAATATTATCAATTTACCCCTGACTGTTACAAAATGCCAATGCTGGAGACTCCTTCCCTAAACGAAACATCTCTTCATAATAGAATTTGTCGCCATATCGTTCGCTGGTTTAGAAACGGTAACATTACATTGGAGGAAAAAAAAAAAAAGAACCCTGCAGCCGGAACTACTTTTTATAGTTGTTTGACAGCAAGGTTGAAAGCACTGTTACAATTGGTGAAAAAATGTATTGAATCAAGATCTGTTAATGGCACATAAAAAATGGTCAGGAGCACTCATGAGGTTAAACAACTTACCTAGGGCTGGACTCAGCACCCCAAAAAATTCACTAAAGATTAAAATATCATTTTGTTTTTAGCGAGCAACGAGAGTTCTGGTCAAGTATTAGTGACCAATCAAGGCAAGGAAAAAATAAATAAATATTCATAAAAAATGGTTTTATTCCTACCAACAGATAATATTAACAATAGTATTCAAGCTTTTTATGCATTTACATGAGGGACATATATTGATCCTGGTGGCCTTCGGGGGGATCTGAAATTGCAACCAACTACCATACGATGATTATCTCAGCAAAATTAGCCGGGTTATCACACGGACCCTATTATTCCATTCCGCTCGAATAAAGTCGAGGCGAAATCATTTGCAATGTTTGGGTTTTATGCTACATTATGGATTTTGCAGTATTCGTCCAATCGAGTTACTCTTTTAATGAGCTCTTGAGTTGCTCTTTAAATGTCGAAACGTTGTAAACAAACTTTACGGCTCTGCGTAGAAATGAAAATAGAGGTTAATGCAAGAGGGCGTACCCAAGCATAGAACGTCGGGAGATGGAGGGAGAGATAGAGTGTGAGAGAGAGAGAGATCGAAAAAGCGCATTGTTAAACTGTGAGGTGTTTTGTGTGGTCTAAGGTCTTTCATTGACGTGTTTAGGGATGTGAATTAAGAGCTCAGGCTGGAGGATATGCCATCAGTCATTCTCTGCAGCCCAAACAGCGTCAGCCTACCAAGATTTATAACGCACATTAGGGCAAATTCACTTTACTTTACTCAGAATCGACCTGTTCCTTAGATCTCCATAAGCCTTGTCGCTGTATACTAATAGAGGGCTGTAAAGTTCCTTTGTGACCCTTTTAAAAAAAAAAAAAAAAAAAAAAAAAGCAGCTACGTTTTCTGGCGCCCGGGGTGTCTCGTATGTTTAAAATCCCACTCCTCTTTATTGATGGTGATGCATTTTCATCTCCGCCGTCTCGTTGTCTAAACGCTCTTTCGGCCAACAGAGACATGTAAAAAACAAATATTGAAAAAAAAAAAAAAAAAAAAAAAAAACACGATCGAATCTTTGAAGAGGTTTAAATACGTCGCAGACAAGGTGGGGACACAAACCTTTTCTTAGTGGCGGCATCCTGTTTGTTTATTTTTTATTTACTTACTTACTTATTATTTTATTTGTTGAATGCCAGCGGAAAAGGGGGCATGGTACAATATATCACGCCTCGTTCGTATTCATCGCCACGAGGACCCGGGTTGAAATTTGCAAAGGTCAAAACGGGAGCTGCAGAGGGACAAATACACAAAGTAGCTTTTCAAAGGAGTTAAAATGTGGAGCACAGCAGTTTTATATTCAAAATGAGTGCATGTTGAAATCTCTGTAGTAGTGTAAAATGTATTATTCAAAATTAAAATCGTTTAATTTTATTTATTGATTTTAGTTTATGTAAGGAGTCTCCATGGTTAAGATATTAGTCCTTAAGCAATCCCCTTAACCCTCAACTGCTCTTCCGTCACTGTGGATAAGACACATGAAGGACACATGTCATAAATGCAAATGGCACGAGAAGTTTTTATTTTATTATATATTTTTTATATCTCACACACACACACACACACACACACACACACACACACACACACACACACACACACACACACACACACACACACACACACACACACACACACACACACACACACACACACACTATTGAATTGCTGATTACTGTTAGCTCGTAGGCAACTCCAGAAATATACAAAGTGTAAATTCCATGAGCAGTATTTATGGTTATTTATTATATTTAAAGCATCAGGATTTATTAATAGGTTTTGAATTTTTTTAAAATGACAAAAAAAATTTAATCAGCGTGGGGTAAGAGAGTATAAATATATAAAGTTTAGTTTGTTTGGAAAGGTTTAAAACCCTTAGTGTTAACTGTTAGGAAGTTTTTGTTTTAGCACAAAGCTAGCTATTTAGCTAGCTAGCTAGAGACAAACAGACAGGTGAATCAACAGACAGCAGGCGGATGGACAGACAGACAAATAGACAGCTAACAGCACTCAAAATTTCACTATTAAAAAATATATTATACATAAGTTAAATTATATAAAGACAGATACGGTGTGTAGAAATGCATTGAGTGTGTGATGTGAAGTATATTTTGTGTAAACTTTGCTGATACACCAGCAGACTTGAGGTGAATTAAAGTGACAGTGCAGCACAAACATGATTCGAACATTATTAGCAGTGTGACAGCAGAAGAGCAAATAACATTAAAGTTGGCAGTGTGTACGGTTGTGAACAGTGAATGCTGGTCACGATCAAATATCGCTCAATAAACTAATCCTAAAACTGGCTAAGTGCAGTGGCGTACAGTGTGATTACTAGGATTTAGGAGTTCAGTGCTATAGTGCTGTATAGATTTATAGATAGGTTTTATCTATAAGCATTATTGGTTAGTTTTCATTTAAAATTTATAGATTTGATTGCATTTATGATTTAGTGTTCGGGTTAAGATTTTTATATTAGATTTTAAAGATCAAAATTTGAAGTTGGTTTTAAGTCCCTGTTATGATTAGTTCAATCTCAAATTCATGGTTTGGGGTTTGGATTAACATTAGACACATATTTCAATGTTTGGTGAACATTTTATCATTAAATTCACTAAAAGGAATTACAATTTCTAAAATTTTGCTGGTTTCTCGAAGACTATTTCTTTCTAAGGGGGTAAGTTTCTAATCATGTGTTCTCCATGCACATGCCATGTAGTCCTTACATTTGATCCAGCCACAATCCTGTTTTATCATTAATCAAAGCTGGCACACATCACTTCCCCACCGGTTTTCCTTCACTGGCTTTCTCGAGCAGGCCGAATTCAATTTAAAACCCTGCTCCCTTCCCGACAGCTCGAAATCTGCACTGCATCTCAAGTCCTTTGAGCCATAAGTAAAGACACTTCTTGACCCGGAGACCGCAAGACGGCTGTTTGACAAATGCCTCGAATGTTAGAGGTAAAAACGGCTGTACTATACGTCCACCGACTGTCAGATATACATCACAGCGGAAAATACGATTGCTACACAGCTCACTGCCATTTCATATCCGTTTCTATTGTGCAACAAATTGCACTGCCACTTCATACACATACATCGTCATGCCATATTACACGCTTTCAATGGAATGATTCATTTGCCCCACACACATGTAACAGAAGCAGCACTCATTAGGCTGGTTGTATTTGTCATTTCTTCAATTGGGTCATGTAATGATCGTTGAGCTACACGGCTTAGGTTCCGTCATAGATTTTTCTTCACTCAAGAGTTTCCATTTTAGTAAGGTTACAAACCATTGGGGGGGAAAAAAATAAAAAATTACATTAAAAATAGTTAAGCACCTATACATATACAATTGCTAGCATTTGTATCTGGTATCAGTGCACACATTACCCTACCCCACCCCCATTTCTCCAGAACATAAACACTTGTTAGCCTTTCCGACCATTTAAATCATGACTGAAAATACTGGTCTTTTAGATCAAATCACAGTACCTAGCGGTCTATAATCAGCAGGAGACCTCTAAATCCCCCAAAACAAACAATCCACTCCTGCCAGAGTAGACACAACACTGCAATGTTATGTCCTTTAACACAGACATTTTTTTTTTATATTATTATTGCTATAATTAAGTTACCCCTGGGATTCAAGAGCGCATTTTTCGCATGGGTCTGTTCCCCAATAGACCCTTTGTGCGCATTATTATATCCTCAATTCTTTTCCTGCTTGGAAATTCAACCTCATGGCTGCTTTTTTTTTCCTAGCCGGACACGTTCCAGTCTTACGAAGTGTTCGAGTGGACTTCAGGGCGGCGTGAAACCGCAGGCCCAGATAATGATACGCTAAAGTGCTAACATGTTAAAAATGGTTCCGTGTGACCTACAAAGACGTATCATTATCTTAGACTGCTTTCTCTGCAGCATCATTAAATCACCCCTTTAGCACACACCTGCTATTTCTAACTCTTTTTTTCTCTCCCACCCTGTGGATCTGCCTATTTTTTAAGGTCTTTTACTTCATCTTCCATATGGTGCCTCAGTTCATCATGCATGCAAGGCATCTAAACTGAATGCTAGGAGGACCATGTTAAAGAATGGCTCTTTGACCTTGATTTCAAATTTCGAAGGGATACGAGCCACAGCTTTTATTTATTCAAAATCTTAATCATCAGAAACGAAAAGGTGTACTGGTTTTATGCAGTACCTAAATCCTGGTGCTCTCTGATGTATTTGTATTAGAAGTCCGTGACCGCAGACATGCCTTCTGCCTCTTATGAGCCACATCATCCTCTACAAGACACTGAGACGAGAAAGAACTTTAAGACAGACTCGATTAAATCCATTTTCGAGCACCGCACTTGAAACGCATTTCCGCCAAGAGATATTGTTTTACGCCTTCGTCGGAACACCTTATGGGCCTTTTTTAGGGTTGCTCGTGTACCGCTCTGTCGGATCAAACAGCCCAAGGTCTTAAACATCTCATTAACAATGGCTGGAGGGAAAGTAAACACAACAGCTTTGAATAGCGGAAAACACACAAAAGGCAGAGTAGAGGCATTAAAGAGCACTTAAAGAGAAGCAACAGAATGCTAGCTTGAGGAAAAGCAAGGTAGGGTTTTTTTTTTTTGGGTAAGCCAAGGCTAAGAAGCTTTGACTCGAGGTCAACATGTTGCCTCAGATTCGTACCGATTCTTTATTTGATTGTGCACACGTTTCTAGATCCGACTTATAATGGATTTCGTAGCATTTAAAAATTTAATGCAAATCAATGTTTGAACACAAAGTGGCCCAACAGAAGGGACTTCTCATTCCAGTTGTATATTTGTTTAAAGCTGGCAGAACATTTAGGTGACTTACAATACAATAGTAGCATCACCTCTTTGAGATCTCAAAATGTTGGCCTTTTAGTAGTTCCTAGAATAGCAATGTCCACTAAAGGTGGTAGAGCATTCTCACATTTAGCTCCTTACACATTGGAATAGCCTTCCTGACGGAGATCAAGGCTCAGACACACTCCAGTTTAAAAGAATATGCCGACCCTGCGAGGATCCTAAACCATCTAAATACGTACCAGACATTGAGGATGAACAACCTCTTAATCAAATGCTCAAGTAAACATTTTACACATGTTGTTTCTTTGTCATTGAACATTTACGGGTATGGCATGGAGGAGTTGTTTTTTAATTTTTAAGAGCTCAAGCTAGCTAATAAACTCCAAACTGACTGTATGAGACATTACTCATAATAACGCACTCCAGTGCTCATGATATTTCTCACTCTTCAGAATGATTTTAAATATCACTCTTGGTGATAAATACATAATTCACTTATATGTATATTTTGGTTTTATAATTCTTACCTTTATAAAGCTCCTTTGAGACTATGTCCAATGTGAAAAAAAACTTTTGAAAAAAACTTAAGAAAGTATGTAGGCATGTATTGGGCCGTCACACTTCTTTCTATCTCCGATTGCACAAACAGTCTATAAGCTCAAGGTTACCATGTTGCCTCAGACCGCAACCAATTCTTGATTTTTTACTTTTCCAACTGTGAGGTAACTGGACCATCCCAGATAGCAGATGTTTCTAGGTCGAATCAGATTATATTTAGGCAACAGATAATTTCAAGGCAAATTGAGATTTTATTGCATTTGGAATCCCTGAAAGTCAAACAATTTATGCCTAATGCTCACGGCATTTACATTTTTCGGGCTAGGAAGTGATATCTCAAGATATCTCAAGGGCGAGTTGTTGTGCAGTTGTTCTCGTATGCATATTTGTGTGACTTTACAGTTGGGTCCGTCTCTTTAGACAGATAATTCTTTCCACAATCTCAAGGTTAACATGCTGCTTTAGACATGTCCCAGTTCCATATGATTTTATTTGTAAGTGAACCATCCGAAATAGCAGAGGTCAAATATAAAGAACAGGCAGGAGGCACTGGTTATAGGCATGGGAAATTATAGTGGTATTTTTAGGCTTTTTTTTCAGCAATCATTCATTCTTAATTTGGATTGTGTGGTTCATCCATAAGCTGAGACCTTTGTTGCTTGAAACCCTGAAACAAGCCATTCGTTTTTCCTTCATGTTGTAGGTGGACTGTCACAGGTCAGAAATTGCCCTAGGTCAGAGATAAGCAGTAAGACAGTAGATGTTAATTTGTTACTGTACTTAAGCAGCTTTTTTGCATATTTGTAGATTACTGAAGTATTTCTATTTGGGGGGTCTTTTACTTTAACTTCACTACATTTCAAAGTTAAACATCTCAATCAAATTCATTTTGCAAAATCGGTCATTTCTTTTTATTACGAGTGGATAATAACTGGTTGAGCACGCAGCAAGCCACCAATCAAGGTCGAGCGCACGCTCCGTTTTGAACTTTAGCGTTCAGCGTCAGTTCAACAGCAAGCAAACCATTTAGAGAGTAAATGATGGAAAAAGACTGACTCTAAATTGTCGCACCCGTGGCTTTATTTGCGTGATTTTTTTCAAGTAGTTTAAAAGAACGTTTTGGCCTCGTGATAATTTAAATAGTTATTAATCGGTGTTTAAGCAATTAACATAATTCTATTAACAGTGCCAAGAGTAACAGAGTCTTTTCACATAAACTGAGTTGACAAAGAATCTTGTGACAAAAAATTATAGTAGTCCATTATAGCCATAATAAATCATAGCACTTTGTATACTTCAATACAATTGGAAGAGGTAACAGATATGGTAATGTATAATAAAGTTTAATGCAGACCTATTGTTTAAACTATTCAGTCTGAATCTGCTACCTTTTAAATGGCACAAGGGCTTACTAAATGGGTATATTCTATTGCTCAGGATCAGAAGAAGATCAGAAGATCATAAGCATGACATCTTGAAAATGAAGGAAAACATATGGGAAATGTAAGAACGACACTGATCAAGGTCACTGAGACTTCCACTAGGGGAGAGTTAATGGAGGTGTTGATAAACCCTTTTCCATGAATTTTCCATTTTATTCTATGTAAAACTAAAGCACTAGCTGGCAAATATGTGGGTTTTTTTGCCAGCACTCTCAGATTCGCTCCGACTTCCTCTCTGCAAAAAAACTGCAAATTGGGCTGTGATTGAGCAGCCAAAATACATCCATTCGCTTTTTGCCGTGACTACATTAGGGATGTCAATCAGTCAAAATAAGAGTTGTTCTGTTCTATCAAATCAAAGTCGTCCAGCAATCTCCAGTCTATCACAGGGCTAAGCTTCGTGAAGAAAAAAAAAAAAAAAAACAGATTGAAACCTCTTCTCGTCCCTCAAAACAAACAATTCACTGTTGCTCAGCTGTGCTGTACAACTTGAAGATGTGCTATTGATCAACAAATAAGATTTTTTCCCCCTTTCTCTCTCGAGCCATGTCACTCATATCAGCTTAGTAACATATTAAGTGAATAAGACTGATGTCAAGTGGCATCTCAGCTCGGTGCGTTACGGTGATTGATGCCTCGGCTAGCTCGGTAGCGCACTTGCTATTACTCACCCGCAAATAGAAGCTTTGCTCAGAGCTGAGCCAGGCAACGATAATAAAACAGCTCTCTGGTATGACACTTTCAAACAGAGCCCAAATGAAAACGAACGACACAATTACACTCGCATCGTCACAAAAGGACGTGGATAGGACGCGAGCGGCTCCGGCGTTAATCTGGCCGGCGTTTGATCACAGCTAGGACTCGTTTTGGGACGAATTAGCATTAGTTATTCACATGAAAGTGACTTTAATTGTATTGCTGTGACTCAGACAGGCACAAAAGGCTCTTCAGTGAAGAGGAAGTGAAAATGTCACCGAATCTGGGTTTATTAAGGTGAGAGTCCTTACAGAAATACAAAGCTGCTCATGTGCACACAGAATGGTTTACTTATAGAAATCAGGACTCTACGAGCTTAGAGCTTGCGATATACATTACATTCGAAAATGAACATTGGAAATCAATAGCATGGGAGTGATGGATTTAGCACGAAGTCACTCGAGTACTCTAGTATTTATTATTCAACCTGATAGCCAGACACAGCTAATTCACACTTAGAGAATTCTAGCATGTGGGGTCAAACGAGCGGCTCCACATCAACCTCACTATACAATACATTCAGCAAAAGATACAACTGTGAGATCATGTAACAGCAAACACTACATTATGGTCATTCATTCGGCCGACAATTGGGTTTATTTAAAGTGAAACAAGATACCCGAAAGCAACTGTGTTGCATGACAGGCCATTTAGCCGCTTGAAAACCACTGTAACACTATAAAGAAGTTAAATTTAGCTCAAGCTGATAAATGAGAATGGTCAACAGTGCCTTCACTGACTTGTTTTTTGTAACAAATACAATTCTTTGCACATGGCTAATTCTGTTTCCAGCCTCATCCTATTCACTAATCAAAAATCCACAGCCATGTATTTCTTTTTTCCTCACACGGGAGAATTATCTGGCTGTGCTGTTCACTTGCTGATTTGAAGGTTATGGACATCTCAGTGTATTTGTTTAGCTTTAAACAGCTATAGGATCCTTTAATCAAGTTTTTACTGACAATACTGCTGACATACCTGTAACTACCATGTTGATTGGTTTGCTGTGTGGGTGCTTTAGCACCAAATTCAACTTGTTGTTTAATCAATGGTGTTTTCTTGATAAAGTAAAGGGTTTAAAACCAGAATGTTGGCAAAATATATAACACACTAACAGTTACTAATTACAGGGTCTGTTAATCTGTATATTTCAAAAGGTATTGCAATGGAAGTGTAGATAAAAATGCATTCATTCACTCTCTTGCTGGTGATTTGGCCACCATGGTAAAAACCTCAGTGCTAACAAGACTTGAGAGATCATAAGAAAGAGAGACATGTGAGGACCACAAATGACATCTATTGTCTCTTCAAAATCTGGCCAGATTCCAGTCTATTTTGGAAGGCAGCATTCTTCGCTAATATTTAACTTGGATATGACTGGATGCATTCTTGTGTTGATGATAGAGTTAATCCAGTACAGTTTTAACACCATGCCAATGACCCCAACGAGACATAAAATCTCATTGATGAAAGCTCATTATGCTTTGTCAAAGAGTTCCTGGCTGCAGATCTATCCTGATGCGCTGCTTTCTGCTGGATGGGGGTTCTCTTCAATTGGAGACCAGAAGACCACTCCCTGTTAGTGAAGAAGGCTTCATTTGGACAGCCTTATCTGTGTGGTTGCTTTGGATGTTTAGACTTGGAAACAATGGCAATGATTTTGCACTGTGATTAGCGTAGACAGTTTGCTACAATACCTTGGAGACTTTTTTCCTTTTAATTGTCCATCAGTGAAGAGTTGATTACCTTAACAATGATGGAACCGTTTTGAGTCTGGTTCCTCTCAAGGTTTCTTCCCCCTACCACACTTCATTTTTCTTGCCTCTGTCACAATTATGTTGCTTATTAGAGATAGAATTATAGGAATTAATGTATGATTAATCTATTTATGTCAGTACAGCTGCTTTGGGACAATGTCCAAACAAATTAAATTGAACTAAAGTGAAGTATAATATGGAAAATCTGAGAGTAAACATAATTTCATCAGGTTTAGCAGTACATTGGGGCTCAGAACAGACACACAGCAAACATCAAATACACTTCATCCCCTTGCACCGACTCCCTGTAGGTGCTAAGTCAAGCTTCAACCAACTCTGCTTGACCTTACGTTTACAATGAGAATAGACTTGCATTCACAAAATCCCTTAATAAGGGGCAATTTATCACCCAGTTACCTCACTGTATGCTGGGCAAAACAACAAATACAAAAACACTGTATAACCCTGTCTGAGCAATAAGACTACGAATATCTGTTTCAAATGCACATGCCCATTAATATTGAGAACTATGCTAGAATAACCTAAGCATGCAAGTAATATGGGTGGAACACATCAGTATCTATTTAAATATCCAAAAAGGCTCCATATTTAGAATTAAACCCAAGGGGCGTGGTCTAATAATTACCTACTTTGGCTCTGAAACTGCCCTTCTTCCAAATAGTGTATGAATACTGGTTTTGACAGTTCCTCAACCTCTAAAAAGGTCACCAGAGTTTCACTTGAGAATCGGTTTTAACTAGATATTGGCAGGTACAAGTAAAAATGCAACTAACAATTTGCACAAATTTAGTTTCCCAAAACACAAACAAGCAAATAGTACCATCTGACCAGACAGGTACTAAAGAGAAATGACACTAACGAATGCGTTTCTTTCTCTGTTCTATAACCACGATATCTGCACAAACTGGAGAGCTCAAGACCGCATTGGCTAAGCAAGCATTCTTAGCATAAAAATGGTTAAAACTCTTCCTGTTTTGGGCTGATTAGAACATCTCTTTCTAGTCAAATTTTTTGTTTTGGTTTATGGTAATGATTGCCATTTCAAAAACACACCTGTTGACCTGTTGAACAAAGGTTTCACAGATCTTTAGTGTGTGTGTGTGTGCAGAAATGACACAGACATCTGTTTATCTATAAACCTGCTCTCACACAGTTTTTTTTTTATTTTTTTTATCAGAATAATAATGATCATACCAGCTGAAAAATAACCTTTCAAACAAAAACATTTTTAATCAAACCTATGTGATATTTTCGAATAGTTGAAATATTCCTGATATGAAGTTTCTTATAAAGAATTTATGGAGAAATTTCAAAAAAGAGTCCAAGTTAAAAAATAAAAATCTTACCTCATTTTACTTTAAACTTGGTGAGAAAAAAATCTGGAGTTCAAACATTTATCTGGTAGCACACCTAGTTTTCAAGGTAAATCAAAAGGTTTTTTTTTTTGTTTTATGGGAACATTCTGCTTCTGAAGCACCTTGTACCTCCACATAAAGCCTGGCGCATGAATATTTTATTGGAACAGAATGGAAGACAAAGTATTGACATAGAAATCATCGCAAGAAATTCTCTGGAAAAGAGGACTGGTTCTCAGCTTAGAACGTTTTGCATGGAGAAATTATGCATGAGAAATAATGGCAGATGAGTTGGAATATTTGGCAAATAATTGGCTCAACCAAACCCTTGATGGATAAACTGATAATACAAAATATATCCATGTCCAGCTTAGGGGCAGAGAATTCCTTCTGGACCTCATTGATTGCTAAAAAATTGATGCATGTCTTTCTTGTATCTAGAATGTAATTCTTGTTTTCTGATTTTCACAACTTTTCGAGAGCAGATTTGCCAATCAGAGGAAGAAGGGGGTGAGTAGCCTCTTATCCAGATGTCTTGCCATGATGCTGGCATTATGCAAAAAGAACAATTTTGTTGCCGTAACATTAGACACGTGCCATTGAAACACCATGCTTTTGCTGCAAAAGCCTAAAAGCTACTACAACTTTCATTACACACACAAACCCATACAGTTGAAACTACCTTCCCACCAATCCTGATTGGTCCAACCTAATCAGACTTTACTCTAACCATGTCCACACTGATATATACAGTGGGTACGGAAAGTATTCAGACCCCCTTAAATTTTTCACTCTTTTATTTTGCAGCCATTTGCTAAAATCATTTAAGTTCATTTCTTTTCCTCATGAATGTACACATAGCACCCTATATTGACAGAAAAACACAATTGTTGACACTGTTGCAGATTTATTAAAAAAGAAAAACTAAAATATCACATGGTCCTAAGTATTCAGACCCTTTGCTCAGTATTTAGTAGAAGCACCCTTTTGATCTAATACAGCCAGGAGTCTTTTTGGGAAAGATGCAACAAGTCTTTCACACCTGGATTCAGGGATCCTCTGCCATTCCTCCTTGCAGATCCTCTCCAGTTCTGTCAAGTTGGACGGTAAACGTTGGTGGACAGCTATTTTTAGGTCTCTCCAGAGATGCTCAATTGGATTTAAGTCATTGCTCTGGCTGGGCCATTCAAGAACAGTCACGGAGTTGTTGTGAAGCCACTCCATCGTTATTTTAGCTGTGTGCTTAGGGTCATTGTCTTGTTGGAAGGTAAACCTTCAGCCCAGTCTGAGGTCCAAAGCACTCTGGAGAAGGTTTTCGTCCAGGATATCCCTG
Source organism: Silurus aristotelis (assembly GCF_946808225.1). Taxonomy (NCBI): domain Eukaryota; kingdom Metazoa; phylum Chordata; class Actinopteri; order Siluriformes; family Siluridae; genus Silurus; species Silurus aristotelis. Next base: position 5,515,805 of record NC_139577.1, on the reverse strand, counting down.
TGCTTGGCCGCATTCATCTTTCCCTTGATTGCAACCAGTCGTCCTGTCCCTGCAGCTGAAAAACACCGCCACAGCATGATGCTGCCACCACCATGCTTCATTGTTGAGACTGTACTGGACAGGTGATGAGCAGTGCCTGGTTTTCTCCACACATACCGCTTAGAATTAAGGCCAAAAAGTTCTATCTTGGTCTCATCAGACCAGAGAATCTTATTTCTCACCATCTTGGAGAACTCCATGCGGGTTTTCATGTGTCCTGCACTGAGGAGAGGCTTCCGTCGGGCCACTCTGCTATAAAGCCCCACTGGTGAAGGGCTGCAGTGATGGTTGACTTTCTACAACTTTCTCCCATCTCCCGACTGCATCTCTGGAGCTCAGCCACAGTGATCTTTGGGTTTTACTTTACCTCTCTCACCAAGGCTCTTCTCCCCCGATAGCTCAGTTTGGCCGGTCGGCCAGCTCTAGGAATGGTTCTGGTCGTCCCAAACGTCTTCCATTTGAGGATTATGGAGGCCACTGTGCTCTTAGGAACCTTAAGTGCAGCAAAAAAATTTTTGGAACCTTGGCCAGATCTGTGCCTTGCCACAATTCTGTCTCTGAGCTCTTCAGGCAGTTCCTTTGACCTTAATGATTCTCATTTGCTCTGACATGCATTGTGATCTGTAAGGTCTTATATAAACAGGTGTGTGGCTTTCCTAATCAAGTCCAATCAGTATAATCAAAAATTTCTGGACTCAAATGAAGGTGTAGAACCATCTCAAGGATGATCAGAAGAAATGGAGAGCACCTGAGTTAAATATATGAGTGTCACAGCAAAGGGTCTGAATATTTAGGACCATGTGATATTTCAGTTTTTCTTTTTTAATAAATCTGCAAAAAGGTCAACAATTCTGTGTTTGTCTGTCAGTATGGGGTGCTATGTGTACATTCATGAGGAAAAGAAATGAACTTAAATGATTTTAGCAAATGGCTGCAATATAACAAAAAGTGAAAAATTTAACGGGGTCTGAATACTTTCCGTACCCACTGTATATATATATATATATATATATATATATATAAACGTATATTTTTCTCGTTGTTTTGCCCTTCCGTGGACTGTGAAAACGGAGGGCTTTCGAAAACAAAATTTTTTGTCAGGTGACGGTGCCTTTCCTCGACATTGATGCAACATTTTAAAGAGCCGGAAAGTTAATAGACGCAAACAAAATGTGCAGTACAGGGACGTGAGCATTTTCAAACGTTTCAGGGTGGATGAGCAACTTTTGGGAAACGATTGAAAACTAAATTGTGGAGCGTTTTTAGACGAAAACGGCGTTTTCGAATTTATCCGGATTAGTGGAGATGTAGCCTCAGGCATGCATCAAACAAGTGACTTCCCAGTCGGCCAAAAATCTACTGCACATGAGCGATGGTGGCGTTTGTTATGGCCGACGGCGGTTTTATGGCGGCTTGCACCAAAAATTACACACCTGACCGTGTGCTTGTATCACTACTGTGTCATTAGTTTTATATTTATTTGGGCTCTTTGCGGTAATAACGCCTGAACACGCTGCGATTGCCGAGATTACATTCTTCAACCAGTAATACCTCTGGGTTCTGCAGTGTCGGTGAAATCCGAATGAAAAAATAGCTCACCTCTATCTTTAGAACTAAATTTCTAGAGCGCCCACGGTTTAATGTGCGCAAAACACTGCTTCATTTAAAGCATTTATTCACCTGGAACTGTGGCTAATATCGGCTCAATCTTCTTTCTTTAGTGGCAACTCGCAGGTTCCCTTTCGTATTTTCTCGTTTCTATGGTAACAACTTACAGAGACTCATAGTATGGATTGATGTGTGGAAATCATTGATCTAGCCATGTTTTCTTGGTTTGGATAGAGACTCCAGTGTCAGCTCTTTCTTACTGTGTGAGAGAACTTTTTTGTTGGAGATCGCCACAGCGGATCATCCATAATTCATGCTTTCATTGTATTATGTACAGTACAGACTAAAAGTTTGGACACACCTTCTCATTCAAAGAGTTTTCTTTATTTTCATACTGAAGGCATCAAAACTATGAATGAACACATGTGGAATTATATATGGAATTATATACATAACAAAAAAAGTGTGAAACAACTTAAAAATGTCATTGTAGGTTCTTCAAAGTAGCCACCTTTTGCTTTGATTACTGCTTTGCACACTCTTTGCATTCTCTTGATGAGCTTCAAGAGGTAGTCACCTGAAATGGTCTTCCAACAGTCTTGAAAGAATTCCCCGAGAGATGCTTGGCACTTGTTGGCCCTTTTGCCTTCACTCTGCGGTCCAGCTCACCCCTAAACCATCTCGATTGGGTTCAGGTCTGGTGACTGTGGAGGCCAGGTCATCTGGCGCAGCACCCCATCACTCTCCTTCTTGCTCAAATAGCCCTTGATGCCTTCAGTGTGACTCTACAATTTTCATAGTCATGAAAATAAAGAAAACTCTTTGAATGAGAAGGTGTGTCCAAACTTTTGGTCTGTACTGTACATAATACAATGAAAATGAAAACACAAAGTTACTTGTTTTGTGGACATTCCATTTTCATTCCATTTTTAAAGAAATCATCTTATTGGTGGCATTGTGTCACTGGTTCATTTGTAATCAATATCATATTTTGCTCTAAAATGAAAATAATAATGAAGAGGTGGGATCTAGGTTCCATGGTGGTCTAGTGGTTAGGATGCGGCGCTCTCACCGCCGTGGCCCGGGTTCGCTATTAGGGTTGCACAAGCCAGTGCACTCTTAGTGCCGGTCCCAAGCCCGGATAAATGGGGTGGGTTGCGTTAGGAAGGGCATCCAGCGTAAAAACGTGCCAAAATCGAACATGAATACGGATGATCCGCTGTGGTGACCCCTAACAGAAGAACCCGAAAGAAAGTATAATGAAGAGGTGGGATCTCAGTGGTTAAGCCTCTGGGTTAATAATCGGAAGGGTTGGGGATTTAAGTCCCAGTATGCCACTCTTGGGCCCTTAAGCAAGCAGCATTTTCGAAGCCAAACTCCCAGAATTCCATGGAGTTGTTACAAGTATTGCAAACCAATCACAGGACAGCAGAGCCATTACTTTAAGCAAACATCAGCGCATAATTCATCTGTGGCTTCATCCAAAGTTCTGGCTCAAAGATGCTCATATGGATCACTACATGCTTTTCAAAAACGGAGAGAGAGTGACAGGAAATGGGAGTCTCAGACATGTCGACGTCTTACAATGTAATGCTGTTCCTAAATTGAGAACAATCCTGAGCAACCCTACACCATGTTCTATAAGAGTGTCTGATTTCTGAATATGATGCTCTAGTTTGTGTCTTATTATTCATCATTTTGTGCAAATGGCTCCAGAGTGGACATTTCTTCGAAAGGAAAGAGCACCACTGAAATTCCCTTTGACTTCCAGGTTAGGATTGGAAATATTTGCCATTTTAGGGCATTGATCATATTTGGCATTGTGCAGTTTTGCTTGCTGCACCCTTTCTGATTAAACAAAGAGAAAATTAATAGGAGGAATAAATGGAATTTCCTCTTTCTTGTGTGTTCTCGGAGAAAAAAAAAAAAATCAAAAAAGCAATTAAGCCAACAATTTTGTTTTCAATTGAGATAAAAAAAATCCAACAAACAAAAACAAAAAATAAAAGTAAAGGCAGCAAACTTCTTGCTGATTGAGTTTAATTCCCCTCTTGCTCGGATTGTCCAGATTTACAGTATTTGCAGTTGAAGCGTGTGTGTTTGCTGTGTTTCTGAATTGCACAACTCACTCAACTGCTGCATAAGTAAGAACCCGGTCAGACAACTGACAGCTACATCACAAGGAAGAGGAAAGAAAAAAAAGAAAACTCACACTCATCCAGCCCGGATGACATGATCAAGCCGTTCGCACGGCAACATCGGAGAAAGACGTATCCACCACTCCTGATAAGAAGACAGTGTGGACAGATACAAAGCGTTTTTGACGCCTACCCCTGATCAATCCTCTGCTTCTACCTGCAAAAAAACTATAAATAGTTTGATGGATTTACAAACGCAGAGACAGACGGGTTTAACCTTTCAGTGAAAAGTGTAAGCGGGCTCAAACCGAGCCCATGCCAGTTGCCTGCAGCTTCATCGCTTCATCACGGCGCAAAATTTTTCTCCTCGACTCGTGCCGTCGCTCTCGTTAGAGCTTTCTTCATGTGCGGTGGGAACTCTTGCTTCATACGCTGCCACTCAAAAAGTTTTAAAAAATATATAAATAAAAAATTCACACATTTTGTTCGTCTAACAGTTCAAAATTCAACGTTGAAAAATCCATGATTTGCTGACAAATTCTCCAATCTGATTGGCCAGAAAATCACCACTGTGCACTTTTATTTTTTAATATGACAAGCTGCATTTATTAAAATGTTCTTAGAGAAATACAGAAAAAAAAAAGCACAGATTTTAGGGCTATAAAGTAAGTAAAAATTCTACAGCATGTTATTCAAAATCATGAACAGGTTTCATGCCTTGGCCTCGAGTGGTGTACTACTTGAATCAGTCCGCCCTTTATTAGCATCATGACACCACGGTAATAGAAAACAATATTATACAGAAACGCAGTATAACGGAGCGCTGCATCAAAGACACATATTTAATACAGTGGGATTGAATGCCATTAGTGACCCAAGAAACGCAACAAACACAATTCAACAAGTCAATTCAATGAACACAATTCAACAGCTGTGTGTGTGCGTGGCTACAGTAAAAGGAGACTTGTTGAATTGTGTTCATTGAATTGACTTGTTGAATTGTGTTCAAAATGCATGGAAAACCTGGGGGCATTTTATGAGGTAAATATGGACGCTTCCACTACAGCTGTGTAGTGGAAGCGTCCATATTAAGGACGTGTTCAGACACCCATTAAGGGCCCTCAGAGTGGCCAAATGACGATCTGATTAACTGATGTGACAGCTGGTGATGGCTAACATCTGATTGGATAGATTCTCAGATGTAAACTTTCTCCCAGTGGGGCAGCAGTGCACCCAAGAGAAAAGATATGAAATGAAGAGAATAGACTATTAGGAAAATTTTCAATGCATATTCATGGACATGGAGATTCAAATCTGAGTGATTCTGATGGTGTTTAGGCCAACAGAGAAGGCCTTGCTGGCCCACCACTATTGAGTGCTTTATTGCGTATTTATTGCTGCAGAATTAAATTTTAAATCTCTGAAGATGTTTCTCGGATTTTTTCAAGAAGACAGTAAAACAGAAAGAATGTGATGGCAATTTTCTCGAATTTGTCGCAATTCACAAATCTTATTAAAAAGATATGAAGGTTAGGGGGTTGGGTTAGTGTTCATAACTTGTGTTCCGGCTGGATGTGACATCAAACTCGACATTTATTTGTTCAAATTCGTACAGATCATATTGAGAGAGTGAGAGAGAGAGAGAGAGAGAGAGAGGGGGGGGGGGGTTATATTTACACTACATTTATATGAATAGGCATTATTCTATTCATATAACAGTTGAGAGGTCGGGGCCTTACTCAAGGGCCCAGGAGCAACAGATTAGTGGTGCTGGGATTCGAATTCAGAACCTTTCGATCAGCAAGTCTATCACTTTTTCAAAAAGGATAGACAGGAAGTAATGCCTGAAATGATTAAAGCACTCACCCTTTGCCCCGCCCCTTCACCTCCACCACTTCACAGAGACACATTACAGACCTTAGGAGTTAAAAAATTATATATACACACACACACACACACACACACACACACACACACACACACACACACACACACACACACACACACACACACACACACACACACACACACACACACACACACACACACACACACACACCAGCACCACTCAGTTTTCAGCAGGGGAAAAAAGAAGGTGGTTCATTTGCATCTATTTACATGTAATTAGCACATCAAAAACCAGCTGCGCCTTGATTAGAAAGACCACAATTTCTCTCGCCAAAATACACACACACACACACACACAGAGGATTGGAGACCTTTTAATCAGTGAATGATGAATATATTGTATACATATGCTGATGGGCCACTTTAATAAGAACACCTGACAGCTTCATTCGGGTAGAGGTGTAAAAGGTACCTGAAAATCATACTTGAGTAAAAGTATAGATACCTTTTACTCCAGAACAAGTTCAAAAGTAACCAATAACAGTTGATTTGAGAGGTTCCTTAAATACAAGTTTCGAATCGTACACCTCGACACTGCATTAACCATCAACAGCAGCCTCTTCAACATGCAAAAATGAAACAAAGATTGAAAGTCGGTCAAAAAAACAGGGCAAAGTAGTAAAGCGATCTTTCAAAAAGAGAGCTTTAGTTTGTATGAAAATGACAGTATCACGTCACAGAGTAGAAGAACTGTTTGACAAATAAAATGACTCATTTTAGATCAATTAAAACCAAAAATTCAGCACTGACTTGGAGGCGATAGGGCGATATTTTTATTCAACTTCAACAAAAGCTGGTTGTCAAAGTTTTGGATTTGATTCAAACCCTTTTTGGATTGAAAATGAGGCCAGCGGTGCTGAAAAGCAGTCCCTCAAAGGCAGCAGATGCGCGAAGGGGAGTGTCGAGCCTTTATCTTCGGCAGAGGTGCAAAATGTAATTGGTAATGCTCAGTGTCAGTTGAAATGTAGCGGAGTACAAAGTATATATATTGATTGAACATTTACTCAAATACTCTAAACCACTGCTCGTCCACATTAGTTCTTGTCTTATGTCAACACTAAAACATGATCCAAGCCATATCAAGCAGATTCTTAAGGACCTGGCTTTTGTCCACTGGAGCATCGTCATGCTGGAACAGGTTTGGGTCTCCTAGTTCAACAGGCTACAGCATCCAGAGACATCTTATACAATTGGGGCCCATCAGAAAACCATATATGTCTGGAAAAGTCCGGTGTCCCATTACTTTGGTCCATATAGTGTACGTTCTTCTTTGCAGGTGCATTTCCTTCTACCTTGTTAGTGCACCTTGTCTTGGAATGAAAGCACATCTTTTTCCATATACACCGTGTGTTAGTGGTGTTCCAGCTTTCATCAGTACGGCTGTTAGCCAAAGATTTTTGGCTTCCCAAGCCAGAAGTGGCACTCAGCTGTTTAATCAAGCCAGTAGACTCACAACACCTGATCGCTCTCTCTGCTGTATCTATACCGCTGGATAGTAAGTCAGTGGATATGGCTCTATTTCTCTCTCTCTCTCTGTCTCTAAAAGCATGAATCAGTGCGATTTCTCTGTTCTCTCCACTCCCTATACGAAATCACTTCTCTCTCTCTCTCTCGCTTGCTCTCTAAAAGCAGGAAGTAGTTCAAAGTCAGACGTAAACACTACTTCCAAGAAAGATGTGTCAATTCAACAGTTTTCGCCAAGGCCTTAAAATGAATGTGTGTGTATATATATGTGTGTGTGTGCGCACGCAAGACAAGACTCATCACTCCTGCACTGCGTGAGACCTTCAGCGCTCGTGCCTCCTTTTCTTCTTTGTTTTCGTTCGGTCTCTTTCTCTCCTTTAAATGGCGGATCAGAGTAAAAAAAAAAAAAAAACGTGTCAACTCGCTACAGCTAATTTCTTTCGCTTTTCGCAGCTGAAGAAACGATTCTTCTCTTTACCTTTTCTTTGATCAAAGGATTGACGAAGGCTTGATTTTTTTTTTCACTGTAGGTCTCTAACCTCTGATATTCCTCTCTTGGGCTTGCTCTCTTTCTCTTTGAGACGAGGCTTCCAGTAGTGACTGAGGCAAAGACTTAAGAAACGCCAGAGGTGCGATTAGGGGGCCAAGCACTTCTGCTGTCGCCATTTCTATTCTCTCGCTCTCTCTCCCTCCGTCTTTTCCCATGCGCACTCTTCCTTCTTTTATTTCTCCCCTGAAAGACAACCACCCCCCCTCTACTAGAATGCAAGAAACATCAGAGATACAACTTTGAACCCTACTAATGTATAAAGCATTATTGCAAGCAGTGATTAGGGGGCCAAGCACTTCTAGGCCCACCCTTTATTATAGTCTATTTATCGCTCGCTTTTTCCATGCACTCTTTTCCTTCTTTTTATCCCTCCCCTGAAAGAGACCCACACCCCCTAGTAGAATGCAAGAAACACCAAAGCAACAACTTTTAAACCTTCTAATAAAAAAAAATAAAAAAAACCACTATTGCAAGCAGCGATTAGAGAGCAAGACTTCTCTCACGTCTATCCATCACTCACTTTCTCTCTCTCTCTCCTGAAAGACAATGACAATAGCACTAAAGCATTTGTATTACATCACAGTATATCAAGCTGTTACTTTGTGTGTGTGTGTGTGTGTGTGTGTGTGTGTGTGTGTGTGTGTGTTATAACTAACCCATGTTGCAAATCAAAAATAGGAAAGAATTATCAAAAGGTATACAGGAAAAACTAAGATTCTTCATTCTTTTTCTCTCTCTTGGTCTATATCTGTGTGTGTGTGTGTGTGTGTGTGTGTGTGTGTGTGTGTGGTGTGTGTGTGTGTCACAGCAGGAAGTGGTTCAGGTGCAGAGAAAGTGAGAAGTAAACAGTACTCTCCAGAGAGATGTGGCAACTCTGCAATTTAAGCCCAGTCTTCCAAAAATACAAGAGTGTGTGTGTGTGTGTGTGTGTGTGTGTGTGTGTGTGTGTGTGTGTGTGTGTGTTCCTCACACACTTCCTTCTTCGCTTTTTTCCCCAATTTCAGCCACTTTCACAAACAAGGGTGCATTTCAGAATTACACGCAATCCATGTTTCTCTCTCTCTCTGTGTTACTTATTTCTGCAATTCTGACTCAAGCGTCATTTTTCCCTGCACTTTGTCCGATCCGCCGAGCTCTCGCACTTTAGCCCCCCCTTTTTTTTCAGTTGACTCTGCAAAAAGCACCGTCGTCCCCCTGATTGCAAAAGCTTGGAGCCTGTTTAATCATAGTAATTAGTAATAACAATGGAGTCAAAACAAATCAATTGGAAGTTGAAGAGGTGAGGGAATTGCATTCTGACCATGCTGGAAATATCAAAGTGATCCTAATCATCATTTAATCGGCCAGAATTGTTCACAGAAGCAGCTTTGGGACACACGGCAGCTCTCTCCCATGCACACATTCTTTACATACACACAAAAAGAGTGTGCTCGACAGCTTTACCAAGTCGACACCACAAGCCCACTACTAGCCAATTAAACACTGTTCCTTCAAGTATCCAAACAATTATATCAGCATATTTGTCCAATATATCCTATTCCATGTATTCAAGTGCAAACAAAGAAGTCGTCATCTTAAATAGTTCAATCAGTGCATTTCCAATTGTGAAAAAAAAGAAAAGGAGTATACAGTAACTAAGAAAGAGAAAATGAGAGACTGATCAAGCCATCAGGATGCAGCAGATCTCGCCCAGCAGCTTTCCCTTGCGATAATAACCGTGATTTATAGCGCATAAGTGCTCCTCCGTCGAGACGCCGCATTCAAGGAGACTTACCTCCCATGGGCTTGTTGAAACAGGGCAAGGCCGAAACGGTCGAGGTTTGACTGTCAAAGATACTTCCGAGCACAGTTCATCAACACACACAACGCACGGCCGACGTGACCGAGACACATGATATTCGAGGCATTCGCAAAAAAAGGGCATTGATGCATGGGGAAGTCGTGGCTCAGTGGTTAAGATGTTGGCCTTCTGACTGAAAGGTCGTGAGTTCAAATCCAACAATGCCACAGTGCCAATGTGGGGCCCTTGCGCAAGGCCCTGAACACACACCTGCTCAGGGTATAAATACGTCACTCTGAATCAGGGTGTCTACTAGGAATGTACATTTCCATAACTGCGATTTGCATCTCAATGCATAGCCAACAATACGATACAATGAGGATCCATATGAAAGAGCTACTGATACGATATGATTCCCCTCTATTACGATGCAGTGCAACCCAGTTCACGTTTATTTCTTTCTCTGATTTGACAGACAGCAAATCATCAATTTACTTAAGTGCCTTCTGGTTTCTAAACACACGGTCTCTTTCACAAACAGGCCTTTATAGTGCAAAAAAAAGAAAACCAATTCAATAAAACCAGACGTTATTTTCCTGTTCTGTCTCCAGTAAGATGCAGCTCTACTTCTGCCATGTTAATCTGTATTCTATGTGACTCTCAGGACACGCCTCGGCCTCCGTAGTGTTGCGATACGTCGTTCACGTAGCAGCAGCGGTGCTGAGAGAACGCTCTCGAGAAACAGTTTAGCGACGAGAAATCGATCTATAAATCAAATATTGGCCCCAGAAGTATTGGTCACTTTCTAAAGAATAAAAATATAGCGCATCTACTACTAATAAATATAGCACAGATCACTGCTTTCGTCTTTTCGGAGCCGCACCTGTCCAAATTTGCCGCTTGCATTGGATGCTGATTGTCTTCTTTGTTTGATCATTATGTTTTTGTTGAAAAGTTGGTAAGAAAACAAAAAAAATTCAATTCGAAAAAATAAATGTAAACGTTTAGTAGAGGAAGTGAAGTGAAGCAGAAAGTAGCACTCAATCCCATGTGAAGCACTCTCTCTCATCCTGTTTTTCTAATCCTCACCCAACCCCCCTCTCTGCTGCTTTTCTTTCCAATTGACTTTATTTTTCCCCCCCCATTCATTAGAAGTCCTGTTTGTCATGTCTGATCAGCCCTGGAGGAAGATCATTTATTCATATCTGAGAAAGCAAGAGGTCACGAACCTCTTAATCCTGCTGACACTTTTTAATTATTTATTTATTATATATATATACACACACACACACACACACACACACACACACACACACACACACACACACACACACACACACACACACACACACAGTGATCCCCCAATTTACTACGATTCGAATGTCATGCCCACGGTTTATCGCCAAATTGCATTTGCCACATGACTAATTTCTTTGGCTGATTTTCCCGGTCTCTCGCGAATAGCACGATAGACCAAAAAACGTATAGGGAATTGTTTTTGTGGACTTATGTTGAACTAATAACATTTATTAATTTAATAATCGTTATTTATAAAAATGAAGTAAGATGTTAATACAATACAGTACCGTGTACATAAACGGACGCCACCCCAAAAATGCTATTTTATCGCGGGCGGTTTTGGAGCGTAAAATACAGAACGTTACAAATAAAAAACAAATATGAAAGCGGCAAAATTAAAACCTTTAACGCAACCCCACATTTATTCATGAGGTCCTTTCTTGAATCAGATTTTTTTTTAAAAAGACATTTTCGGTGGATTAACCACTAAACATTTGTTTTAACGATGCGCCAAGTCTCAAATCCAGCACCAAATACCGCCATGATGCACATATATGATGCGCATATACCGTCAATCAAAACCGTCCGTGTGGAAACCTAGCATAAGTTTGGTGTCCTGATGATTTACGCAATTTTAAACATCACCATACTGTGTGTGAAGTCTTCAGTAGATATTCATGAGTTTTACTCCTTCATTCACTAGAAAATTAATCACCACATGCCTCACCTAATGCATGCACTAAAACTGTTGTCTGCCATCTTGATTAAACGTCTCTGGACTAACCGTCCAACTAACTAACTAACGTGTGCTGCCTATTAGTAATAGCACACACTAGCCACTTCCTAATGCGTGTAGTAATGCAAATCTACGCAAGATTAATCAAGAATCAAACACGATACAGGTGGACACAGTCAGGTGAAACACTAGGCTCATCTTCTGTCTTGCCACTAATGAATACATGTATCAAATAGTGATATAAACATGTAGACAAAACAAGGGTATTTGTGCTACTTACTGTGGGCTTTCTAGAGCTTTCTCGCATTCACTGCTCAAATACAGAAGGAATCAGAAATCATCCATCAGAAATACTTAATTTACTAAATGCATAAATGACTGGTAAAAGCATAACCAGCGATTTTTCTAATTATAATTGATTGCACGTATAAATATTCAACCCAGCCTTACGAAAATCACCATTTTTATTTCTGCCCGAGGCAAAAAGCCTCCAGGGTGCCATGTTAGAGTCACATCATTGACACCGTGTGTGTCCTTGTTAAAAAATATTGAGACGCACAGTGCGGAGTTTTTTCCTTCAGGGTTGGGGAGGGTTGCCATTTTGTTCTGTCCTGTTCACTTCAAATCTAATGATTCGCATCTCAACACACTTTGACATTTATGCTGCGTTTGTCTGCTTTTTATGTAGCACAACCGTCAGTTCGTAAGGCTGACCAGCGACCGCAGACGTGACAGGATAGGGCTTTGATCGATTCGAGATGGCACACAATGTCATCTGAAAACTTCACATCTGATACCCCCAAAAATTGAATGTCAGAACAAACAAACAGGACCACGTTAAAAGCCACGATTGTAGATCTGGTATGTTGTTCTTTTCTTTTTTCCCCTAAAACAACAAAAACAACTTTATCAGTGTGCAATAATCTGGTGCCGTTGTGCAGAACATCGTTTTAATTGCTTCAGCTTTAATCGGCTTTGTGGAGGAGGCCGTTTGTTTGTTTTCTTGCTAGGCAACCAAGTGCTCTTTATTAGTACACTGTAGGGTTCCCAAAGGGTTCCCCCCCACCACCACCAACCCAATCCCATTTGGGAAATGGGTTGGTGCACAATAAACACAAATAAAATCTCATTTTCACACAATGATCAGCATCAATCATTTTGACTGACTCATACGGAGATCTCAAGCATGTTTAGAAAACAAAAATCTTGACGATTGGCCAACTTTAATAGAGATCAGTTAAAGATATTTCATTAATATTTTCCTATTGTGTCTTTTTTTGTGTGTGTGTTATTCTTGTTATTGTAATCCTCCACTACTGCTCAACTGGTCCCAACAGTCTCTCAGGGTACAAGACGACCTGCTTCCGGACTCTTTTCGGTTTTGACAATAAGGTGGTGGAACAAGCTTTTACTTGATGTACAAACACCTCGGTATCTAAGTGTCTTCAAACAATGTCTAAAGACCTACCTCTTTCAGCACCTCGAGGCCATGTCCACACGAATACGTTTTTCATATGTAAAGTCGTATTTTCTCTCCGTTGTAGCCTTTCCACCCAAACGAGACGGCGTTTTCGGTCAATAGAAATGTAGCTTGTTGGAAACGCTCTCCAAAGTGGATCGGTTTGAAAAATGCCGTCTTCGTGTCACAGTGCGGATTTCACAGGGCTGGAAAGTTAATAAACTGCAGGCGGAAAGGATGCAGGTGGAGGAGTCTTACTTTTTTGCCTGTGCAGTACAGGGACACAAGCGTTTTCAGACGTTTTGTTGTGGATGTGCAACTTTCAGGTAATGACTGAAAACGATGACTGAAGAAAAAAAAAAAAAACTAGCTTTTTTTTATTTTTTTTTTATAGACGAAAGCATAGTTTGCAAATTGTTCCTGATTAGTGTAGCCTAAATTAGCACTTCATTAACAACAAACTGACAACGAAAAATCGCACTAGCTTCTCTCCAAACAAAGGGATTGGACCGATGGGATTCTGACTCCGAAGAACCTGCATTAGAATGTATTCATTAATAGAGAATTCAGACAACTTTGTAAGTCACTTTGGATAAGCGAAATACCACAAATGTACTTAATTGACCCAAAATGTATATCCAATGGACAACCAACGTTCAGAGAAGAAAGAAAAATAAATAAAAATACACTTTGATTGCAATGATCACTTTGGAGACACTGGAGTAGTAAGTTTATTTCATCATTAAGCCAAGTGTGAACTTTCGTCCAACTTTCCAACAAGTATCACGCCTGCACTATTCATCATGGGTCTGCATTAAGACGGAAACCTCTTACTCACCAATTTTACCCCCTACCCTCTTCGCTAAAGTAGTATTTTGTAGTGCGTATTTTTTTTTTTAAAGCAATTTCGAACAAGAACAGGCCAAAATCAGTGCTCAAATTTCAGGACTTACACCTCTAAGCTGAGTCTTGGGTAAGAAAAATGGCACATGAGCGGCAAATAGACTCAGATTTTCTCTGTACTGGGGTTCTTGAGATTTGTTTCAAATGAAGCGAAAAGGAACAATACATATAATCAGAGCTTTTAGTGCCATGCAATGCTTGTATCTGGATCTCTATTACTTCAGTGCTTCATATATACCTGTGTGTACCACAGAATGCCCCAAAACAATGGAAAACCCTGGAGGTAGAAATCTCATATCTTCTTTTTATGTTTGTTTGTAGCTACTTACGGTGTTCTATGCCCAATTTAGTTGTTTCTCTTTCCCCAAAATATAACTACCAACCAAGCCTTCCCATAACTAAAATACACTTCTAAACTGGATGCTCCATGCACTACTGTGGTATCTGTGTATACACACACACAAGGGAACAGGTGATGTATGTAGCTATGCTGGAAATAATGAGTCACTAGGAAAAGAATCGGCTGTCCATCGTTGCTCCAAAGGTCCTGCATTTCATCGATATCACACAAATGTTTAACCATTCTCAGGACTTTTGCTCAAGGCCAACATGGCAAAAGCCCAATAGATGAACATTGACGTCAAGCCATGGCACAAGACAACTAGGCTAATTGGTTTATAAGCCCATCAATCAACCCACTCAAGCCTCAGACCTCAGTGGCTCTCAATGGGTTTAATGAATGTCACCTGTGACTCGGAATTCCTTCTATTATACGCCAGCTCCAGTGTCACATCTCAGCATGGGTCCTGAATGACCTGCTGGAAAACTGGCTCATGAAATGTCATGAAGATACCCGGCTATCAGTATACTGAGTGATGGGTTACAAATTGGATGACCGTAACTCGGTGGTAGCTGCCAGATATTGACATTTTCCTCTCATTGACACAATTTTAGTAACTGCCTTGGTGGTGCTACGTTATTTGGAAGTCTTAGGTAAGCTGCGGTTTGTTGGAGTGTGTTGGTGCAAGAAACCTAAAACATTGGTTTATACCCCTTGCATAGGTGTGGATGGTACACTGACTTGAACTTTGGGTATCCCATTAAACGGTATTCCCACCTTGTATACCTTGTACACTTAGTATTTCCAGGATAGGTTCTGGAGTTACTATGGACTCTGACCAAGATTGAGAATTATCTCATGATGGAAGGAAAGACAAATGTGGCAGATACACAAGGCTTCATGGTGATTTAGCATGAGCTGTAAACCATGCCAATGCTTCACCTTCCTGTATATGTACGTGCATCTTCATAACTGAGGCCGATGCGATTCGCAACTCGATGCATAGCCAACGCTACAATACATATAAAGCAGCTGCCGATGCGATACGATTCACCCAATTGCGAAGAAGTGCGATCTTATTTCGATTCGATCCAATACAATGCGATTCAATGGTAAAAATATGATGCGCTGCAAATCAATATGGCAAATATACCTTACTTTTATTTCTTTGGATCAGACAGACAGCAAGTCATTCATTTACTTAAATGGCTTCTTACTTTTCACAAAAAATGAAAAAGAGCTGAAACGAAACCAGACATTCTTTTTCCTGTTTTGTTTCCGGGAAGATGCAGCTCTACCTCCGCCATGTTAATCTATGTGACTCTCAGGACACGTTCACATTCTGTAGCAGTAGTGGTGCCGAGAGAACGTGAACAGTTTAGCGAGGAGAAATCGATCTGCATATCAAATATTGGTCACAAATTATTTCCCACTTTCTAAATAATAAAAGTGTAGTGCATGCACTAAAAGTTTATATACAATAGCTTTTTTTATTGATGCAAATATGTTAAAAACAATGCATCGCGATACAAATGCCAACTCGTAACCGATGCACATTTTTTAAAATCGATGAATCACAAATTGGTGAATCTTAACATCCCTATTAAACACTGATTATTGACAAGGGTGCCATGTGCAACTCTGCATACTTTTTAAATACATTCATTTCAGTTCCACTCCCTTTGTAGCTCAAGCTCTAACCATGTAACCCTGCAATACAGGCAGGAATATCCTTCTCAATCATTACACAATATATATTTTAATAACATCCGGGAGCCTGCGGAAATCAATCTTGGAGCGTAGCACTTTTTCTTTGCTGGTGGATGTTGATGGAGCTCAGCGGTTGAAGCTCAGTAACACTAATGTGGACTTTTCTGTTATTCCAGCCAAGCTTTGAGACCCCATGCTGGCTAATGACAGCTGGGACTGAAATAGGGTTACGGTTACATTATAGCAAGGCTTAGCATCTGTGCTAGTGAGAGCCAGGTTTTTATATGGAAGGAATATAGTGGAAGGGCAGGAAAATCATACGACCTCCGAGATGGAAACGGAGGTTTATATTTCAGCTGTACGGTCGGGTTGCCAGTGCTCCATGATATTAGTGCAGATAGATAGAGTTCTTTACTGAACCCTGAGGGAAATCGCTTTTGTCGCAGTAGCAGGAGATAAACACCCCGAAAGATGGGAAGGAATGGAAATAAACTTTTAGGACTTTGACAGTATGTCTTTGGAAAATAGCCATAAAAATAGCACTTAATCCAAACAAATTATTATTTTTTGACCACCAGTACATAATTGTGCAAGTTTACAAATTTTCCAATCATATTATTGTCCTTTTTCTGCCCCTTTTTTAATTTGTTATATTTTGATTTTCCAATTTTTTGAATAATGTTTATACATTTATTTTTTCCTTTTTACTCCCAGATTTGAATTTATGTGCATTTGTTATCTTATTTTCCTAAACATTGTATTTAGTATTGTTTTTTTCTTTAATTTTCCTTTTTTTTTTTTCCTCAAAATGTTTCCTCTAATCTTCCAATTTTGGGGAAATTAAAATGTTAAACAATTTTTTATTTTATTTTTCTTGTAATTTCTTGTAATTTCCCCATCTAATTTTTCAAAATGTTCCTTATGCTAATTTTCTAATCATCTTGCACCATGAACTCTACAACAACATCCACTTCTATCAGTAATGAATTATGATATTTATTTATTTATGAGCACCAGTACGTGATTGTGTGTACAACAAATGAGCTCCTATAATCGGCGTGTGCAATCGTATATTGCGCTTTTGAAAAAAATAACGGGAGCGATTTTTATATGTCGTTCTGTAAGGAGGGTTACTATTAATATTGCGCTCCACTGAAGCCAACGACATGTTCCAAGTCGAAGGTTTCGAGTAAACTCTGCCTATTGTGCATAACAGTCATGCAATTGAATGCAAACATGCAAAATTTGCTACCGTAATTTCCGGACTATAAAGCGCACCCATATATAAGCCGCACCCACTGAATTTTACAAATATTTTTAATTTAACATAAATAAGCCGCACCTGTCTATAAGTCTACACTAATGTACCTTACACAGGTTTTAACGAAAGACATGTTAAACACGGTGTAACGGGTGAAATATGTTGCGCTTCCTTTAGGAGCATAGCGGTATTTTGGGAATAGCATGCCACTGCATTCCTCCGGTATTACTGCGTGTGTTCAAGATGAGGAATATGTCCTTATTATTTTCTTAAGCTCAGTTTTAAGTTTCTTTGACTAACCCGTAACACTGTTGCCAAGAAAAATAAAAAAGCACGAGTTTTGGAAACCTGTCTGTGCTTATATGATTTCTGTTGCAACTGGAGTTAGCGAGCTCTCCCTTCACCCAGACTCAACGATACAACGGCTTGTATCTAAACAGTAGCCGACCAAGAAAATCATTGTTCACTGTCTTCCTCCTTCCTTTCACAACTATTTCTCTCGGGAGTTTATCTTTTGGCATCGTCGTGCGTTTAAAAATCACCCGATAGAAGTTTTTTCTCCCGACGCCGTGCAGCTCAGAACACACGTAAGGTGCGTTTTTTCATTCCGTTCAGAAATTTTATTGGTCTAATGTTATGGGGTTCAGTTTTTTTACTTAAAGTTTGTGAAACCGGGAAAAACCCAGGAAAACTTCATAAATTTGCCGCTTCGTTGTTTAAGCCGCGGGGTTCAAAACGTGGGAAAAAAGTAGGGGCTTATAGTCCGAAAAATACGGTAATTCAATCCTTAATATGCAAAAACTACTCAAATCACAACTGAATTTAAGTGTGTAGGCGTGCTGCGTTGGCTCATATGCTGCTTTTGTGTTTCTTGAAGCGTGCCGTTGTACTGTCAGAGAACTCTAAAAACCATGTAGTATTTTGTGTGGGGTTTTTTGGGTTTTTTTTTTTTATTCGCATACATGCAAACAAAAGTCTGGTCCTTAAAAATCCAGCTTCTGTTCGCCATGGAATAAATAAAGCAATCCTTCCAAAAATAAACAAATAAATCAATCAAGTATAAACGAGCTCCTCTCTCCACTCGTTCTCCAAAAAAACAAAAAACTTCTTTTGTTCAGAGTCTTCCAAGCGTCACGAAACCGCACTATTCTGTAGAGACATCCACAACTCTGTCATTGATGTAGGACTAAAGCTGAAATGAGCTCTTTAAGAGCTAGACGAGCAGAACCGTATGCAGCCTGACTTCCAATTTTGAAAAAAAAAAAAGGCGAAAAAAAAGAAATTCCACCAATGTGCCACACGACCTGCTTTGCCTCAGGGGCACCTTGAGCTTGACTTCCTGCTAAGAAGCTTTAGAAAACCGTACCTGAATAGAAAAATGCATGTCTGTAGAGCTAAAACACATATTTGGGTTGTCAAAAAAAATGTACAAATTTAAACATGACATTTTTGCCAACTTACTGTCACTTCGTCTGCTGTAGGTTGTGCCAAGCATATGCTGTTTGTGATTTAAATTAAATATTTATGGCTGTTAGAGCGATGAATCAAAATATGCAAAGCTTATTTATTACCCTCGCAGAAACAATTTAGACACGTTTCTTTGGAATAGTGTTTAATGCTGAATACATTTCCAAATGATTGAAGAGTCATTGAGGCGGTTTTAAAAGTTATAGGTTAAAAGTATAATGTTTTGGCCATAAATCCTGCAGCATGTCTTTAAAAAAATTCAGGTCTACATTTGTATATTTTTTTATTCAATTCTGATTTATATTCAAAAATCACACCCTGACGTCTTCTCATAATCCTCATCTTTGGCCCATTTATTGATTTTCATGTCCTGTAGTAATTTTTTTTTACAGGTACTCATTTTCCCTTTGGGCTGCACAGCTGTCTAATATGGCGTTTTCATGAAAATGGCTGCATTTTTGCCAAATTGCACCAGAATGTAGAGACTCGAAAGCATTAGGTTTTCACAGGTACATCACCAGAAAAGCTTTGTAGACCGTTCGGTAAGCATGGGATAATAGATGCTTTAGAGGATTCTCATGGGCTTGATGGCCCCAAAATATGGACCGAGTCACTGGTGATTTACGAAAAAATGGAAAACAGAGGCAGTGTAAATATGGTGTTTTTGTTAGATACTTCGTATTGCTTTCGGAACCCTGCTGGAGTTTATCAGTACGATGGAAGCTTTAAGAGCTTCATTCATCTTAATACAATGAGACAACTAAGCATATTGGAGTTTCATTGATCTGTTGTTCGTGGATTCGTATTGTGAGGCTTCTAGTGTTTTATAGCTTTGTATTAATATCATCTTTTTTTTCTTTTCCAGGAATTGCAAAAGGGGAATTGGAGGAGGTTTCGAACACACCAATGTTCTGGTTTTTAAGTATGTTCTACATATTCTCTTGATTTCAACATTTATTTAGGAGCTTACTGCAAAAGTTCAAAACGAATCAAAACTACCAGATGTGATGCAGGCTGTTGACGGCTAGCTTTTACATCAAATTTGTTTTGTAGGATCTGACTATTTGCAGATTAAGATCAAAATTAAGTTTGTTAATTATACTATACAGACAAAAATAATGACGCACCTGAATTTTCCAGCCATACGTGCATCTCTCACAAAGCTGGAGGCACACAATTGTATACAATGTCCTTGGATGTGGTAGCTTGAAATTTCCCTTAATTGAACAAGGAGACCCAAACCTGTTCCAGCATGACAATGCCCATGTGCACAAAGCCAGCTCCATGAATATATGCTTTACATAAGATGGAGTGGAAGATCTCCTGCTATGATCTGACCTGAACCCCTATTGAGCACCTTTGGGATGAATGTGAATGCTGACTGCACCCCAGGCCTCCTCGCTTCACCTACATCACTACCTGACTTTACTAACACCCTTGTGTCATTGAATGAATCTCACAAATCTTTACATGTGCACTCCAAAATCTAAAATCTTCCCAGAAGAGTGGAGGTTATTAGAACAGCAAATGAGAAGCAAACGTTGAATAGGAAGTCATGTGTCAGATGCAGGTGCATTACAATTTCACAAGGATCCTTGATTTGATCATTTTCTTCAATAGCAGTCTGGAGAGAATATTAAATCTCTATGAATAAAAGTCAATAAAATAAATATTCATCCTCGTTTGATGGTCTGCTAGTTAGTCAAAGTGAGTACAGAGCAACTCGGATGCACGCCAAGGAAAATAAAAGAAATAATACAAAGTTTAGAAAATATTAGAGCAGGTCAGGGAGAGAATAAATGGGTTTATTTAATACTGACCTTGTGGACGGAAGACTGAGCATGAGGCCAGAGGCAGCATCAGTTCAGTGCACCATTCAAATAATCCCATCAAATGAGGCATACAAGCAATTATTTCTGATTTTATTAATTTACTTGCATTATTTATTTTTTTCTTAAATTATAAATACTTTAATACTAAGTCAAAAGTCAAAAAACCCTGAGTCAAAAAAAAAATAAATACTGAGTCAAAAAACTCAAAAAAACTAAAAAAAAAATATGTTTAAATTTATTTAAATGTATTCATTAAATTTGTATATATTTAAGTTTAAATTAAAGGTAACAATAATATATAGTTATTAACTTTTTACAAATATTTTATAAATATTTAAAAATATTTAATTACATTTTTAAAAAATTATTAATGCAATTGATTTCTTCAAATGTTTTGATTTATATTATTTATTCCTTAATTTACTGTATATTTATCTACATTGAACCAAGCATTGATGACTGCTTAGCCCATAGCACAAATATTAACAGGGCAAATTAACATTCATAAGATAAAGGAGTGATTCCTAGAACATCTCCGGTTAATGCTGAGCATCATTGAAAACACAAGCAAAAAAATAAATCCATAATCTCCGTTCCTCTTTTTATGTAGCCGGGAGCTTGATGTAATCAAAGGATGTCCAAATTAAAATTAGGACCATGCTGCTGTTCAGTTGGTGGATTTTTTTTTCTCCCGAGGCCAGAAACAAACTTGCTTTCAGAAATTAAATTGTATCGATTTTCAAAAGACATAACACAGTGACACGCTTGGCTCAACGCCGTGTAGCGAGACGACTGAATAGACACTTACACTGGGGTTTGTACCACAACAGAAACATTCAAAGTTACATGTCAAACACAGATTTAAGCCCTGAGCTCAGTACAAGCTAACTATCTAGCTAGCTAACTCACCGAGACATATCAGTTCCTTTTTTAGTAACAAAGAATTTAAGTATTAGACAGAATTAATATTTAAAATGTTCCTGCCTGTGTGCTAAGAAAGAAAAAAGTTCTCACGTTTATTGTATCTGGTGAGGTGTCTATAATTTATTGTTTTTGGTGAACACCTTGGTCAATTTGTGATACAGTAATACATACAAATATTAATTTTAATCTGCAATTCGCAAATGATATACACATAACCTGCCCACATAAACACTTTACAATACTTAAATGACTTCGTTTACTGGCACATATTAGCATATAGCCAAAAGATGCTAGTTGTGCATGAACTCTCCCTTTAGATGTTCACCTTGTTTCACCGTAGGCTGACGCTTTTTTGAAATTCTATTCAGAGATTTAATTAGCAGCCTGAGGTGTCTGAAGATGACTGAACTGGCTTCCAGAAACAGTCAAAAACAAAACATCTAGAGCAACTCTGCCAATTACTACTGTTCAAACAAGGACACTCGTTCCCCTTTGCTCCTCCAGGAGTCATCTGGCGTGACAATTTACTTATTCATCGCTATGTTCATGAGGTAACGAACAAGACATCTTCTCAAGCGAAACCACAGGACATTGACCCTTACGGAGTTGTAAAAAAAAGTTGTTATCTCAACCATCGGCCAGTGTTTTTCTAATGGCTTAACTGAGTAGTCAGAGAATATATCTACCGCCGACGTGCGACCGTGGTTTCTAGACACGGAAGCACCGAGGCAACGTGTCGCTAATGAACTTCTTCAAAGTGCCACTTTTAATTAGCAGGGAAGGGACCTTAGACAGTTTTCGAGCTCTAACGGAACAGTCATTGTTAGCATGACTAAGCACTTGAAGCAAAAAAGCGAGTCCCTGAGAGATGATGAAAATAATATGGTGGGTGTAGGGGGGGAAAAAAAAAAAAAAAAAAAGACAAAAAAGAGAAGAAAGAAAGAAAGAAAGAAACGGACTGCCTGAGTGCTCCAGAAGGATCATTCTTTTGGCAAATCGAATACAGTATTCCCATCAGTTTAAAGCTACCGAGCCAGAACTTCACTTTATTTCTCTGATTTCCTACCTGCAGTGCTTGTGAGGGCCACTTAAGGTCTCGATGACAAAACACTCTCCATCGTTGAGGCAATAGGCCAAGTCTTTCTCCTGACACGGCTTGAAGTGCTCCGATTTCAAGGGTGGGAGGGTTGGGGCCGCTGCAAGACAAACACAAGAGAAAGAAAATGTCTGGTTAGCAAAGTGTATGAGGTAATGAAGTATAAATAAAGTGGGCAAGGACGGCATAAAGACAAACAAGACACCACAAGTGATTGGCTGCCAGTTGTGGCTATAAAATCTTCATATTTGCTCAATTACTCAGCAACACTTTCGGCCTTATAAAATATTTGAAATATTCCGCGAGTTATATGTGTAAAGTCTATATTACCACAAGGTCATAGGACAAATAACTAAAAATTTACCAAAAGACAAAAGTGTCCTGTTTTCAACCTCTTCTATAACAGCTGTGCATCTTTTACAATGCTTCAAACTGTAACATTTGGCACAGGATATTCTTTATGATAACAAATATATATATATTTTTTTTTTTGGAGACACAATACACCCACCATTTTTCATCCAAACCAGGCGATACAGCTCAATTAGCTCGCATAACTGAGTGTGTTGAAGAAATAAGAGATTGGATGACCCATAACTTTCTGCTATTAAATTCTGATAAAACGGAGATTTTGCTCATCGGCCCAAAAAATAGTACACAGAAGCTCCAGCATCTCAGCCTGCATTTAGACGGTTGTTCTGTAACTACTAGTTCAACGGTAAAAGACCTGGGAGTTATTTTAGACAGCAACTTATCTTTTAAAAATCACATCAATCAAGTTACAAAAACAGCCTTCTTTCACCTTAGAAATATTTCTAAGCTAAGAAATATGTTATCTATATCTGATGCAGAGAAGCTCGTCCATGCGTTTATGACCTCTAGAATAGACTACTGTAATGCATTACTAGGTGGATGTCCTGCATCATTAATAAACAAGCTTCAGTTAGTTCAGAATGCCGCAGCAAGAGTTCTTACTAGGTCAAGAAAATACGATCATATAACCCCAATCTTATCGTCCCTACATTGGCTTCCTATTAAGTTTCGAATAGACTACAAACTACTGCTACTCACTTATAAAGCACTAAATGGTTTGGCTCCCATGTATCTATCCAGTCTTTTAACACGCTACAATCCGTCACGCTCCCCGAGATCTCAAAACTCTGGGCTTCTAGTAGTTCCTAGAATAGCAAAGTCCACTAAAGGCGGTAGAGCATTTTCACATTTAGCTCCTAAACTCTGGAATAGTCTTCCTGACAGTGTTCGGGGCTCAGATACACTCTCCCAGTTTAAGTGCAGATTAAAAACATATCTTTTTAGCAAAGCCTACACATAACACACATCACACACATCACATCATAACCTTGTGCTCCAGAATATATGATTACATGCACATTATCAACTTGTGCTGTTAATATCATGAACAGCAGCTACGCTAATTCCTCTCCACTGCTTCTCTTTCTCTCCCCATCCCGAGGCATCCTGAGGTTTGGCCAGCTCCAGTCACGTCCCACCTCGTGAAGATTATGGACCTATGGATGATCATGGAGAAGTAGATGCCGAGTGTTTAAAGGCCCTGGCATGGAGAAGCTGATGCTGGAGCTATGATGATCACAAATTGTTCTGTATTGTTGAAAGATTTATGACCAAACTTTTGATGTCACCCATATGAGGATGGGTTCCCCTTTGAGTCTGGTTCCTCTCAAGGTTTCTTCCTCATATCATCTAAGGGAGTTTTTCCTTGCCACTGTCGCCACGGCTTGCTCATCAGGGACAAACGCACACCATTCACCTTCACTGTTGTTTTCTGTAAAGCTGCTTTGAGACAATGTCTGTTGTGAAAAGCGCTATACAAATAAACTTGACTTGACTTGACCCACATTTGATTACATTTTAAAGCATTTGGAAAGCATTTGATGCATCCATTCAAAATCATTCACCCATTATTCTGTACAGCAGTATAAGTGTGGCCAACTTGGTGTTTTTGTGTCAATCTAGTGATAAACACAGTGATATCTAAACAGATATTAGTAGTCCAGCTCTGCATAAGGCACCCCTATTTAAACAAACTGAGAGAACATGTCTACTTGACAAGCCTAAATAAGCTGCACTTGCATGAGCCAATCTTCCAAGGAAACAATTACTTTGTCCCAATCACCAGTTCCCAATGACCAAACACAGGTCATGATCATTTACATTGACCTAATCACTTATTCTTCCAATTTCCAATAAGGAATCACAATTGCTACCAAGGACCACTTTTCACTTCTAAATGTTCTACCCAATGTCCAACATTGCTCCCAATGATTCTTCCCAACAACTTTCATTGTTCCTGGTAACCAAAAACTAATCACCATTGTTTCCAATGACCATTCACCAAATGCCAATGTTTCGAATAATCATTGGTCTAAAATGTGTGAGTAAATGTACTTTGTTACTGTACTTAATAATTGTTGGCTACTTTCTAGTTTTATTGAGTATGAAAGACAATTATTTTTCAGTATATGTACTTTTTACTTCACTATATTTTAAATGACAATGAACGTTACCGCTTTCCCGACCGTGGCTTATTTGTTCTGCCATCGCCATTTTATTTGTCCGTTGAATACTATTGTGGGTTAATTGAAGATCCTTTTTTTTTTTAAAGATAAATTTTTTTTTTGACCAACTTTAATCTGTTTCATTCTGGCATAATGAAGAGGCTGCTGTGTTGATTTTTAATGCAGTGTTATGGTGTACAATTTGATTTGTATTTTAAGAAAAAGCTCACAAATAAATTGTTTTTGGCTTTTCATTAACATGCGTCGTGTTTAGGACTAGTCCATCTTTAAGCCTACTTTTAGTACGAGTCAAATACTCAAGCACTGTTCAATTCAGATACGCAGACATTTACTCAAGTCATATTAGAATTATTCAATTTTAACTTGTAATGGAGTGAATTTTGCAGTAAGGTATCTTTTACTCAAGTATGATTTTTAGGTACTCTTTAAACCTCAGATCAGTGCTGTTCCTGTTTTTGTTAAAGAATACACCCACATGTGAGTCCTGTTTCCTTGTGGGTCCGAATTTTGTCTTGAAAACATCCGTCGCATCCTTTCAAATCCTATTATAATGTGAAACGGTGCGTCCCACTTTCACAAGATTGCATCATGAGGGATGATTATATATCTTAGTATAATTGAATATCTTATTTGTGAAATTTGGTATAAATTATAAAATAAGTAGCAGTCATTATTCTTCACTAACGCACCATGTTCAAGTGACTGTTGACCAATTAAATGCGATTTGAACGCTAATTACTAAGAAATGAAAAATATTTGGGAAAAATAATCTGATTTGAAAAAAATACTATAATTTGATACTTTCTTTTGCATGTATTTTAATAACAGGTATTATTTTCCATCCATCATCAGTGCAACAGTAAATCTAGAGAATCTGTTCTGGGAGTACTGGAGTGAGATGGGGATACCTGCTCAATGGGATGCCAATATATCATAAACCCCCACACACAATCACACCTAGGGGCAATTTATCATATATACTTACCACCATGGTTTTGGGAGGTTGGGGAAAACGGGAGATCCCAGAGGGTATTCCAAGTAAATGTGGGAGAATTCAGAAACAGAAACAAATGAACTGAGGACTCAATCGCAATGCTAAGCAACGCAAAAAAAAAACCATACATCTGAAACATATGAGGGGGTGAAAGAGCTGCAGACACCACTGATCTATTTTTATACCTTCAAATTTCTGCCATAAGTCAGTAATGGAGCCATTAGCCTGGACAAGGCAACACTGTAATACAGTGTGTATGGTGTTATAATACAGCCGGGTGTTTGCTTTGTTTGCTGATCCGTGACTGCGAGAAGATGGATTGAGGAGAGAGACGATCATTCTCGCAGGCCTAATGAGATTAATACAGGAAGCGGTCCACTGTTTGGGAATAAGGCTCCATCATGATGAATAGGACGCACTCCTGCGTTCGCGAGAGCCTGCATAATATCGGAACGTTGCTATTTTTTACTCCTATCGACACACAGCGCTCAGCCTGTCAGCATGCTGACCATAGAACATGATTAATGAAATTGGGCTCGAACATATCTTGTAGCTACACTTCAAACCCTCGTAAGTGCGTCCGGTTAACAGGAAGGTGTATGTGCGCCAACACGAAACGCTTTCATTTAAAGAAAAGGAATAAACTGACGCTTCCCGCCAAATACTAAGCACCAAGCATAAAGAATACCTATAAAGATATGAAGCTCAACTTTATTGCGTACAAAGGCAATAAATTCTTGCTAATCTCGCGTCTATAAACGTGACGCAACACCCCTTTTACAAAAAGGCAGTTAAGACATCGCTAGCCCTGAGGATCATCGATCTTGGATTTTTCTTGAGACAGTTCTAACATCTTTTGTCTACGCTGAAGGCAAAATA
Organism: Silurus aristotelis; assembly: GCF_946808225.1. Classification (NCBI taxonomy): domain Eukaryota; kingdom Metazoa; phylum Chordata; class Actinopteri; order Siluriformes; family Siluridae; genus Silurus; species Silurus aristotelis. Next base: position 5,488,860 of record NC_139577.1, on the reverse strand, counting down.
GTGGAGGAGAGATAGAAAGATGGAGGAATGGAATTCCCTTGAGCTCTTTTTCACTGCTGTCTTTCAGAATCAGCATTCCTCTAGGTTCCTAGAGGCATAGCCTTTAGACAAGGTCAGAGGGTATCAATCAGTGCTGGAGAAGCAGTAAAGATGACACCAGGAGAGAATGGAGAACAGAGAAGGACGAGGACGCGCTCGCCGACAGGATTGATGGCAAACGTCTAATAATTCTAGTTAAGTGCTTCTAGAACAGTCCTTTGAGAACTTGGGATGGAACTATTGGGTTGTCAGGGGACAAATACATTTCAGTTTTCTCATTCTAGTGATCCATGTCTTGGTATTTGAGTCTCTTCAGATGAGTACAGACATAAAATACTATGGCATGTGATGTTAATATACATGTTTAATGCCGTTCTACCTTGTGTTCGAGGTTCATCAGGTAGGCACCACATCTAGCTCCACTTGTGTGATCAACTTCTCTTCTCTATGGAATAAAACCATCCAGACACACCATCTCTTTACAGCTAAGTTTGAAAACGCTGCAATCCAAACATTTAAATAGACGGGTTGTTAGCATGTCAATCCCTTATGATCAGGACCTCTCCCAAACTGCCACCTCTGTTACTTGGAGACCAAGCCTGCTTGGCTTTTTTGTCATTCACAGCTGTTCTCCAAAGTTCATAGGGAAAATTACTACATTTCTACACAAAAGGTTAGCACGGCCTAGTTAACTTTGTTTTGTCTTAGTCCAATAAATGTCAGCCTGACGCAACCAAGATCTGCCTGCATATTGTTTTTCTTCAGTATTAACTTTTTTTTATTTATTTTTTTTTATGAAATATTGTGTTCAGTCTAGCGCAACATGTCCATTAATCCTTGTCAAAAGCTATGTGATTTTTAGAAACTATGTAAATTCCTTCTTACTGCTTCAGAAATGTCTGCATCTTTAGTGTATGCAATTGACATATACCTTCATGTCAGGGTTCATATTTAAAAATGTTCCATTCTCTCTTTCTGAGAAAAGCACTGTGTGAAAAGATTTCTGGAACTGCAATGTCTAGTCTAGGATTTGTATTTAATGTGTGTGGGAAAATGAAGGCCAGCATTATAAGTCCACTTTGTTTTGGGGAGCATTAGGACAAAATGTGTCATTGCATGTCCTAAAAAAGAAAAACCTCCCTAAAAGCTTTTGCTTTGCCAATAATCGCTCCCTTTTTTTTTTTTTTTTTTTTTTTTTTTTTTTTTTTTAAAAGGTCAGTGGCAATTTACTGCCTGAAAAGGAAATACTGATTTCATCTTTAGGCTTTGCTGACCATTCATTGTCAGTAACCTTTTCATCAGATTACTGGCCCTGAGGGTTGTTTATGACAAAAGAACTCTTGAATCCCGCCAGCTAAGGCTTTCTTGACAGAAAAAAATTAAATCTACAACCAGTAACTTGACAAAGCTTAAAACCTTGGTCAGATTGGCCTTGGACTTCGTGACAATCTAGAGATAAATACACTGGTGTCTGTGAAGACATTAGCAGTACTATTGCAATGGATGTGACAAATCTCAGCTGCTGAGCAGACAAATTGAGAACATGTTCACTTGACTCAGTGTGTAAAGCCTGAATGAGCTGTACTTGCATGAATCCAATGTTCTAAACAACCTGTCACCCATCACCATTGTTCCAGATGACAAATCACTGACAAAACATTGTTTTCCATGTCCAACACTGTTCCCAGTGACTGTTTACAAGAACGACCATTGTTCCTGATCACCATCGTTTCTATTGACCAATCACTACTTATCATTGTTTCCAATTATCAACATTGCTCCTAAGGATGGTTTCCAATGACCACTTACTGATCGCCAATGTTTTCAATTACTTATCAACACTGATCCCAATGACCCAACTTCAATGTTCACAAGGACCAGTTGTTGTGATTAATCAAACACTTTTTTTTTTTATTCTTGGTGATAATAATAAACACTATTTCATCCACAATTGTTTCTTTTATGCCTATTTCCAGACTACTCACTACTAATGTTCTCAAGTCAAGTAGGCTTTTATTGCCATGCCAACCATATACAGTACAGTACACAGCGAAAAAAAAATAAAAATAAAAATGATATATATATATATATATATATATATATATATATATATATATATATATATATATATATATATATATATATATATATATATATATATATATATATAGATAGATCATGTCACCAGATAGATTCAAACTAAAGTAATGCGCCTTGTTTGAAAATATAAGCAGTACAAAGTACAGATATTTTATTTTTAATTTAAATTTCACCCAAGTAGAGTAACTAAGTATTTGTACTTCGTTCCTCTGCAATACAGTGACATGTTTTGTCCGTGCTCCTGATATTAATGATAGTATTTCGCAATGGCAGACCACGCATTTAATACTGAAGGCCTTCAATGGTGTATCTGTGACCAAATCCATTTCTTCTCCTTTGTTGGCTATTGTGTAATGGGAAAACAGAAACCCACTACACTACAGATGTGGGTTACGAGGACCGACTAGTGTGCTCTCTGACCAGGCAAATAAAGGACGTGCAAATTCAGAGGTGAGGCACTGAAGACTTTTTATTGACCAGTCTGATTGGTTAACAGCTTAAAGCAACAGATTTAAATCTAACAAGAGCCAACTGTGTACATTTCTTATAGCAATATGTGATGTGATGGCTGAAATCTGATTGGATAGAAACTTGCACTTCAATGCTATGAAATGAAGAATACATATTAACAAAAATATATTCAAATGCAAGTCAGTGATTCTGATACAGCTGAGGCCAGAGAAAACCTCGCTGGCCCTGACAGCCGGTCACTGGTATTTTCTGAACATATAATATAAAAATGGTCACTTGCCAGTTAAATCATTTTATTTAACATCCTGATATAAGTATTTAAAGTATCTACATTTTCCCCATTTTTTTTAGGGATTTCCTTTTCTAACCATTACCACACTTCCTCGAACTTTTATCCAAGTCTTTGAGAGACACTGTGGAAAGACACAACTTTCACTCCAAGTAAAATTTGCAATCGCAAAAACCGTGTTTCATCATTTCAGACTTAACCAAGCATTAGATTTTTCAATGTAGCTTTTGGGACCCTGAGCCCGTGCACCACCAGAACCAATCGCACAGATTGCAGCCTGCGACTCGTTTCGAAGTCTGAAACAAACAAACAAAAAAAGGCAAATGCACTCAACACAACAACCAAAGGGGCAGAAGGTAAAGCCTCTAAAGCCAACACAATCTTTCAGAATTACCATGCTTTCTCCTCAGGGAGCCACTCATACCCGGACGATGGGAGCCTGATGGAAGCGAGAACGCAGGGAGGTGGAGGGAGGGGTGTGTGCTATTTTTCCCCGGTGATATAATAAAAATGACTGATTTGATAAAGATAGCAGCTTCTCCAGCCTCCTCGACTGCACACGACCATATCCATACCATCAAGATATCAAGATCACCCCGCACGGATATTGGGTCAAATGCTGGGTGCCTGGCCTCAGAAGAGACAACACAGATGGAGTTCTATGTGTGTGTGTTCCAGTGTTTGTCCATGTGTGTGAAGGCCTGCATAGAGCACACTTCCTGAACATTACTTTCTATCACAGTCAACAGCCATCATGCAGAGAAATAAAGGCAGTCGATAAGTAAGCATGCAGGGAGAAGTTGCTAACAGCATTCACTCTGTACCAGGACTCTAAGGGATGGTGTCGCTCATTTCTATGGATGTTCTTTTCTTCACCTCGATACGGTAGATGAGGCATGCAGCAATAGTTCCTTCACCAACGATACCAAGAATGCAAGTTTGTTTTCCACCCTTCCCTGATAGAGTTGCTCGCAATATGTACTTTTTGTTTTGTTTGTCAAATTATCTCAAATGGTATTCCGATAAAAAGCAATGAATAAATAAATACATAAATAAATAAAAAAATATACATGGTCACCAAAAGCTGTAAATACTTCTACTTTCTACCTGAATTCTAAATTTATCCCAAAAGTACTCTTACTATAAACCCTGGGCTTCTGTACAAATATCTGGCCGCCAATAAGATTTTAACAGTTAAATGCAAATAAAACTGGAGTAAAAACACATTTTCAATCATTTAGCTGTGGGTGATGGTTATCACATATTTAGCAACAGGCTAGGGTAAACATTTTATGCTTGTTCAACTGTCATATCAGTTAAATTGCATCTTATTGTGGAAAGACAGTTCTTGTCCTTGCTGAAACATCCAATTCAATTTATAAAAAAATGAGATACCAGACAGCATGTTAATGATAATAATTACCATATGACACATGAACTGTGGTCTTGCAGCTAGTTAGAAGTATTTTGCTTTTTTTTGGGCCATATTTTTCACAAATCCTACCAGATTTTCTCAAATACTGAAGTTTAGCTTGCAGTATTCCAAAAGTAACATTGTTCAATCATGCTTCTCTACTTGGTGGTGTCTCCTGGTCAGGCCAGTGATGGATCTTGAGCCAGTCCAATCTACATGTGTAATACATTGTAGGACATCAAGTATACTTTGCATACATATTTACACCAGTTAATTTAGTTCTCCAATACTATACTTGGACCAGTTTCTAAGGTTTATCTTAATTTTAAAAAGTAAAACAAGATACTAGCAAGTGATTGGAAGCGAGTCAAGCATTTTCTTTTTATTTCTTGATATCTTCTGTTGCAGTACTCATAAAACCTTTGGGAGAATATCCTTTGAAAGTTCTTTTGTAGAGCTTTAAAGATTTAAAGAAGCCAGGAACTGTTTTTTTTCTGCCAACATTACCTTCTATTGAATCCCTGAGAAAAAAAGAAAAACAATGTATGGATTGTATGGATTCTGTGCAGATCCATACAACAGTGTGTTTTCATTTCCAATTTGATTATTAAAACCTATTTAAAACCTATTATCTAAAACCTATTTAAGAACCAAGAGACCCTTCATTACCTATTGAACCATTAAAAACCACTGCTGGGTATGCGTTCTTTCTTCCGTCTTTCTTCGTCCGTCTTCCGTTCTTTTTGGCAGTAAATAAGCGAATTAAAGATAAAAGAAAAACACTATGCTTTGAATGTTCTACACCATCAAACCCTGCAACAGTGTTTATTATATCAGAAAGGATTTCAGTAGAACCATTTTTCAATGAATCAAATAAACCAATAAATAATCTCTGAAGAACCCTCTTTTTTCTAAGAGTGCACAGATTATTTTTTTTTTTATAACATTAACTTATTTTTCAGCCCAAACTGGTGACTGGTGTCAAGAACTATAGAACAGCATGTCTTTATCAGGTAGGGTTCTCTCTTAAAAATTGAGAACCATTTTAAGGTATCATAAACTCTTAATTACCCAAAAAACAAACCCCTAGAAGAAATATTTTCAAGATTTCCAAGAACATAATAATTATCCAATGACTCATGAAGCTGAGTGGGATGTCACTTTTTGCAGGAGAACATTTACAGCAGTTGGAAGATGCCCTTAGAGCCCAGAGAGACTTGCATTTATCTCATTCATACAACTGAGCAGCTATGGGGTTAAGTATCTTGTTAAGGGGCCCAGGAAGAGTAGTTCAGTATGGCTGGGATTTGAAGTCACAGATCTAAAGTCCTACGTACAATGTCATAACTTACCTACCACCTCCCCCCAGTCCACCTTTGCCCTAGTGAGGGAACCATGTGCCTTTACATAAAGCACATGGTAAAATAACTCCCAAAACATTGTGATAATTAGGTAAGTAGGAATATTTTAACATTCAGGGTCTCGGCCACAGGATGTTAAATTCAACTCTGTCCAGGTTTTCCTTCTTTCTATGCCAAAACCTCATTAAAATAATAGTTTTTCCCCCTCTCTTCTACCCCTTCTAGTCATAACATTGCATAGGCTTTTTATTCTTTCACCTCTTGCATCTCCCCCCCCCCTCCCCTTTGGATTCATAAGATCTCGCCATCTCAACTTGGAAGTTGAGACCAGAATCAAGTTTCAGAATCAACCATATTAATTAGCATGGTAAACGTGTTAACAAAATAAACCCAGCCTTGTGAATGTAATGAAAAAATGTTTGGTTTGTTTTGTGTTGGATATAAAAAATCATTATCGTCTTCCTGTCTGGTGGAACTTGGTCCCTCCCAACCTACAAGACCATTTCCTTTTCATCCTAATCCTTTGAGAAACTTGTTCCGAGTTCAACATGATTTACAATCCGAATGTCAGCTACATTTGCTACACAGCTACAGAGCATGTGTGTGTCTGTGTGATATGCCTGAAACAGATCTTCGTCTTTAGAAATGGTAATATTTAAATGAGGGAGGAGTTCAGGCTCCTAATGACCATCATAATGGCCGCCTTTTGCAGTGGGTGTGGAGCGATAATTGCTTCTACAGAGGCTGCCGATGCTACTGCATTGCAGATGTGATGGGCGAAGGAGATGTGTGACAAAAAAAAAAAAAAGTACACACACACACACACACACACACGCACACACACGCTCACACACGCTCACACACGCTCACACACGCTCACACACGCTCACACACGCTCACACTCGGACCTTACACATCAGCCTTTCATAGACCACATTGAGTTTTGTACCCAAGAGAATTTGGTGACATGCTGGTTTGCAGCACTCCCACCATTTTTCATGCGTTTCAACAGGAAATGATTTTTACTCCATTGACCCAAAAAAAAAAAAAAAAAAAAAGTCTATAACCGCACCAAATAACATTTCCAGCATTATGTTTAAGACCAGTCTAAAAAAAAAAAAAAAAAAGTCACCAAACAAATATTTATGTAACAATGAGAATACTTTATCCGCATTTCTCTCTTTTTCTGAGTTAAACATGCTCCCGAGGTACCCGTGACCAGTGTTCCAGTCCCTTTCGTCACTTAAAATTTGCATGATTTATCCTACCTCTGAATGTTTTTTCTTTTCAATTGAAGACACTGTGTGCAGCTGGGGACGGTTCCACCTCAACAGTCTAAAGATCCATGATGTTACTGAGCAACTCAAGAACTCAAAGTTGTTGGATTCGGACTGTAAAATTTAGCAGTCTGATACAATGGCACAGGATCACAGTTTGCCATTACAGTTCTGCATTTTAGCACGTCAGAAACAGTACACCAACAATGATGGAAGTGTAATGAATGGACATTCGGTGTTGAGGATGAGGACTGCTTCCTCTCTAGGTTTCTACCTTATGCCATCTCAGGGAGTTTTTCACACAGTCACCACTGCCTCGCTCATTAGGGATAAAATAAGGAACAAACATTCTAAACGTATACATTTAAAAAGTGTAACCCCTTTATCATTTGCATAAGTGTTTTAGTGCCGGTTAAAAAATTTAATAAAAAAAAATCTCTGATTACAAGAATAAAGTCGTAATATTTCAAAAAAAGGCCCCTGCCTTTGTTTAACTCCTTCACTGTCAATTTCTTCGGCCATCAACCACATACTCTTAAGAACCAACACAAACTCTTCGAATAGCATGCAGATGTAACAGTCGAGATCTTTACAGTCCACCACTGTTTGCCATTTCAGACTGCACAAGAATCAATTTCCTCAATGTCGGGCTTTTTTTTTTTTTTTCCTGAATAAATTAAGTTTCCTAAAGAACCATTGTAGTGTTCATTTACTAATTATAACTTTATGCTGATTTGCCAAAAGACAAAGAATTTCCTTATTGCTAAATCCTTCGCCTAAAATAGGATTCAACCAAATCCTTCACAAAAAAACTGGTAAACAAATCCAAATCGGCAGTTCGAACAGGTGAAAGGCAAACGCAACAACGAGGGTTAAACAAGAACGTGAATGAGAAACAACAAAGCAAGATCAAAAACTAACAAAACATGGAACAATAGTTTGTGATCGCTACTTGAGAGGACACGTTACTTTGTTAAATACGAGGTGGAAACACAGTGGTGCGAGTATACACACTAATGAACACAGAAGTGAATCCACCCGAGAATGAACGGACGTGAAGAAAGAACCAATAAGGTGACAGGAGTGGAAACTTTACATAAGCTCAGTGGTTAAGGCATTAGACTCCGGATAAGAAGGTCGCTAGTTCGAATCCCAGCACTACCAAGCTGCCACTGCTGCCCTTAAGTCGCTCTAGATAAGCACGTCTGCCGAATGCCATGAACGTACTATGTGCATTGCGATGCCATGAAGCGGCAACGGGGAAGCAAGGGTATCTGACAGCTTATAACATCCTTTGCGAGGGAACAGTCCCAAATGGATTTTTTTAACCCCAAAAAGCTCTATAGTTTTACTTTTAAGTACCAGAAAAATGCTAAATCCTTTTAAAGCTATCTCGCTGCTCGATCATTGTGTTGTTCAAGATCAAGAAGTCCAACCTACTCGCTCTTAAGCAAGACACCGTTTATCAGGAGCTAAATCTGATCTTCACAGTGTATGTGTTTGTTGGTCCGATTGATCTGTTGTGTCTCAAGAGTTCTGTTCTCTACTCAGCAGGCAGAACCTAAAGCAGCGTCAGTTGCTCTCATTGTTGAGAGAAGTAGATTTTGAAAAGCTGCTAGAAAAATCTAAAAGAATATTTTTGAAAGTTATATATTCGGTTCTATGTAAAGTATCAGCCGACTGCATTTCCAAATCAGAAAGGGGTTCCTAAATGTTCAATTGGAGTGTTGGAGGGTCTCCAAAAGATGCTAGAACACACTCAGTCAATAACTTTCAAGAACACATCAGAGGCATTGAAAGGGGAAATTGCTCAGGATTAAAAACATGCTGTTCGAGTCGGAATTACAAAATCACTTAGGCACCATCTTGATCTAAGAGTCTGAGGAAGGTATAGAACAGTGTAGGATCAAGGGAAGTCCTTACACAATCCTTTTGCTTTACAGATAAGGTAAGCAAACTGGATTTTAGATAAGAATTGGTGTTTCTTTCTTTCTTTCTTTCTTTCTTTCTTTCTTTCTTTCTTTCTTTCTTTCTAAATCTTACCTTCTGTTTGATCACCAACACCATGAGAATATTCTTCAAAGGCTTTTTTGTAGAACCCAGCAACAAAGTACATTTAAAAGATCCGGAAAACTGTGATATATCCAAGAAAACCCATATCTTTCTCCCCTTGCTATGTCACCTTCTAATCCCGTCTCGACTGGCGACCTCTAATCTGTTTGTTAACTATCATTGCTGCCACCTGTGTCTCATTTAAGTTGTCCTGCTTCTGTTACATTTTTCCTTCATCCACACCACCCTATTACTTCCTCCACTGTTGGCCTTTGGTGGTTAAGGCTCTGGGTTACTGATCCATAGGTCAGGGGCTCAAGCCCCAGTATCTCCAAGCTGCCACTCTTGGGCCCTTGAGCAAGGCCCTTAACTGTTTCACTGTGCTTTAAAGTGCATGTGACAAGTATAAAGCTTTTTCCTTCCTTTCTTTTTTTCTTGCTTGTAATTACTTGGCTCAGGTAATTTCCTTTTAAACCTGATTTGTGACTTATCCCATCCCTTCTCTGAATTAGTCCCCTAACAATGTTCTGACACTTCTTTCTCACACCCTCCGAACACTCAGCGCTCTCTAATTAATCTGAAGAGGAAGATATTTCTTTTGGGACACGTTCATTTGTCTGTGCATGGGCACCTTGAAACCCAGGCTTCTGATAACACACAAATAAAATTTGGGAAAGAGCGAAAGAGAGAGCGAGAGAGAGAGAAAAAAAGAGCGGACGTTTCCCCTCTCCCTTCCCCTCCCTCTCCCTCTCATTTTCACTGTTGCTCAAAATAGGTTTTCACGAGAACAGGGAGCACTTCATTTTCAATTTAGGGAAGGGAAAAAAAGATAGGGCACGTTCTGATTAAGTGGAAAAGAGTAGGAAAGGATGTTGAAATTTTCAGCTTTATTGTATGCAGACTAAGTGCAGACGCAAAGCAGGGTTACTGATTGGAAAGTAGGGATTTCGAGCCCTGGTATTGCCAAGCTGCCACTCTTGGGCCCCTGAGCAAGGCCCCTAACTCTTTGTGCTACAGGGCCACTTTATCATGACTGACCCTGAGCTCTGACCCCAGCTTCCGAGCAAGCTGGGATATGCGAAGAAAATAATTTGACTATGTGATGTATATGTGACAAATAAATTATTCACTAATTGACAGCTGTATATATGATGTTTCCAAAAAGAGCCCAAACTGGTCACATGTTAAAGGTTCTATATGAAACCCAACCCATGTTCTATATAGGAAACTTTCAGAATACCAAGAACCTTTGTGGCATGAAATCCTTTATGTATGTAAGTAGAAAACCTTTTTCATATATTTATGACCAGACAGTTCTCCATTCTGATTGGTCAAAAGTAGCTACAGCAAATTACAGGTTTAGGTATTAATGCACTGGTTTCTAGTACATTATCATTTCTATAGGAACAACGTACACGAGACCATCCAAATTTGGGATTTTATTATTTCCACCACTAGAGGGCCTCACATTGGGTTTTATCGGTGTGCTAACTATTATTGCTGCAACTTGTGTCTCATTGAAGTTGTCCTGCGTCCGTAAAATTTTTCCTTCCTTTTTCCTTCATCCACACCACCCTATTGCTCTACGTCCTCCACTGTCATCCTCTGGGATCTGGGTTACTGATTGATAGGTCAGGGGTCAGGGGTTCAAGCAGCAGTATCTCCAAGCTGCCACTCTTGTGGCCCATGAGCAAGGCCCTTAACTCTCTGTGTTTCACTGTGATTTAAAGTACATGTAACAATTATAAAGCACCTTTCTTTCTTTCTTTCTTTCTTTCTTTCTTTCTTTCTTTCTTTCTTTCTTTCTTTCTTTCTTTCTTTCTTTCTTAAAAAGAATTGAACTTCACTCAGTACTGCACCATGCTCCCTCTCATCCTAAACCACTTCTCAAATGGTACCTCCATCTCTCAGGGTACAAAAAAGACATGCTTCCAGACTCATCTCTTATAGCACTTAAAAGGAAGGTGAAACAACCTCCCCCTTAATGTATAAATAGTCTGTGTCATTACCATTATATATTATGTCTGGGTGCTGTACAATCAATTAACCAATCTTATTGAAATATACTGTATGAAATGTGTAGCAGCAGCGCAACAGATGGCAGAAAAAAGTAAGACTGCAGAGATACAGGTATACAATTATTGCAATGAACTTCCCCAAGATATTAACATTATATCAGTGTGGCATGAAAATCTATAGCTACACAATATTGGCAAGAATTTGTGGACACCACATTTAGTCCCAATTTGCTCTTATAATTCCCTCCACTCTTCTGGTTAGATGTCGACTAGATCTTGGATTTTGCTTGTGGACATTTGTGTTCATCATCCACAAAAGTGTTAGGAAAGGCAGGTACTGATGTACGTGAGGTGTTCAGTAGGGTTGAGATCATGTAAACGATATCTTCATGGAGCTGGCTTTGTGCACAAGGGCATTGCCATGCTGGAACAGGTTTGAGTTTTCAAGTCCCAGTGGACGCAAAATGTGGCAGGAAATGACAGGTGTTCCAATGTTTTTTTCCATATAGTATATATATCTATATTGTGGAGCAGCTTTTTAACATTCAGAGGGAGGAGTTATATATTCTGATGGCCACAGACTTAAATGATCTCCTGAAGCTACTCCTCAGAGTGACCAGTGTTTTATTTAGTGAGTAGGAGTTGTTCAAGATCGACCAATATTGTCAGAGAGTCCAGCTCCTTCCTAACAATATCGCTGGCCTAGCAGATCAGTCTGTTGAGTCTGTTTGTGCCTGCTACTCTCACCCTGCTTCCCCCAGCATGCCACAGAAGACAGAGACCACTGGCCACAACAGTCTCAGCAAAGACCTCAGCCTCGTCAAAAAATAAAGCCTATTTTGTCCCTTCCTGTATATCAGTGTTCCCCAACCCTTTTTGCTCCACGGACAGGTTTAATGTGAGACAATATTTTCACGAACCGGCCTTTAAGGTGTGGCGGATAAATACAACAAAAAAAAATGATACGACCGGCATAAAATTCTGGAATTCTCTAAATATAATAATAAATTATTGTTTTTTGTTCATTTTGCATGCTTGGGGGTTTTAATTTAGCGGTAATGTATTACGTTTTAGCAGCCGGAGCAGCCCCTTTAAGAAGGTAGCGGATGGAGGTAAAACGTGTGACCGAGGGAAGCGTCATGACATGCATCAAGAGTGAGTCTTAGACAGATGTGGCGGAGAGAATCCAGTAATTTTCCAAAATAAAACCGTTCAGAATCAGATAATAAATAAAACAGAAACAATGTAATTTATGTATCCTTTCTGTGCGGGCCGGTACCAATTGACCCACGTGGTGCCGGTCCACGGCTCGGGGACCACTGCAGTAGAGTACTTCATTGTTCTTAGTCTAATCCACTGTATTGTTTGCGTACATATGTAAATATGTGTTTGTGATTACTTGCGGGGTTTTTTTTGGGTGTTTAGCATCAACAAAATGTTAGCATCCTTCTAAAGAAAAAAGATGCCCATTTTCGGCAAATAGGACATGCTGGTTCCTCCAGTTCGAATCCTCCATTATTGATCATTTTCTGATATAAAAAAAACACACCCTCCCACTCTCCACTTATTTCTCTTTAAAACCGAATGGAACTGATGAGGTTTCTCCCTCAGAAGAAAAAAAAAAATTGTGATTTAATTTTTTTTTTTAGTAATCTTACTTTCATGAAACATCCCAAAGTGACATTTTGACATTCTCCTCACATGTGGTCAAAAACTTTTAAATAAAAAAATAGAAACTTTTCTAATTAACCTTAAGAGAAAGATATATCTTTTTGGGACACGTCCGATTGTCTGTCTCATAGCTTCCTCGACCCGCGACATGCGATAATGATAGCGGCATGCGAAATGAGAACGCGATAGGGAGCGCAAGAGAGCGAGCGAGAGAGAGAGAGAAGTACAAAGTGAACATTGCTCCTTCGATTGCACAAAAATAGGTTCAGCGATGACTGCGAGAGTGCTTCACTTTTGATTTCGGGAAAAGAAATAAGATAAGGCACGTTGGGATTAAGTGGAACCTAAGATGACTTGAAAGCAAGGTTCATGCCAAGGACAGCAGGAGGAAGGAGACAGAGTCTGCCTGTTTCAAATTCAAATGATCTCCTCAAAGGAAAACAGGCTGAGGAACATCAGGCAGGATGTGGCGAGCAACATGAAAAGCTTTATTTGATGTTTGACAAGAAAAGGGATGCGCGTCCTCTAAATGTAGGAGTGTTTATGTGGCTTTACGTACAATTCACCTAAGTGTCAGCGGTTAGCTAAGGGGCGGGGCTTGCCTTTCTCAGATGGAGTCTGGAGAAACTTGGAGTGTTTTGTTTGCCAGATCCAGACCGACATCTTTGACTCATCCCTCCTGCTTGAAGATTTGACAAATTTTCCACTTCCGGGGGTAACATTTCACATGAATCCAATAAAGATCTACACTTTCTTGAGTAAAGTCCTTGCAAATGAACATAATTACTAATTAATGTTTTAAATATAATCCTAAAGAAGTATTTTTTATTTTGAAGACTTGATACCCATCATTTGAAAATGATACCTACATCATTAGATACATCAGAATAGATTCGACTTGTTCTGTATATTGCATTAGTACATTGCTTCGAAAAAGGACATTATCCCAAGGCAACTTTAGGGAATTAAATCGATTATGAATATACATTTTAGCTGCATAAATTAACCCCTATATTTTTAATCAATAATGAGTAAGCCAGAGGCTCCCAGGGAACCCATCAGCATCTGGGTGACACGGAATTACCTTTCATCATTGTTATCATCTTGTGGGGAATTTTGATGTTTGGAAAAAAAAAAGAAAGAATAAATAAAAACGCTGTAATCTACAGCTATACAGAAATTAGACAGAAACCAAAACTTTTGTTCCTTATTGTCAAATGTCTGGTCGTAATGAACATACTGTTGTCTGTCGGCGGTTTTACCATCGGTAAGAATTATATCACGCACATTAAGTGCTCAGTGCTCGTAGAAGTGAAACGATCCATCAATACATTGCATCTTTAGCGCATTTTCAATGAAAAATGTATCATTATGTTGTAATAATTCCACAGTTCCTCCTTTTGCTCTGTTCACCAAGCACGTTTTACCTCATTTGCAACCATTAACAATGTAATATATAATCCGGCTCGTTTTCATTTCCTGCGCCGCCTTAACGCGATGCCGTCTTCTAATCCATTACGGGTACAAATCAGCAGTGGGTTGGGTTGGCATTTCACACGTAGCCCTTTAATGAAGTGCCACCTAAATCAATCCACCTCTTAATATTATCATTAGGATGCCAGGGCTATAGAAACCATCAATATTATACAGAAACCCAGTATAACAGAGCGCTGCGTCACAGACGGGAATCTCATACAGTGAGAATGAATGCATTAATATAGCAAAAAACCCAATTAATTAATTAATTAATTTAGCTGTAGAAATATGTTATCTATATCTGATGCAGAGAAGCTCGTCCATGCGTTTATGACCTCTAGAATAGACTACTGTAATGCATTACTAGGTGGATGTCCTGCATCATTAATAAACAAGCTTCAGTTAGTTCAGAATGCGGCAGCAAGAGTTCTTACTAGGTCAAGAAAATACGATCATATAACCCCAATCTTATCGTCCCTACATTGGCTTCCTATTAAGTTTCGAATAGACTACAAACTACTGCTACTCACTTATAAAGCACTAAATGGTTTGGCTCCCATGTATCTATCCAGTCTTTTAACACGCTACAATCAGTCATGCTCCCTGAGATCTCAAAACTCTGGGCTTCTAGTAGTTCCTAGAATAGCAAAGTCCACTAAAGGCGGTAGAGCATTTTCACATTTAGCTCCTAAACTCTGGAATAGTCTTCCTGACAGTGTTCGGGGTTCAGATACACTCTCCCAGTTTAAGTGCAGATTAAAAACATATCTTTTTAGCAAAGCCTACACATAACACACATCACACACATCACATCATAACCTTGTGCTCCAGAACATCTGATCACATGCACATTATCAACTTGTGCTGTTAATATCATGAACAGCAGCTACGCTAATTCCTCTCCACTGCTTCTCTTTCTCTCCCCATCCCGAGGCTTCCTGAGGTTTGGCCAGCTCCAGTCACGTCCCACCTCGTGAAGATTATGGACCTATGGATGATCATGGAGAAGTAGATGCCGAGTGTTTAAAGGCCCTGGCATGGAGAAGCTGATGCTGGATCTATGATGATCACAAATTGTTCTGTATTGTTGAAAGATTTATGACCAAACTCTTGATGTCACCCATATGAGGATGGGTTCCCCTTTGAGTCTGGTTCCTCTCAAGGTTTCTTCCTCATATCATCTAAGGGAGTTTTTCCTTGCCACTGTCGCCACGGCTTGCTCATCAGGGACAAACGCACACCATTCACCTTCACTGTTGTTTTCTGTAAAGCTGCTTTGAGACAATGTCTGTTGTGAAAAGCGCTATACAAATAAACTTGACTTGACTTGACTTGATTAACACAATTCAACAAATCTCCTTTCACTGTAGCCACAACTGCACCACCTGCATACGTCGTCTCTAGCAGAAGCATCGATATTAACCATTGATCATAAGATGACCGTGGATTTTCTGTTAATTTTTTTTATTGCATTACTGTTTTCCTGGGGATTTGAAATGTAGGCAATTTGTGTTTTTGTGCAAATTTTACAGGAATGCAAAATTAATTAATTTATCTTCTTGAAAAGTCGTTCTTGTAAATGGCTCTGACTAGAGCAGTTTCTGAGCATCCAATCAAAGGACATGAAAATGGCAAAATTATTGTACACCTGCTAAACTTCAAATCTCATTGGTTATTCTAAGCTCCAGAAGCCTGCACTGCTGAGTGTGAAAGCTTCATTCCAGATTTCTTCGACTCCAGAAACACCTGATGTGATGGCTGAAATCTAATTGGATAGAAACTCTAATGTAAACAGATACTACAGGAAGCAGTAAACCCAAGATTAAAGCTATGAAATGAAGAGAATAAACTATTCGGAATAATTTTATACATATTCCTGAACTAAACTTTCTTTCGGGGTCTCCCATTAGGGGTCGCCATAGCGGATCATCCGTATTCATGATCCTGCATGTTTGATTTGGCACGTTTTAACGCTGGATGCCCTCCCTAATGCAACCCTCCCCATTTATCCGGGCTTGGAACCGGCACTAAGAGTGCACTGGCTTGTGCAACCCTAATGGCTGGGGTCGGTTCTCCCGGTGCGAGAGCGCCGCACCCTAACCACTAGACCACCAGGGAACCTCATATTCTTGGACTAATAGATATTAAAACGTGATTCTGATAGTTTAGGCCAGCAGAGAAAGCCTTGCTGGCCCTGATGGCCTTCCACAGATGCTGATGTATCGCTAATAAGGCTAATTTTAATGTGTACGAAAACATTATGTAGGCTGTTTTTCCATTCAGCATAAATAGCAGATAGCATAAAAAAAAAGGAAAAGATTTCCACACCCTCTCCACACAGGATCTGGCAGTCAAATTTATCGCCCGCCTCCTGATCGGTTTCATAACGTTCTGCTGCGTACTTGATAACGTCGATATGAAATCGGGTTCCAGGAATTACATTTTCTTTCGACTTTCTTCTGTCATTAAACTGTCCAAAAAAAAAAAAAAAAAAGGAGTTGGAAGGCAGACTCTGCAGTTTGCTCATTTTCATTGACTGCATTATGTCTCTTTTCTTGGTCCTTTTTTACTTTTCCAAAATGGATTACTTTCCCACACCACCACAAACTTTCTATTTAGACATTTTTTTTATGTATTATTTATATTGACAATTTTAGCAGGAAGAAGAAATCAGAAGCAGCTTTTCTTTTCTTTTTTATACCATTCATATGGACACTAATTTCTTGAAATAACCCTCACTTCCTGGTTAACCCAATCCCTGATTGGCTGCTGCTGGTGAATCTTTACTTTCTTCACTCTCTCTCTCTCTCTCTCTCTCTCTCTCTTTCTCTCTCTATCCCGTTGCCTTAGACTATAATTTTTTCTTCCTTTATTATCACCCAATCATCGCAATACTTTTTTTCCCCTTCTCTCGTTTTCTCTTCTTTTTTTTTCTCTCTATTTTTGCCTCTTTTATTCCCCAATCTCCCCCTCTCTGGCTTTCCAATCTCCCTCTACCCAACACCCCTTCCTTTTTTTTTATCTTTCTCTCAGCATTTCAATTCTACCCTTTCATTGCCTTTTGGACCTTATACATCTTTCTTGGCCAGACCAATTCTCTCTATTTTCCCCTTTCTCCTTCTATTTTCATCTCTCCTCTCCTCCATTCTCCACTTCTCCTATCTTTTGTGGTAACTCTTTTGTTTACCCTCCTTACTGTCCCACACTTCCTCCATTTTCTACTCCCAGTCCTGCTCCTTTCTTTCTCCATCTTGCTCTCTCACTGCTGCTCACAGTCCCATTTATTCTTTCTCTCGCTACCATCCGATGTCTCTCAATCTTTTTCTTTTCCCCACCACCTTTACTCTCTCTCTCATTGGCCCCTCTTTTTTTTTTTTTTTTTTTTGCTGCTGCCATCCTTCATTTTTCTCCCACTCCTTTATTTTCTTCCACTGTCTAAAAATCTCCATCTTGTTCCCTCTCAAACATCGCTCTCTCTCACGGGATGTTCTTCTGTCCCGGATAAAATCTAATGTGCAGTTTTCTCTCCACTCATCCATTGTGCACATGCCGGAGTGACGTGCCATCCGTAGGGATCCCCCGCTTTGTGCCCTCCTGCCTGTCTTTGTGTGCAGCCCCCGAAGACCTCGCCTGACAAAACGCACTTACAGAACTCCACAATCAGCACAAACAGTCACTGAGCATTACATCAAGAAGAAAACACGGAAAATGAACAACGAGGCAATGTTACGACATGAACTCCGCTTATACAACAACCGTTTTCTTTTCTATTATAGAACACTACCTCATACTTTTTTGCTTATATGTACATTACAATTTGTGTAATGATCATCAAACAATAAAGCTCCTGTGTGGGGACAATGCCTTCCTTTTAGCAATCTAAACCCCCACAATTTGAGCAGGTGATGTAGTCCTTATGCTTGAACATAAATATAACGCACATGTACTACATAAAACAATGACTTAGCATAAAGCTAAGTCTTACAGGTAATCTTTTTGTGCAAATATATTAAATAACTAAATAAATAAATAAATACATAATTTCACACATTGGAAACAAGGTTATTTATTTTTCCCAGCATTCCTCTGTGTTTAAAGAGACAGTGAAATTCCCTGTGACTGATTCTAACTGAAAGGTTAATGAAGCAATTAAAAGTCTCTTCGGGGAACTGAAAGCAAAGAAAGTGGACGCTGCCGGATCACTGTTTCAGGTGCAGGTTCACACCACTGTGGAGCATGCTGGGAAATGTATACTGTGCATTGGGTCACTTTATGTTACGCACATATTATTTGCATTTTTTCTCATTAAAAACTGGCATGCTGGAACAGGTTGGGGTATCCTAGTTCAAGTCAAGGGAAAATCGAATGCAACTGCATCTGAAGGCATTCTATACAATTGTGTGGCTCCACCTTTGTGGAAACAGTTTGAAAAATGCTGTAGTAATAATGTGTGTGTGGGGGGAGGTTTCCTGCCATTGTAATTCACAGTAAATCTTCTCAAGCTGGGTCGGGTTGAATGGGAACACTCTCCACTTTCAGGTCTGTCCACAGATGTTTAACAGGATGCGAGGGTTCAACATATAATATTTATATGAATACTATGTATAATACTCTTTTTTTCAACTCAACTCAAGCTTTGTTGTTCTTTTACATACATAGAATACGAAAGAACGAAATCTCATTACTATGGACCAAGGTGCGTAGACAATAAACAGTAAAGATTAGACATAAATGAAGAGTAAACATTAAAGTGTGTGGTTGCTGAGGCTGAGATGTAAGTAATGTAAGTGTAAAGTGTGAGTTCACAGTCCGTGTGCAAGTGAGTGCAATATCCAATGTGCAGATTTCAGCAGAATGAGGGGAAGTCTATAGTAAACAGTAAACAGTTAAAGTCCCTGAGTGCAGATGTCTGCAGATGTGCTACAATGTCCAGTGTGCATTTTCAATTCAGAGTAAATTGGTGTAACAATCCCAGTGGTGGGCGGTCAGGGCCAGCAAAGCCTTCTCTGACCTACATTTACAACCTTAATTCTAATATTTAATCAATGAAATTGTAATAATTAAATTAATTAATTAATCTGTTCATTTCGCAGCATTTTTATGTCCAATCAGATTTTAGCCTCTATGTGCTGCCATGTCAATCTAATCTGCCCAGGGCCTTCAAAGTCGATTGTATTGTATCGATTGTTTCTATAATTGCGATGTGATAGTGAATGAAGGCCCCCAATGAAGGCCCAGGTACCAAATGCACGGCCCGTCACTGAACAATTCCCACTCCGCACCACCAGAGGGAACCATCTCCCGAGTTCTGAACACTTCCGGGTCAAGGGTCATTTCCTGTGTTTACGGCTCATGAGTCTACCTCACAATATTTTGAGTGTGAGTGTGTGTTAATGTCCATGTAGTTACCATTAATGTCCATAGTGCACAGTTAAGGAGGAGGAAGCAAAGTCATGAGTGGAACCAGAATGTTTAAGGCTCTTGGCTCTTATGGCAGGGCTTTAAACAGACTGTAGGAGGTGTGAAAGGGATCACAGCATGTATTAAAGATGTCATGGACAAAGGGGAGGTAGACCCCCATCATCCTCATGGCTGTCCTCACTATCCGTCTTTCTTGCCAGACAAAAAACAAGTTTTGTCACTTATTTATGGCATTTATTTGTTTTGTCTTATCTCTGCAAAACCCATAGGTGTCACTATTATGCCATCATTCATTAATTAATTTCTTAATCATAAACCACATTTAATAGATTAAATGCAAGTTAATGAAGTTGACATAATAAATGTATAAATTTTTAATTGCAGTTCCAAGTTTAATGATTATTAAATGAATTGCAATGTCGCTTTTCTTTTTTTTGGGGGGGGATATTTTTTCGTTTTCCACAGACAGGCAGACACACACATGCACACAGAGGTGTGTGACATAAACGCATGTGAAGGGAGCCAATGATCTTCCCACTGTGAGGTATAATTAATCTCTCAGTGTGGGACGGCCAAGCAAGGACCTGAGCAAGGAGATGTCCTAACATCAGTGACTCAGTAATTTCCTAAACACACGCTCTCTCTCTTATTCTCTCTCTCTCACACACACAGTCAATAAAAACTTGACCGGCTGCAGACAACGATGACATCATCACTGTCAGCAGAGTTTACTTCACAGTGCGGCGTGAGCCAAACAGGAAAACCTCACACAAACACACACTACTCGAAAAACACATACCTTCCTTTCATACGCTTTCATACGAGACCTCTATTGCACACTCTCTCTGTCTGTCTCCATCTCTCTTTGTCTTTTCTCTGTTTTATTTTTGTTATTTCCCACCTATTACTCACTCTCTATCACTTGGACAGCTGACTCTGTCTATCTGTCTCTCTTTTGCCCTGTCTGTATCTGTCTTTCGCTGACTCTGTCACAACAATGACATGTAACGTTACGTTTGCGGCGATATTGGCGGGGTTGTAAAAAAAAACGAAAGAAAAGTTTTCAGGAAAAGAAACACATTTTGAAATAGAAATTCAGTTATCTGACTTGGTATGCCGTTGCGTGCAAGTTCAAACCAACTCAAACCTCCTTCTCTGAGGCTCATCTATTTAAAAAAATTAATAAATAAAACGAAATTCATCTTTCTAATATCTTCCTGATCTTTAAGTATTAATAATGGAGTTGCCTGATCAAAATTCCCAAAATTGTCAAATATATTCTAGTCATGCTCTTGGTGGGAGGAGCATATTCTGTTTCTCCCCTGTCAATCACAGTCATAACCAATCACAAGTATTGATGAGGTCACGTAGGTGGAAAAGGGAAAAATGACCAAATCTGCCATACTGGAACCAAGGCTCAGACTTGATAACCCTCAAGTTGTGCCTTACTTAATCATGAACGTTGGCTCAGTGGTCAAGATGTTGAATGATTGAAAGATTGAGTGGCCAAAACCCAAGCACTATGCTGCAATGGCCAAGCCCTTTAAGCGAGGACTCAACCCTCACCTTCTTAGTTGTAAATGAGAGATTTAAAAACGGCCAAAATGGCGTAAAATGTAAACTTCCGAAACATATGTTCACCTGAGGTTGGCTTCCCCTTAACCGATATGGCAGCACACTGGCTCAATGTGATCGAGGCATGAAAAATGAAAATGGAACACTGCGTCTTCAGGTCGCATCTGTTTCCCTGTTTTTCACTGTCTTATCAGTGCATAGTTTACCATCATCATTATCATCTCTCCCTCTCTGTCTCTGTCTCTCTCTCTAGGACTGTCTCTGGCCCATCTGTCTTTTTTCGCCATCACAGAATGCTTCTATCGCTTCACCACAACCCACACAGATCAGATGTTTGCCGGAATGCTGCGATGTACATTGGAGAATCTCATCTCGATAAAAGTTTTGCGTCATGGCGTGGAAATCTGCAACGTAATTACGGCCACAGTGGAAAAAACATAGGTTATCAAAAGACAGTGAGGCCTTTATGAGGCAATCCCACTTTCAAACAAAACTCAAATCAAGGGTTTGACACTAGATATTGATATTATCCTAAAAACACAGATTCAAAGCTATTGATGAGTGGAGCTTTTTAAAAAAGTTCAAAATGTACATTTATGGCATTTGGCCCACACCCTTATTCAGAGCAAATTATAATGATTTTATTAACACAACTGAGCAGTCGAGAGTCCAATATTGGTAACCTGATGGTGCTTAGATTTGAACTCAAATCAGAAATCCAACATATTTACCCACCAAATCCCCCAAAATACATCAATTCAGCCCACATCACACCTACGTGCTACTGCAAAATTTTTAATACAAACCGAACCCAAATAGCTCATGAAAGAGAACCGGAGGATACATTGGACTCTTCATGATCTATAGAACGCTCAGAGATGAGATGCTGAAGTTCGACCAAGGTACAAAAAAGCAGAAGAGACCACATGGCTAAAAGAAAGAATGTGATGGTTTATTGATGCCAATATGAGACGAAGTCTTTAAAGAAGCTGTGACTGTCTACAGATGGTTTGCTAATTGGACTACGGGTATATCAAAAGTTTTTATCTAACACCTGTTCTTTACTCTCACCAATTATTGTATAAGTTTGATTCTGTAAACACAGAGATGACCAGGAAAGTGGTGATTTCATACAGTATCTTATTCATCTACCAGGACATTGAAATCTATATGCAGCTTTCGAGATACTATTCAACTCCACATAAGCTCCTACTCCATACTCCAACTCCTAGCTATCTACAGATCTCTGATTCATCCCCTTGATCTAGTTCTGCTCAAAGCTGTCTCCACATCACCTTCTGCTGCTCTGGATGATCCCTAAATATATGCATTTCCTCAAATATATTCTATGTCCAATCTCTGGCCTTGCTTTCCTAAATAATTTGCTACTGTAAATATAAAGAAAAAAAAACAAACAGTTGGTGCATAAACGATAGCAGACAGACTCCCAGACAACACCATACATTCCATTTAATTCATAATCTATCAGGATTTCTAATATTACCCAGTGTTCTCAATTCCATCGTGTCATAAACGCATCATAAACACATGAGTCACTGAGACTGCAGGCAAAAAAAACGCCCAAGCTATGGTGGCTTCAAATTGCAGCACATTTGGTCAACCAATCAATCAATCAATCAATGTGTCTAGACTGGATATAGTGACGTTTGCTGAAATTTGATTTGAAAAAGGAAAAAAAAAAAAAAAAAAAAAGAGATGGATGCTGTTGATGAAGGCACCGAATAGATTAGTCCTTGAGGGAATTTGTTGCAAAATTTACACCTCATCACTTTACACATGGTCAGCTTTCAGAAGAAGAGTAATGAGGATAAAGGAGATAAAGCTGAAAAGGAGGTCGGCAGCCACGTTGGTGTCGTTAATGCTCAATCACTCCGTTTAAATGCAACCATTGGATTTTTTGCCATTCTTTTCCAAACCGAACATTCCAAATTTAATTGGTCACCCTATAATCAACCTCACTGCTAAACCCTGGAAATGATGTCACATTGTTCCTAGAAAACATAGAACTGAAAATGTAATTTAATATATGATACGCATTGTGCATCTATTTGTTAAACTGTTAACTAATTTCCCCATCATATAAGTAACAAAATAATCATATAAATTTTTTTTTTATATATAATCTTAGGCATGAGCACAATGTGAATATGAGCCAAGTAAGAAATTAAATAGATTTTTGTATATATGGCAATGAAATATACTGGCTCAGGTTTTCAATAATTCATGACTAAATGATACTCAGCACATGCAAATTAATAAAAAAATGTCCTTATTAATAAATCTCTGATCTCTGTTCTGGGCAAAATAATGGAAATTGGAACCTTTCAGCCCTTAAATCTGACTTTTTGCGACTTACAATCTACAAGCATGTTCTTTTTTTTACCCTATTGTTAAATATTCATATAATATTACTTGTACATCTCACACTAATCCACAAAAGTTGAGCCACAAAGGTCATCAGAGATTTAGAGCTCTTTAAAACTGTGGTTTGGGTGCCAGTGTTGTCCCATATTTACAATAATGGCATTTGGTGGATGCACTAATCAAAAGTGACTTACTTTTCTTAAATAATCCATTTATACAAGGCTTAATGCCTTATTTAAGAGATCAGTTGTGGCATCTTGGTGAAGGTGTGATTCAAACATTAAGCCATTACTTCTGATGGAACTTCAGCCTGAAAGTTACCCCTTTCCTTGAACTAGGAGACCAAAACTTGTTCCAGCATGACGATGCCCCTGTGCACAAGGCCATCTTCCTGAAGGTATGTTTTACATGGGTTGGAGTGGAACATCTCCTGCTATAGAGCTCTGACCTTAACCCTATTAAACACCATTGGTATGAAGAGAAAACGCTGACTGCACTTCAGGCCTCCTCTCTCTGTGGCTGAATGAGCATGAAGCACATTTAAAAATCTATTAGAACATCTTTACAGAAGAGTGGAGGATACTCCAGTATATGGGGACTGAATAATAAATTGAATGTTCAAAAAAGTCTTCTAGATAAATGTCCACATATATTTGTCCATATAGTGTATGAAGAGTTTAAAATATACATCAAATATATATTTTCTGAAAAGCATTTAAATAAAAAAGCAATTTAGCCTGAATAATTAGGTACGTGATGCAGATTTTTACATTAGTCAGCTAGGCTAGCTAGGGAAGGTTTGCAAAGCAATAACACTTCTTCTTTTCATGTTCTTTTCTCTCTTGCTTTTGGTATCTAGACCCATTTTCTGGCAATGATCTATATTTTTCTAGTACACCCTATTGTTGGGATCTGGCAAGAACACACTCCATGCAAACACCATGATGTATGTGGTATAATTTCCTGCTTTTTTCAATTTAGTATCGTGAAATATCCCAGATGACGACATGTCAAAATGCGCTATTTATTTTGACTGTGAGAAGAGAAGCTGTAGGTGGTGCTTCATCTGCAAAAGAGCACGAGTTATAAATCGCTGCAGAGGAAGCGGCATAAAAACTCAAACAAGCTTGCAAAATGATGTTATTTAGCCGTCAGCTAGCTGTGAAGTTGCAGCTGAAAATATGTATTCCCATCCGATAAATAAAATTATTAACGGAATACAGACTCGAGAACTGAGAGTCCGTCCATAAAACAGCGTAAATGCCTCGGTATTTCCCCCAGTAAGGCAAGAGGGAGTCTTGCATCTATTTTGAGTTGTACATGAAGCCAAGCGTGAAGCCGTTTCTTCCATCTCGCTGCACGTTGAACTTCTAGAGTTTGACATTCTCGGGTGATTCTCGGCATGACAACCTTGTCAAAACATATTGCAGTTTTCCCGATGATTAAATTTAAAATAAAAAATGCACAAGCAGGTGGTGGGAACTCAACTCAACTCAAGTGTTGAACATGTTGAGAAGTTTAGGGTACATCAGGGTTGAAAATGTACCACAAATGCTGAGACTGTGAAGAAAAAGACATTGTGGCTCATGCATCAGATGATTCTGATTCTAATCTGACTTCATGAAGAATATAAACAATATATATATATATTCGGAATTCTGATTGTTTGAAAGGTGTTTTGTTTTCTGTAGCAGCAGCCTATTAAGTGGGAGTAGTATGAGGTGAGTACCACTCACATTACATCACTTCATTACCATAAACTGTTTACATGCCGTTTTCGCACATATTTTCTGGATTGCTGCTATTACTCTTTTGCACAACATTCTGTTTACATTTTTTGCTACTGTTCACTTTACTTTTCTACACACCACAGTGTGTAATATACAACAGGTTTACTGGCGGCGCTATTTTGTATTTTGTGTATTTGTCTTACACTGGTCCTGTGTTGTCTTGCACTGTCTTATGTCGTCTTTGCAATTTTTGCACCAGGTCACACACAATGCACTTCTGTGGCGAGGACACTTACTAGTTCTCAGCCCTGTGTTTTCTGTTTTCTGTGATTGTTGTTGTATGTAGCACCAGGGTTCTGGAGGAACGTTGTTTCATTTCACTGTGTAATGCATCAGCTATATATGGTTGAAATGACAATAAAAGCTTCTTGACTTGACTTTTCAGAGCTCTACAGCAGGCCACTCAAGATCTTTGTGTGTATGTATATATATATATATATATATATATATATATATATATATATATATATATATATATATATATATAAACTTTCTTTTCGGCTTCTCCCGTTAGGGGTCGCCACAGCGGATCCTCCGCACGTTTGATTTGGCACATGTTTTACGCTGGATGCCCTTCCTAACGCAACCCTCCCCAATTTATCCGGGCTTGGGACCGGCACTAAGAGTGGCTGGGGATGGTTCCCTGACCGGGAATCGAACCCGGGTCGCAGCAGTGGGAGCGCTGCATCTTAACCACTAGACCACCAGGGGACCTATATATATATATATATATACAAAAATAAAAAAGTTATTGTGAGTACAGTACTGTAGCCTATGCATAGTTTATCTGCTTTTTTATTGGTTGAAGTGTCCTATGATGTTAAAAAGGGGGCTGAGTTGAAGATACACTTCACTGCATTTTTCATTTTCATTGGCTAAATCTAGTGACGTATATCTTCGACCCTTTTTCTGATGTCAGAGGATACCACAACCAATAAATAAGCAGAAACCTACACTTTCTTGTAATGCTACTTATTTATTATGATGAACTTAAGTCGGGACTAATATATATACACACAGATATACACATACCACCTGCTTTTAAATCAGCTAACATTACACTGCAACAATATTTTGAAATATTACGTATATTTTTGACGAAGACCAAATTTCGACTTCGACAACATTTTGAACCCGATTCTACTTCTGAGCTGTCTGTCTTTGCAGTTGAGCAGACGCTTCAGCGTGCTCTTTTTGCTGTTTCAGCTCATAAATGTGCTTCTCGGAGCATCACTTTTCACTTACAACTTAGGAAAAAAATACTTTGCCCTAGTTAGGATTACTGTTCAGAATGGACTTTGAAGGAACTTGATGAAGAAAAAACTTGCAAGGAACTCAAAGGGGAACTCTCCATTTACCAGCAGCTTTTGAAAACATACTGTAAGAGAAAGACTACAGATTCTGTCCACCGTGATGAAAAAAATGATGATTTTGACAATGATGACAAAGATCAATGGGTCTTTATTTATAAGAATAAAAAAGATGAAGTGTTGTATGTCAAGCAGATGAAAAACTTGGGGTCCAATGGGGTTTTATGATTATATAGCCTGCCTGTATCGTACATACAAAGCAAAAAGCTGCAATCACTAGTGAAAGTGGTGGAATAAAAGAGCAGACTTCATGCTGTGACCTTTACAATCAAGCCTGATTTTTCTTCCCACACCATTGTCGCGTAAACCATGATCCTGTCGTTTCCTGTCAGAATTAGCTTAAAGTTTAGCAAAAGCTTCTGAAGTCACAGATTGAGGTCTGACTAAGGCAGGGACAGACGATTAGGGCATGATAGGGGTCATGCGGTCTGGGTTTCTCATGGTGTAGGGCAAAGATGTCAACAGTGAAAAGTTTCTTCGGTGAAAAGCAATGTTAAAATCTCTAGCTGAAGCCATACATCATAAAGCTATACAATAGTCCACATGACCTTCTTAGATTGCTCCAGAGACCAATCTTTATGCTCCCTAGCAACTTTAAGCCTTTTTTCCGATTAGACCTTTGCTAGTTGTGCGTGTGGAAATTCTCGTACTTATATTATTTAACACAGACGTGAGTTGTACTGTTGTTTTTTTAATGATTTGATTTCACGATCATTCATGATTTATTTCCGACCACATTTCTACCTCGAAGATGCTGGTCTCCTGCGATCCTTTCATTTTTTTTTTTATAATGGGTTAGACAGTTCTTAACCCAATTGGAGTACATTCAGCAATCTCCTTAGATGTTTGCTTGATGCAGGCCAATAAACAAATTAACATCTTTTCCATGACCACAGGATGTGTCTTCCGACATGAAGCTACTTACTGCATCAGTTAGGGTTTAATAACTTGTTGCCAGCTGTACCATAATCACCCATGCAGTAATTATCCAATGGGAGCCTTTTTCCTATTTGCTTAGTTAAATCCAGGTGGTGACTTTCGAAAATCCGCAAATTTTGGATGCACCCCCGCAGCCCCTTTGGTACCTTAGTGAATTCATTTAGACATTGTCCCTTTAATACAATAATTTTATTTATTTATTTTTTTTTATTATGATGAAATTTGTTAGTGAAAACATAGTTTAAAATGTTATTCCTAACGTTCCTGAACATTCGGATTCCCGCAAATTTTAAGATAATCCGCAACTTGCTGTTAGTTAGGTTCTAATATATAATATATTATATTATTCTTTTTTCCAGATATTTGTATGGAATTGGACTACATATTACTTGCTATTATTAACTGTTTTTCATCCTTTCACTATAAATGCATTAATTTTTTCAGTCTATTGCATATACCAGGCTGTAATTGTGATTTAAATATTTGTGCAAATGGAGGCACTTCTTTCAACGTGAAAGCCTCTGCATGCAAGCAGTCATCCATATCCAATATGAAGGGAAGGTGTGTGTGTGTGTGTGTGTGTGTGTGTGTGTGTGTGTGTGTGTGTGTGTGTGTGTAGACCTTTTTTACTTACAAAAAGCCTCACATCATTCAGGTCAGAGTCTGAAGATCACACAGAAGTGTGGAAATGACATTCACTACATGTGTAAAGATCGATTTGGAGTGTAAAAGGGAAACGGATATTTCAAAGTCGAGCCGAAATATTTCAGGTGAAAAAAAAAGGAAAAGGAAAAGTAGATCAAAGGTATTTGGGGTCAGACAGACAAACGATTGCATATTTGCATATTTGAAGCAATATGTCCCAGTCATGGATCAAACCATTCCAAGAAGAAATTGACCATAATTAGGTTCAGTATTTGGACTTACCTTCTGTAGTAATTCAGGAGTAGAGTGGTATAATTTAGCAGTGCTTAATAAAAATGGAAATCAGTCCTCGGCGGTACTGCAGGGGGTCCGCTAATTGATGTTGAATTAGTTTTATATAGTTTTTAGTATAGTTTTTTGTAAAAAAAAAAAAACACGAGTGAAAACATCAAAGATAAAATATTTAATAAAAATATGTATATTATAGTTATTACATTGAAGTTCTAGCTAAATTTAAGATGATTTTTATGTAAATGTATAATAGTCCACCTAGTGGACTAGGTGGAAATGTATGAAACCGCAAATCGATTAAAATAAAAGAGAACTGTGAATGACCTAATCAATTGTGATTTTATTTGCAAAATAAGTTTTTTACGATGCATAAATCTGAATTTGAAAACTAGATTATTTGATTATAACTAGCGTATTTTGTTTGGTTTCTTGCTTCCTTCCCCAATGTCGTCTAGGAGGACCTTGACCTGAAAAACGTTAAAGACCCCTGTCCTATACAATTGTGTTACTTCTGACTTTGTGGGAATGATGTGAAGATGAACAACATATAGCTGGAAAAGTCAGGGGTCCCACTACGTTTGTCTAAATATTTTAAGGGAGGTGGTAGCCCTGTGGTTAGGACATTGGACTTTGCATTGGAAGGTCACGGGTGCAATTCCCAGCAACACCAAGCTGCCACCACTGGGCCCTTGAGTAAGGCCCTTAACTTTAAACTGTTTAGCTCATACTGGATAAGGGCATCTATCAAATATATATATTTTTTGCTTTTATGAGCACAAGGTGTCTTTTTTTTCAGTTCCTGATCATGCCATGTAAAATATTAGCCATTCCGAAGTAAATGTTATGTTCCAAATCTTGTAAACATTTAGCCTATTTATCCGTTATACACTCTAAAAATATTCAGTCTGAAGCACATCTGAAAGTTCTAGAAAAGTCACGATGGCCCTCTTCATCGTTTGCTTTAAAACTTCATCCACTTTGAGATTGATTTGTTTAACATGCAGTGTTAGCATACATACAGCATTCTTTCCTTCTCGCCCTGTAAACGCGCAGTGATGTGGGATCCATACACTCGTAAAGGCTTCAATACACCCAATTATTCCTTTCAAAATATACACACAGACTCAAAAGCGAATGACTACATGGTGCTTGGCAGATATTTCTACACAATACGTCGATGTGAATGTGAAAGTTGTCCGTCTTGGTCAGAGCGACTAAACGACAATCGGCTTCAGTCATGAGAAAGCGGGAAATAGGAGCAAATGTCATTTTGCATAGAAATGAGACATGAATATTTCATGACGTGCATGACTGCAATGTCGAGACGTACTTGTTGTAAGTGCGTGAAACCGAGACAAGTGTTGATTCTAGGCATGATGCGACTTCGGGAATTTTGCCGCGTGTTTGCGAACTGAGAGATGTTGACATTTGAAGGGAAAAAAGAAAAACCTTTTGAAATGTTATTTGTTTAGAGTTCATGTCACCAGTAACAAACATGTATATGCTATGTAAGCTCCTACTACATAGGGAGAATGCTGGTTCTTTGGTGGACCTTGTTTTGTAGATTTTAGATTTTAGGAAAATGCTGGATGCTTTGGTGGACCTTGTCTTGTAGATTTTAGAATATAGATGCAATTACTTGTCACATATACATTATAGCACATTGACAATCTTTCTTTGCATATAGCAGTGATAGGGAAGTGGTAGCTCAGTGGATAAGATTTTGGACTTCTGATCGGAAGGTCATTGGTTTAAATCTCAGTAATTCTATGAATGCCCCTGCTGGGCCATTAAGCAAGGCCCTTAACCCTCAACTGCTTTTCTGTATAACTAAAATAACTGTAATCGCTGTGGATAAGGGCATCTGCAAATGTCAGAAATATTAATGCTAGAAGTCAGAGCACAGGGTCAGCCATGATACAGCACCCCTGAAGCACAGAGGGTAAAGAGCCTGGTGGCAGCTTGAGGATCCTAGGGTTTGAATCCCCAACCTTCCTATTAGTAACCCAGAGCCTTAACCACTGAACTGCCACTACCACTTTTCCAAACTATGAGACACCGTTTCTCAGCTCTGTAGGGAATCAACAACTGGTTGATGACCTGAATGAGTTTACTGCAGATTTGAAAATCCTGGTCTCACACATCATACCCTTTTCCAACCATCTCTCTACACAACCATCAACAGCTCCAGCAACCCCACCCTCCCGACTCCTGCACTTCGATCAGGGAAGAAGACGTGTCAGGTCTTCATGAAACAAAAGAGAAGGAAAGCACCAGTCCCACATGGTGTGTCACCAGTCTGTCTAAAAACCTGTCCAGACCAGCTAGCGTTTATCTTTTCACAGATCTTCAACAGGTCACTGGAGCTGTCCTGGCCTGCTTTAAACCCTCCACCATCATCCCTATCCCCCCCAAAAAAAATCAAAAATCAAAGAACATAATGACTACAGTCCTGTTGCCCTAATGTCTGTGGTATTAAATGTATGCCATTTGGCAGATGTCCTTATCCAGAGTGACTTACATTTATTGCATTTATACTGTACAAATGAGCAGCTCTGGGGATAAGGGCCTCGCTCAGGGGCCCAAGAGTGGAAGATTGGTGTGGCTGGGATATGAACGTGTGATCTTGAGCCAAAGGTCACACGTCAATAAAGATCTTTTTCTGTCTTCCTTTCTTAGAGTTCTTAGAGGTGGACATCCAACAATAGAGATTAATTTGTCTATTGCATATTATCTATTTTGTAAAGTCAGGTACTGATGTAGGTGAGTTGAGGAGGCCTGGGGTGCAGTCAGCAATCCAATATATGCCAAAGGTTTTAAATAAGGTTGAGGTAAGGGCTCTATAGTAGGACATCTGCCACTCCAACTCATCTAAATGATATGTTCATAGAGCTGGAATAATTTAATGCTACCACATCCAAAAACGTCCAATACAATTGTGCACTTCTGACTTTTTGAGGACAGCAAACCAAATGGCTGGAGAAAGTGAGTGTCCCAATACTTTTGCCCAAACAAAATTTGCTCAACAACACTTTTATTGCTGGTGTATTTGCTGTGTGTGTGTGTGTGTGTGTGTGTGTGTGTGTGTGTGTGTGTGTGTGTGTGTGTGCAGGGGAAAGGCGAGGAGTAGGGAGTGTCTAAAAATTAGTTTCCACTTGAATGTAGATATGAGTGTGTATTAATAAAGGAAGCTCATCTCCAAGCTCTTCGGCGTTGGTATCAGATTTGTCGCAAATGTGTGCAAAATGCTACGGCGTCTCGGAGCAAATTTAATGCCTGCCCTCTGGACGGATCGGTTTCCGACACAGAATTGCTGTTCTCAATCTGCCAATCTTTCAAACCGCAATAAATCTAACTGCAGGTGTTTGATGAATCTATTTGCACACCCGCACACACCGCCCTGTATGTTGTACATTTATCTAGAAACATCCCTCATTGCACATTTAGCAAGAGCAAAATGGACAGAATTATGCAGGGTTCTAACTTTCAAAGAGGGCTGCGAAGCCTGTCAGTGGTGGCTGTAATTGAAGTGAGAACAACTTGTTTTCGATTTATGCTCTAGAACAGTGGTCCACAACCCCCGGGCTGCCCGGTACCGGGCATCACAGAAAGAATACATACCTTACATTATTTCCGTTTTATTTATGATCTGATTCTGAACGGTTTTATTTTGGAAAATGACCGGATTCTCTCCGCCACATCTGTCTATGACTCATTCTTGATGCATGTCATGATGCCTCGGTCACATGTCTTACCTCCATCCTCTACCTTCTTAAAGGGGCTTCTCCGGCCGCTAACACATAATACATTACAGCTAAAGTGAAACCCCCAAGCGAGCAAAATGAACAAACAACAACACAGTGGATTTACGTTTATTATTATATTTAGAAAATACCAGTTTTTATGCCGGTCGTATCAATTTATTTTGTTGCATTTATCCGCCACACCTTAAAGGCCGGTCCGTGAAAATATTGCCTGACATTAAACCTGTCTGTGCCGGAAAAAAGGTTCGGTACCACTGCTCTAGAACATTAAACAGAAAAACCAATGGATAAAAAGGTTTTTTTTGTTGAATAAAATATAAAAAATATCTTGTGGTTCTAACAGTAATGACAAAAATCAGCTACAGGCTGGAAATGGTAACAGTAATTTTACCAAAATCGCATGACAATGGGACGTTTTATTCCTTCCATATTGAACTTTAGGACATTAGAAAGCCGTGACAACCACAGTTGCGAATTTTAGAATGAATGATCTTTGAAAGAAATATGAGTCGTGATGATAATACATAATGGATTAGCGGTCAGATTGAAGTATTTGCAGATATAATAAGTATTTAATAGAACAACTGGACATATTGCAAAAAATAAATAAATAAATAAATAAAAACCAGACAAATGAAAACGGCTGATATTTAATCCAGCATTGAAGAGAAACCTCTGCTCTCTCTCTGCTCGACAGTGTTCTGACTGGCCTGTTCGACACGATTAGTACTTTTCAGCAGATAACGGTTAATGAGGCAAAAACCACTGTGGTGCTATGATTAATTTAGCCGGTGAGTGAAAGATGAGTTAATTATGGTCCAATCTGCAGCTGTGTTCATCTCTCCGAGTCGAAGTCTTCTCCGCGAGGCGCTCGCGGCACACGTCCAGCTGAGCTCGCACGCGTCCGCGTTCACACTTAATTAGCTATTATCATGCAAAGACAGCCAGGCCCTTTTGTGAAAGCTTAGTAAACAAAAAAAGGGACACTTCAACCTGAATTGTGACATTAAAGAACAAACGGAAGCATGAAATAAGTGCCGAAGACTGACGGAAATACACTGGTCGGTTAGGAACAGTGCTCCAAATATCCTGAATATCCAAATGAGACCAGAAGATCTGCTGAACACACCATTTTTTTAGCCAGGAAGAACATTCTCGAGATTCATCCTGACCTCTAGGTGGAGTTTGCCTTCAATTGGAGACCACTCTGTGCAGCTGGGGATGGATATTCATCAAACGTTTAAAGATCCATGGAATTACTGAGCAACATGAGAACTTTGAGGACTGCAAAACAGTCTACTACAATGGCTCAAGACTACAGGTTGCAATGTAATAATAGTAATGATAGGCATTTAGTGCTAAGGATGAGGATGGGTTCTCTTTTGAGTCTGGATCCTCTCAAGGTTTGTGGTGATATGTGGTGGGCTTGAGAAGTGAGACCTTCCTTTTTTCATTGCTCGGATTACATTTACATGAACTTTTAAAGCATTTGGCCGACGTTCGTATCCAGAGCAATTACAACTGAGCAGTTAAAGGTTAAGGGCCTTGCTCAGGGGCCCAGCAGTGGCAGCTTGGTGGTGCTGGGATTTGAACTTGGGACTCACATCCTCTTGTCATCATTTCTAAATGTCATACATTTTTTAGGTACATTTAGCTGACTATAATTCATCCCCATATAACATCAGAATGAAGAGATTGAGGACACTGTGGCATGAAACCCCTTACTGGATTTTCATTTCATTTGTTTGTTTTAACATCTGCATCATGTCTATTTATGTCACCTCATCTGTTGTTACCTTTTTTATTTTTATTTTTTTAATTTTTTCCTGTAATCTACTGCGCCATCCTGCATTGACAAAATTGCGTCCTTGGAATGGAACAACTAACCTGAGTGTCTGAATAGCTAGAATTTATGAACATGGCTTTTTTTTTGTTATTTATGTTGATCTTGATTTCAGACTTTTGCTTTGTGTTTTGTTTGCTAAAGGAATTGATATAAAATAGACTTTATTTAGATTTTTTTTTAATTATTATTATTCTCAAAATTTAGAACCAAGATTTAATTATTTTCCTCTTTCGCCATATAAATGTCTAATAAATAAGCACAAAGTATACTGCATCCCTCGATTCAAAGTTTCACTCATCCTTTATTAGATCTCCGCATCTCAAGTCTTCTGGTTTACTCACAGTCAGTTTGGAATTTATTATCTTGCTGAAAATTCACCTACACTATCTTGTTATATGTTTTGTGGACACCTGACCATAAGATGGGTATGTGCTTCTTTAACATCCCATTCCACAATTATTCCCCATAATCCATTCTTCTGGGAAGATGTTCCACTAGATTTTGGAGAGTGTTTGTTAAGATTGGTGCTCATCCAGCTACAAGGGTATTAGTAAACTCAGGTACTGATGTAGGTTAGGTGAGGAGGCCTGGGATTCAGTCAGGTTTGGGTCTACTAGTTTAGAGGAAGGGAAAATGTCACGCCACCACATCCAACGGCATCCTATACAATTGTGTACCTCCAACTTTGTGGTAAATTTTTGGCCAAACACCACATACAGTATAGTTGGAAAAGTCAAAAATCCCAATACTTCTGTCTGTATAGAATAAATTTACATACTAAAACTAACATATAAAATAATTCTACAATGGTGTAGATTAAAAAAATATATAAATGTGTATCTGACTAATAAAAGAAAGCATATAAACAAGTCATCCGTTTAGATGTTTAGATGAAGCGCCATTTCTACTGCAACACGTTTGAAAAAATGAGTAAATAAGAGAGTGATGAAAGTGTTGCAGATGGAGGTGGAAAAAAGAGTTCGAGTTAAGAGCAGATGGTTACTTGTTTAATTACAGAAGGATCTGAGAGGCCCACCTGGATTAGCTATTAGAGTAACTCTCAGGAACACCAGCAGGGCTGACTTCCTTATTCACTGCATCATCAAACATAGTGCTGACTAAACAAGAGGTTCCTCCAAGGCCACCAAGTCTGGAGAGATTAAATTAACTTAAAAAAAAATGTAAAATAAAAAAAGACAGACATGTCTATGTATATGCCAGTGCCTGGAGGGATGTTGTAATTGAAACACACAAACACAACAAATTTTGATTTGAAGAAAAGACGGGGCCACCCAGTCCTCCAAGACCTTAAGTATAAAAGAAATTCCTAATTGGATTTTCTATTTCGGCTAAATTAATCCCATCCCCTAAATTCGATTTTTATTATAATTTTTTTTAATTGCAATTATTTTAGCCCTGCTCATCACAAACATCATATTTGCTGTGCAAGATACAAGTAAGATCCGATGTGTGTCATTATTCTTTGTACAATTTTTTTATTTGAGTCATTAAATGGTGTGAACAGAACAACAGGTTTGTGTGGCCAAAAATGAGTTAGCGATGGACTTAAAAAGATCCAAGTCTACACTGAACTTTGTATATATCCTTTGCTAGGACATGAAAGAGGTGAAATCCTATAGTTACCTTGTAGTGCATGTGGACAACAGTCTAGGTTGGACATGCTACACTGGAACAGTCCACAATAATGGACAATATTATGAAAGCTACATCAAGAAAGCTGGACAGGTCGCTGGGACCAATCTGGTCTTCCTGAAATCAATTTCTTAGGTGGAAATGCTGGCTAAAATATTGTTTTTCTCTTTTATACATCTGTCCAAATATCCAGACATCTAAAGCTCTACAGCTTTGCCCTTTGGCTCAGCTAGCATCTACTCATGTCCTGCAGATGAGTCAGCTAAGACTCAAATCACTTTTTCACTGCAATAAATTCCACCTGAAAATAAAGCAAAACCAACACACTCTTTCAAACCTATCAAACCATATTGTGCAGAGCCAGCTAAACTGCTGATCAAATCTATCACCACTCGTTGGATGTTTAATGCTGTCAGAAAAAAAAAAACTCACGCCAAACACTGCATATACGCCGTGTGTCTTTTTGTTTGTTTCCGTCATCAGTCCTGTGCCTTTCTTGGGTTTGATTTTTCCCCTTTGTTTCTGTTTTTCATTTCCGATTCCATTTTGGCCGGTTTATTAAAAGACCCCAAATTGCATTTACATCAGTCTCAATTTTCTTTACATGCCATATATATATATATATATATATATATATATATATATATATATATATATATATATATATATATATATATATATATATATAAAATAGTCTAATAACAAAAAAAAAAATCATGTGATACAAAGAGATTTATTGGTTTTACATCATGTCTTATGTATTCAATTATAAAGTGCATTTACTATGACAGTTCTCATAAACCAGAATATAATGTTAAATAAAACTTATGTGACAAACATGGCCTCGGGTTAGGCTTAGTTATAGCTTTATATATAATAAATAAATAAATAAAATAAACAAACAAACAAAAAAATTTATTACTCAATGGTTTTAAAGCAAACAGCAATCAAATGCAAAACCAATTACATTTATGGCAATGGGTAGACGCCCTTATCTACAGCGACTTACATCTATCGCATTCATACAACTGAGCAGCTATGGGGTTAAGGGCCTTGCTCAGGGGCCCAGGAATGGCTGTGTGGATAGGATTTAAAACACAACCTCCAGAGCCCAAATCCAATGACTTAATTACTAAGTTACCACCTACAGTACCAAAGACTCAGTGGACAGGAAATAAATAAATCTAATTGCTTACTGTTCTTTAGTAGCTTTTTTTAAGTGAACTATCTGACTTTTTTACTCAATACATTTTGTAAAATCATTTGTTCCTTTTTATTAAGGAGTGGATTAAAACGTAACGGGTCACGTGCTCTGTTTTGAACTGGTTTTGGTTTCCGCTTGGTGGTATATAAAACTTGCTTTCAGCTTCTCCCATCATGGTCGCCACAGCGGATCATCCGCATGTTTGATTTGGCACATGTTTTTATGCTGAATGCCCTTCCTAACGCAACCCTCCCCATTTATCCGGGCTTGGGACCAGCACTTAGAGTGGCTGGGGTGGGTTCCCTGACCGGGGATCGAACCTGGGCCACAGCGGTGAGAGCGCCGCATCCTAACCACTAGACCACCAGGGACCCTTGGTATCTACTTATCAAAACACAGTTCAGTGTCAGTTCAACAGAAAGCAGAACATTTTGAGAGGAATAAATGATCAAAGAAACTCCTACTATTTTTTTTTTATATAGTAAAAAATACGGTTTTGGGCTCATGATCATTTTAATATATATCAATCAGTGTTTGAGTCATTAATGTTATTCTATTAATAGATTGGTGTGCTGAGAGTCACATTGGAGTCTTTTTACATCAACTGAGTTGATTAAGCAAAGAGCCTTGTGACAAAAATAATAATTAGACATTACAGCCAGCACTTTGGATACCTTTACTCATGTGAAAGTTTAAAGGGAACTAAGTGGTTTGTGTACTTCGTCCACCACTGCAATTAATATACATATTTAGTACCATTATAGCATAAGCACCACAGGAACGTACCTCCCCAGCAACTCCCACCCTGCTGTACCTCCTCACATCCTCATAGGTTCATTATGTAAAAAATTATTCCTCTTTTGTTTTGAGTTATCAATAATTAAACCTGCAGTTTTCCTCCTATGTTCCTGCCTAAGCTACATGAATCATCTGCCAGCTTACATTCATTCGTACTTAAAATTTTAATTCATGAAGCTTATTTTTTTTTTCAGCAAAGACAGAGATTATTGATGAAAAACAAAAATGACAGATTAGGACACACGCCAAAAACGCGCTCAAAGTCAAAAGCACTGCAGGGTTTTACTTATTTGCTTTAACACAATTTAACCAACCATCAGCTAATTATCAAACTCCCCATGAGATCAGTCAGCGGGGATTTTTCTCCAAGAACGCACCAACCGCAATTGAGGGATGGGCTCTCCTCTGGTTTGTGCTCATCATGATCTGAATCCAGCAATCAATACGCTGCCAAAACAGAACCTCAATACACCACAATGTTGTATGAACAGCACAGATAGACCTCTTGACCTAAAACGCTTTTTCAATAATATTAACACGTTTCGAACTTTTCCTCCCTTTTTCGGTGCTCTTGTACACGTACAGCTATCAAGAACAGAAGCGAGTTCTGCCATCCTCACTTCAAGATGACATTTCCTCGTTACTCTAAGCGAGCACCCAGTCGAGTATTCGACAGCCGCAGCCAGTACAGCCCTGTCAAGAAAACAGCTCTAAGGTATCAGAAGAAACAGATGCCCCTATCTTCTTTGAAAAACGCCATGGTTTGTTTCATCTGGATCGCTCTCTGTCTTTCTCACCATTTCATTCCTTTTTTCTTTCTGTCAACGTTTCACTGCAATGTCATTGTTCAGGACTGGAACAGGAACGACAGAGGGAGCTTTGCTAATCTGTGCATATCAGCTATAACAAGAACAAGCTGCTAAATCATGATCTTCATGGTACCATGGGGATGATCCTGAAATATTTCAGGAGCATATCGCAGAAAAGCAGTCCATCGCAGAACACAGAGTCGGACTTGTATCTTAGGGTCATTTTGCATCATCTTAGGGCCTTGCTCAAGCACACAACATCAGTGGTAGATGAAGTACACAAATCATGTAGTTGAGTTGAAATAGAGGGAAATACATTTTCACTTAGAAAAGTACCAAAATATTTGCTCTAAATGTACCTAAGGATCCAAAGTATTAAAATATATTCTGGCTATAAAACGTTCTTTCGGCTTCTCTTATTAGGGTTCGCCACAGCGGATCATCCGCATGTTTGATTTGGCACATGTTTTTACGCTGTATGCCCCTCCTAACGCAACCCTTCCCATTTATCCGGGCTTGGGGCCGGCACTAAGGCTTGTGCAACCCTAATGGCTGGGGTTGGTTTCCTGACTGGGGATCGAACCCGGGCCGCAGCAGTGAGAGTGCCACATTCTAACCACAAGACCTATGGCTATACTGTCCTATAAATTGAATGATATTAATGAGCCCAAAACCTATATATATATATATATATATATATATATATATATATATATATATATATATATATATATATATATATACAGTGAGGAAAATAAGTATTTGAACACCCTTCTATTTTGCAAGTTCCCCCACTTAGAAATCATGGAGGGGTCTGAAATTGTCATCGTAGGTGCATGTCCACTGTGAGAGACATAATCTAAAAAAAAAAATCCAGAAATCACAATATATGATTTTTAAACTATTTCTTTGTATGATACAGCTGCAAATAAGTATTTGAACACCTGTCTATCAGCTAGAATTCTGACCCTCAAAGACCTGTTAGTCTGCCTTTAAAATGTCCACCTCCACTACATTTATTATCCTAAATTAGATGCACCTGTTTAAGGTCGTTAGCTGCATAAAGACACCTGTACACCCCATACAATCAGTAAGAATCCAACTACTAACATGGCCAAGACCAAAGAGCTGTCCAAAGACACTAGAGACAAAATTGTACACCTCCACAAGGCTGGAAAGGCTACGGGGAAATTGCCAAGCAGCTCGGTAAAAAAAGGTCCACTGTTGGAGCAATCATTAGGAAATGGAAGAAGCTAAACATGACTGTCAATCTCCCTCGGACTGGGGCTCCATGCAAGATATCACCTCGTGGGGTCTCAATGATCCTAAGGAAGGTGAGAAATCAACCCAGAACTACACGGTAGGAGCTGGTCAATGACCTGAAAAGAGCTGAGACCACCGTTTCCAAGGTTACTGTTGGTAATATACTAAGACGTCATGGTTTGAAATCATGCATGGCATGGAAGGTTCCCCTGCTTAAACCAGCATATGTCCAGGCACGTCTTAAGTTTGCCAATGACCATTTGGATGATCCAGAGGAGTCATGGGAGAAAGTCATGTGGTCAGATGCGAC
The DNA here is from genome assembly GCF_946808225.1 of Silurus aristotelis. NCBI lineage: Eukaryota > Metazoa > Chordata > Actinopteri > Siluriformes > Siluridae > Silurus > Silurus aristotelis. Next base: position 5,448,629 of record NC_139577.1, on the reverse strand, counting down.
CAAAATAGAACTTTTGGGTCATAATTTCACTAAACGTGTTTGGATGAAGAAGAATGATGAGTACCATCCCAAGAACACCATCCCTACTGTGAAGCATGGGGGTGGTAGCATCATGCTTTGGGGGTGTTTTTCTGCACATGGGACAGGGCGACTGCACTGTATTAAGGAGAGGATGACCGGGGCCATGTATTGCGAGATTTTGGGGAACAACCTCCTTCCCTCAGTTAGAGTATTGAAGATGGGTCAAGGCTGGGTCTTCCAACGTGACAATGACCCAAAGCACACAGCCAGGATAACCAAGGAGTGGCTCTGTAAGAAGCATATCAAGGTTCTGGCGTGGCCTAGCCAGTCTCCAGACCTAAACCCAATAGAGAATCTTTGGGGGGAGCTCAAACTCCGTGTTTCTCAGCGACAGGCCAGAAACCTGACTGATCTAGAGAAGATCTGTGTGGAGGAGTGGGCCAAAATCCCTCCTGCAGTGTGTGCAAACCTGGTGAAAAACTACAGGAAACGTTTGACCTCAAACAAATGCTACTGTACCAAATATTAGCATTGACTTTCTCAGGTGTTCAAATACTTATTTGCAGCTGTATCATACAAATAAATAGTTTAAAAATCATACATTGTGATTTCTGGATTTTTTTTTTAGATTATGTCTCTCACAGTGGACATGCACCTACGATGACAATTTCAGACCACTCCATGATTTCTAAGTGGGAGAACTTGCAAAATAGCAGGGTGTTCAAATACTTATTTTCCTCACTGTATATAAACATTCATGAGCCCAAACCTTCCATTTCACATAAGACCACAGTGTTGTGGTGAGTTAGAGGAGTTTCTTCCACCATTTTTTACTCTGGCTGCTGTTAAACTGACACTAAATTGTATATGTTCGTACTAAGTAGATACCAATGCCCAAAAATAGGTGTGCCAAGCTCGTAGAATCATGCTAGAAAAAGACTTGAGGCTGTAATTGGTGCCAAAGGTGCTTCAACAAAGTATTAAACAAAGGCTGTGAATACTTGACGTTGTCATTATGTTATTATAACGAATTGAATCCATTTTAGAATAAGGCTGTACCACGTGCAGAAAGTGAAGCGCTGTGAATACTGGATGCACTGTAAGAAAACCTCAGCTATTTTTGTGTAAGACTTCTAAAACTGTACGATTACTATACTGTTACCTGCACGGCTACGGCACACCACTAATGACCGAAAGTTGGTGGTTTTAATCCCAGGACTGCTGTTAAACCATTGTTGTTCCCTTAACGTCCAAACCCACTCGGTTGTGTGGTTCGAAGCTAAAATGGTGGATTTGTCCTTGAGGAACGAGGCATTTTAAAGGCGGCACTGGTAAGATCATGCATTATTGAGAAGCCATTGCTTGGGGCAAGAGAGCTGACCAGCAAGACCCAGAGAGGGAGAGAGAAAACCATAAAAGAATACAGCACACACACACACACACACACATCTGGAGGGCTAAGCTTTTCACACAAAGATAGAGATTTCTGTATTCAGCCAAAGCATTGAGGCTACATGCAGGCCAACACTTTAGCCTACTGCGCTGTCAAATCTGTGATCGCATTATCTCACTATAATGGAAGCACCATTTTGCTTTAGTGAAGCAGTATGGTTTAGATGCATGGAAAATTCCAACATTCCCGAAAAAAACCCCACAAACAACAATTTATGAATGAAAGGAACGCCATTGTCTTTCATCGGCTATTGATATGATCCTTCCAGGCAGTTTTATACAAATAGATTAGCGAGAGCTAGAAAATCATTCCAATATTTAAGCAACAGCAGTGTAGCTTTAGGTATAACTCATATGCATGCACCTGAACGGATAGCCCTCCCGGATTCCAGCACAGACTGGATTCATTTTGCTGTCGATAAATATGCATGTCTTTATACCACATCCATCACTTCATTTAGCTGGCAGGATTGCTCGGAGTAAGAGCCATCATGTCCTATTTCACGCTAGATCGAGAAGGAAAGGGTTCGGCTATATCGGCCTCAAAAAAGAACACAGGAAATTACTGTATATGAAAAGAGACATAAAGCAAATAGGCTCCCAGGAGAACCTTTAGCTGTTTTTTTAAACAATCATTTAATAAACAAGCAAACCAAATCTTCCCAGTACTTCCATGCATTATATTTAGAATTTAGATTCAGAGCTTTCTATGGAAATCTTGCCAAATGTGTACTGTATACGTACACATACGGCGCTTCATACACAATCTGGTACTGTCTCAATACTATAATGGTTTAACCAGTCAAGGCTAGAACTAATGCCTTACACAAGTAATCTTCACAAAGTAAATAAATAAAAAACTAAATAAACTAGGTTCTTGGCCAGGAGTCAAACAAGGGGCTTAGAAGCTTATTAGAAGCTAAGAAGATTCTTTTTCTACAGTCCCTGTGGATTTGTCCACAAAAAAGAGATGGAAACAGTGATGTGATTGAAGTGTTTGGCTTTTCTTTTTATATATAAAATAGGAACTGAAAGCTCTCAATACTGGTTTTAATCCACCACCCACAAACCCAAGCAGAATGTTCAAGGGATGGGTATTAAGCCCAGCTTTGTTTCAAGCTCAGGATCTAGATTGCTGGAATGCTGGATGAGGACAACTGACTAAAACATAGACAAAGAAATACGGGTCTCATACAAAGTTCATCTTTCTCATGAATCAGCAATTTAGTCCTGCAGTTCTTTCACATCCTTCTGGGGGTTAAAGTCGCAAGTTAGCAAGGTTTGTCCACACTTGTCCAAATCTTCCAGCTCCTCATGAGGGGTGTCTAGACATTCCCAAGCCAACTGTGAGATAAAATCTTGCCAGCAGGTCTGGTATCCGCCCCAAGCTTTAGGTCCAGCAGATTCTGCTTGATACAGTCATGAGCTTCGGATAATGATCGAGCAAAAAATGGCTTGGAAATGAGGTTTCTCTGCAGGGTTACAGCTAATTAAGATGGTCTGTGCACTTTGCAAGGATGCCCCTGGCTTGGTTTCTGTTGGAATTGATTAAAAAAAATACATACCAAGAGAAGTTTAATGGAAGAAAAATGATTTCTTAATCACACAGTGACAAAGTTTCAAGAGAAAGATGACAAAAAAATACTTTTATTAGCTGTTTGCAAACCGATTATGTAATTGTCACAGAATGACCTTAAATCCAGTGAGTTCTGCACTTCAGGATATTCATAATTATTCTTTCATAACAACTAGCAATGCAAATGGAGATACATCCATGTTATGCCCTCCGCTTTGAAGTGCAACATACATTTAACATACTGTATATAACAGAGGTCAGAACCCAGGCAGGGATGTGCATCATCATTAGCAACAAGGCAAACATGCAAACCATTAAATCATTAGAATACATTACGGATGTGCATCTCCATAACTGAAGCCGATGTTGTGATACGTCATTTTCACCTAGCAGCAGTGGTCAATCTACATATCAAATATTGGTCACAAATTAAAAGTATAGCGCAACTAAAAATAATAATATATTTGTAACGCTTATAGTTTTTATGCTAGGGTATCTGCGAGAGTGAAAAAGAAAGTTTATAGGACTGTGGTGAGACCTGCGATGTTGAATGTTTTAGAGACAGTGGCATTATGTAAAAGACAGGAGACGGAGCTGGAGGTAGCAGAGCTGAAGATGTTGAGGTTTTCGTTGGGAGTGACGACGATGGACAGGATTAGAATTTAGTTTATTAGAGGGACCATGTGCATGTAGGACGTTTTGGAGACAAGGTGAGGGAGGCGAGATTGAGATGGTTTGGACATGTGCAGAGGAGGGACATGGGGTATATCGGTAGGAGAATGTTGAGGATGAAACCACCAGGAAGGAGGAAAAGTGGAAGGCCAAGGATGAGGTTTATGGATGTGGTGAGGGAAGACATGCAGTTAGTTGGGTTAAAAGAGGCAGATGTCGAGGACAGGGGGGGGTCTGGAGACGGATGATCCGCTGTAGTGACCCCTGATGGGAGAAGCCAAAAAAGAAGAAGACATGGTTTTTATGCTAGCTTTACTGTTCTTACCTTGCCATGTTCATGGGGTTCTTGACTTTGTTCTGCAGATCGGTTTATCACCACTGCAGTTAAGACACCGACAAGGAGCACGGGAGATCACAACACTTGGTTTATTGAACATCAGAGGTGAAACTCATACATTAGCCACAGCGGATTAAACAGATTGTTCTTTCACATGCTTCCAAATCACGGGGCACTGTTCTTACAGTATTATCTCCAAATCTTATTTCAAGTTGTAGTTCACCCTTTAAAACCTTCAATTTCACTTCCTACGTATTAATAAATCATTTTTTACAAATGCAAATATAAAAAAAAAACGATGCATCATCATAAAAATGACAACTTGTATCCGAAACTTTTAAATGAATGAATCACGTCGTAAACTTTTATGCCGATGCGCCGATGCAAATCAGTGAATCTTACCATAACTAAATTACAAGAGTAGAACCTGCGTATAGACAGAAAATACGGTTCAGTAAGACTGCACAGTGAGCCATGACCCACAGGATTGACCAGAACATTGGTGACACAAGGACTGCGACAAAAACAGGTAAAAAATGTGGTAGCTTGAAAGACATTATCAGTGACATGGGGGTCTCAACACACTGCTGTAACGCCTTTCAGAATCCCGGTTGGTGACTCATCATGAGAAGGTTTGAAACACTGCTCACAGAAGAAGTGGGCAGACACACTTAACAAAACCCGCTCACTGAGTCACCTATGTAAGATGCAACCTCTAGTTGAGTGAATCCACTGAATCCTACACTCCTCTAAACCCACTCGCAGGTCTTTTTTAACCCACCGGTCTGCATGCTTCTTTACCACTATCCATCCTTCCAAGTCTGAAATAAAAGCTCCCTAAGGAATTAAATGGCTATTTCCGTCCGCATTAAAGCTCGCCTCAGAAACGCTAGCGCATCCGAGCACACACAACAAAACAATTTGAATAAATAATACGAACAATGAAAACGCTTTATGGCCTAATAAAAGTTACTGGATGCCGCTGTTGTCTACTTATAGCTTTGTGGACATTTTCAGAACCTGCTTTTATACACATAAAAACAAAAGGTATTAAAACATAATAGTTGTTACTGTCTTCACTCCTAATAGCAATTACTATTATTCAAGATTAACATGTTCTATTTAGTGTTCTGTAATGTCAATGGAAATAAACTGATTTCTGTAATACACACCTACGTCTAAACAGTTATTTCCTTATCAAGCTCATCATTTTGATGCCATGTGATTGTAGAATTCAGTGGTAGCATTCGCTAGCTAGATTTTGTTTGTGTGTTTGAATTGGTTGTTCTCAGCCAGAAAAGGTCAAGTGTAATCGCCATTTATTTAAAGTGGCATTTATTTAAACCAACAATCCCCAGCTTCGTTGTTTTGATCAGTTTACTAGACAAAGGGTTACAAATTTACAGGCTAGCGTTCACCTGGATGACCCCTGACACAAAGCCAAAGCAACCACTACTGAAAATACAGGCACCAATTTAATATCCTGTCCCCTTGTCCAGTGGTCGAATTGAGTGGGGGCTGGGGGGGATCCAGAACCCCTATAAGACATTAGGGATCCCCCATGACAAGTGAAAAATAGACTTGGGGGGGGGGGGGGGGTCCCCAATATTATTTTAGTAAAAAATATATGAATTACACACAACAACTGGGGACTCCCATAAGACTTGACTCAATTCAAGCACTACCCTCGTCCCATCCTTTGCCACCAATCAATGTTCCAAAGGAATTTGGACAATCCAAAGTCAATAAAGTTTAAAGAAAACCTGCCATTAAGAGTTCCTCCCACCACACATTAAAAGATTTCCATTTAGCACCAAAGCAAACGGGATTAAACACTGGATTCCATGTTTGCAATATTTTGCCGTTTTTTTTCTTTAACCGCACCTCATAATTGTGCTCAAACACACTTCGGTAATGAGGAGGCGACAAGCAGCTGCTTCTCATAATCTTTTCTAGGTAGCGCGAAGCAAGGCATAGCTACGGGGGCGATTCCTGGTTACGTCAGCATCCGTATCATTCCTTTCAAACAGATTCCTTACAAATCCCTGTGTGGAGAGCAATACCTATCAGACACTCGTCATCTTTGTGTAATTCCTCTCTGCTTTTATGTTTGTATGTAACTTGTGCGGCAGTCTCAATATTTATAATATGTCTAGACAGACTCAAAGCAACGGGTATCTGGGAAGTGACTTCAATATGAACGTCTTTATCTGTAAAGCCGACACGAAACGGGTGCTCTCCTCGTTTTCTGAAACATTATGTCTCTTCTTCTATGATGTTTTTTAGTCCGACACTCCCTGTGTGGGAGGCGTGGCCTCTTAGCTTCTGTATTGCGTTTCATCATAATGCAGCAAAACAGCTTGAAATGGATCTTATCAAATCTTTCGGGCGAAAATGACTGTAAAATGTCACCATTGTGCAAGTTTGGTTCACGTTTATGGATTTCTCTTGACTCCCTTATTAGTCAATATTTGAGTCAAATATTATATATATATATATATATATATATATATATATATATATATATATAAAATATAATAATAAAATAATTGTACTTTTATATTAAGTTTGTATAAATGTTCTTTTTTATTTTCTTTAGTTTTCTTATTCAGTGTTTAAATATACAATGTCGTATTAGATATTTAAGAACTTTTGCTTATGCTCAATTCATTTACATAAACATTAATAAAGTACTATAATTAATCTGTTTCTTTTTGATACAGCACTTGACAATAACATCTGTAAAAAGTAATGAAAAGACAGTTCTTTGTTAATATATTATTATTATCATCATTATTAATATAACATTAAATATACATGAATATAAATTATTTAACATAAAATAATGAAATTAAATATAATAATAATAATAAAAAAAAACAATTCAAATGTATATAAAATAAATAAAATAATTTTTTTCAATATTTCAAATAATAATAATTCTTAATGTAAATAAAAGTTATACTTCAAATAATACAATAATTAAAATGTGGTATCAGAATCTGCCTACTGGTAATATCTTCCCTACACCAGATTGTTGCTCATGATTTAACACACACTGCATCATTTCAGAAGAACAATTAATCGCCCCCTACCCCCACCCCCTAATATACACAATGCAATACATCCAGATGCACCATTGCCATCTGTCTTCTAAAGACACTGCATTCTGATTTATTGTAATTCACACAAGAACACACTGATGGTGACAAAACACCATGTCGCTTTTGAGATGCGAAAACATCTGGTTAAATATGATTGGATATATATTGAACAAGATGTGGCAAATAAATGAAGTAATAAACAAACACCATCTGGCTTAACTGGCATGACTAAATCATGTCTAACTGGCCATATCACACATTCCAGATGAAAAGAAGAAAGTAATTAACTTTTGCTAAATAATTACTGTGCATCCGTAAATATATGCTGTGTTCATACTCAGGGTGAAGTGCAATGCACGTGTGTGTGCTGAGAGTTGGTGAGTGGGTGGCATTCTGAGCAGTATACATGCTAGATTTTAGACACCAAACAAGAGAAGATGCTATTAAAATATTCTCCACAGTGTCACGTTGATTCAGTTTCAACACTTCATCACCCCTGTGTTTACCGGAGGTTATTCTTTTAAAGCTTAACCTTTATTTTTTGACCTCCTTTGCCTGAATGATGAATGAATCCCTGGATGCCTTGCAGTGATATAAAGTATTTGAGTAAATGTACATACTGTACTGAAATAATGTTTTGGCTACTTTCTAGTTGTATTGAGTATCAAAGATATAAGCAAAACTCTTTACTGAACTACAGTTATGATTCAATATATGTACTTGTTAATCTACTATATTTTAATTGCCGATGACCGTTACTAATTACATTTTGCACCTCTGCTGAACATGAAGGCTCGACACTCCCCTACCCGCATCTGATGCCTGTGAGTGACTTTTAAGCACCGTTGGCCTCATTTACAGTCCAAAAAGAGCTCGAATCAATTCCAAAAACTTTGAGAACCAGCTTTTGTTGAAGCTTAATTAAAAGATCGCCCCTCTCTGAGACTGAAAGGCACATCACATCACAGTTAGCTCTGAATATTTGGTTTTACCTTAACTAAAATGAATTACGTTCCTTTTATTTGTCCATTAAATACTAATGGGTTTTCTACTTTTTTACATGATACTGTCATTTTATTTGTTAATTGTAGATATGTGCTTGTAAATAGTCTGTTTGCACTAGGTTGCACCTTAGCTCTATGTTCTGCATGAAGCTCTATGTTGGGTGATGTAGCTCCATGTTGGGTGATGTGGCTCCATGTTGGGTGATGTGGCTCCATGTTGGGTGATGTGGCTCCATGTTGGGTGATGTGGCTCCATGTTGGGTGATGTGGCTCCATGTTGGGTGATGTAGCTCCATGTTGGGTGATGTAGCTCCATGTTGGGAGATGTAGCTCTATGTTGGGTGATGTGGCTCTATGTTGTTTTATGTAGCACCAGGGTTCTAGAGAAACATCTCATTTCACTGTGTACTGCATCAGCTACTGTATATATGTTTGAAATGACAGTAAAAGCTGCTTGACTTGACTTGAGAACCCTTTTTTGAAAGATTGCTTTATTACTTGGTCTTTTTTTGACCGACTTGTTTGATATTTGTGACGTTCTGGCATGTGGAAGAGGCTGCTTTGTTGATGGATACAACCTCACAAATCAATTGTTTTTGGACTTGTTTGGAATTGTTTTTGAGGACTAATGGATCTTTGAACCTACGTTCAATATGAGTCAGATACTCAAGTACTGTTCAAATCAACTACTCTTGAGTTTTACTCAAGTCCTATTGACATTGGTGAGTTTAACTTGTAATGGAGTAGGTTTTGGATTAAGGTATGTATACAGGTCCGAAAGGTGGACCTTTAGGTCTGAATTGGTCATTTTTTTTCCCACCAATTTTTACATTTTTTACATTGCAAATCGCCACCCCAAAAGCTTGACGTCAGCACACCCCAAGCACACAAGATCTAACAATCAGAGAGTGCTAACTCTGGTAAACATAACGTCACTAACTGAATTTTAAATTGGAAAGATAGCCATTGGAGAAAAATATACCTGTTACACCAGTCTTCTTTTAAAAGTCAACTAACCATTTCCAGATTTTATTCTATATATGTTATGCAATGGTATGCAATTTAGAACCTGACCTTGCCAGTTTAAAAGCAATGGGAAAGATTTCCGAGAGGAAGCAACCCTTGTATGATTGAGGACAGCAAGAAAATTGGTCGGCCAAAGATTTGCCTTGAGAAACTGCTCACGGGGGCCTTAACATGTTTGGAGAAGAGTTTAAGAATGCATGCATCTCAAGAATCATGGGTACAGCTTATCTTGGATTTAACATTTCCCTCTCTTGATCACAGTTCAATGGTAATTTCACGCATTCAATTGTACTAAATATTTTATCCCGTTTAGATTCACAAGGGATCCAGAGCCTATTCTGGGAAAGGCAATCCATCACAAGGCACCTGAAACTCATTTATGCCTAGAGCCAGTCTATGGCAGCTAATCCAGCTTTAGCGGTGTGGGAGGAGGAAAAAAATGCAATCTAGGAATATACCCTGGATGAGACATCAGTCCAGCTCCTGGCACCAGGTACAATTTAGCTACAATTATGTTTCTGAGAGGTCTGAAGAAATTGGTGAACCCATTGTAAACCCATGCAGATATAGGGGACCATGTAAAATGCTGCAAGGACAGTAACCGGAGCTCAGGATCAAACTGGGAACTCTGGAGCTGTGAGCTGTGACTAACTTTTTAAATAACTTTGATATTACTACTAACTCCGAATCTGATCTCTTCGGCATATCTATTTTAATAGATGCAGTATGCAGTTAGCATTATCTTGCTCAAAAAGACAATCCCTTAAAAAATACATTTTCTGGATGTAAGCATTTGTTGTTCTAAGACCTATATTTACTGTTTTAGCATTGATAGAGCCTTTCAAAATGTATAATCAGCCAACCCTATATGCACCAATGCACTCCCATACCACAAGAGATGCAGCTTTTTAAACTGAGTGCTGATAAGCCAGATGGTCCCTCTCCTCTTTAGTCCGGAGGATGTGGTGTCGATGGATTAAAAAAAAACCTAAATAAAATCTTGCAGCAAGTAATTTGATGTAGGTTGCATTGAAGATTTCTGAATCTTGGTGGTAGCAGACATTATACCCCTTCCAGAAAATATACAAATATTTATGTTTAATATTCTTACCAGTCCCTTGCTTATAGGTCTCTTGGTAGCTTTTATACCTTAGGTGGCTGCTTGTAAATAGAAACGCTAGAAACGTATTCATATGAAATCCTTCAGGCTTTCATGAATTGGCAAGATCCAGTCCGAATTACGTATACATACAAATCTGCATGAGAAACGGACAGTTGAATGCTTTAGGTTACTTGAAATGACTGGGGTAGTGGTTGTTTTTTCCCTTATGATTAAAACACTTACTCTGGACAAAATTTCTGCTAAACATCTAAAGATTATGGTCAAATCTATGGCTCGTCCACATGGTATGACTCCTAACACTACCATGCTCAATCACGTCCTCTAATCCCATGTTTTCCTCACTAACACTTCGTCTTGGATTTATTTTATTGCTGTGTTGTTTGCTTCCTTCCCCTGAATGGCTGTTTATTTCTTGGTAGAGAGATGGTCAAAACTGTTTGGAGCTAAAATAAAGACAGTGAACAAAAAGTAATAAACCCAGAACAAATGTTCCAGTGTCGGTTCCAAGAGTTCGACCGAGCATCTGATGTCTATCTGGGGTTCAGATATAAGTGGATGGTCTCATTACAATTGAATAATTAAATCGCAAATAATCACAGATTCCAAATGTGCCTTGGCTGCATCGTTGTTGCTGAGTGGCATTTGGGGGAAAAATATCTATTCTTTCACGGAGTAAGAATTCATTCAGGAATTAATTAAGTGCTATCCAACATGCTTGAGGATCTGGCATCTAGAATAAGAATTTTCTTTTTTTTTTCTTTTTTTTATGAAGAGTACCTGAATTTGTTGAGGTGTAGTTAGTTTTTGTTTATAGTGTTCTGGATTAGAAACCAACATGGCAGAAAAAGGGGCTGTAACAGCTCATTTAAAGACTAACAACTAAAAAAAAAAAAAAACATTCTATTTGGTGGACACCCTAAGCTAAATGATACATGGTGTCCTGAGATGGACTGGTGTCCTGGGCAAAGTGTGTCGTCCAGTGTCCTTTCGGTGCTAAACCAGTACATTTGAATGCTGATGATGTAGCCTGTCTTTGTCCTGCAAGCTTCAAACCTTCATATAAAGCCTTCTGTATTAGAGGAAAACCAGCTGTCATCCAGCTACTTTGAACAGATGGGTCATCTGTTTTAAAATGGAAGAGAGCAAATAAAAATCTCCCCTTTTTCCTAAGGCACTGGCTTATTCAACTGCAGCCAGTCTGTTTCATTTCAATGTGGCATTTCATACGCTGATGACTTCTATGAGAGCTCGCCAGTTGATGATAACTGATTAATTGTATGACGCCCAGTATTGGCTTTCTTCTAATTGAAGTAACTATTCCACATTATACTGGCTTTTATGCATATGTATTATATAATTTCTCTATTCCAATTCTATATAGAAGTAGATTTGAGGTGGAGTAGGGTAATTTGGAATGTAAGTGTGAGCTTGATTGCATGCACAGCCATTAAAATTATTGAAAGTGCTGCCAGCTCGAGTCACTCAAATATTGATTACATTTTTATTTCCACACTCTTGGCAAAAAGGATTTCCATTCCGCATGTATTGGCAGCACCATTCGAAAAGCCCTGCTGCAGAGCCCATAAACAATATTTTAAACTGGATTAGATGGCATTGTGAAATGCTCCATTTACTTTATACGCAGGTCCTGTGCTCAAAACCCAAGACACTGCATTAAGCAGTTTATCCAGTTGATTACATATGGCAGGGATATCGCATACTATTCAGATCATGACGCTTTCGGAAACAATCACCTTCACAATCGCTTGAGCGGTGCGACGAGAACCTGTCAGGACATTCGAATCTGAGAAACAGGCCATGAAGGAGGCATGTTTCCGAGGCCGTCAAATAAAAAAGGATGAGTAATGGACGTGCTCAGACGGTCAGCATTGTATGCCTGGCCATCACAGCATGAAGGTAAGCTTAAGCTCCTGCTGAGAATTATGTGCAAGTGTCTGTGGACCATTTAACAATGAAGCTGAAATGATGCACTCTGCTTTTCACTCAGTGGCAAGCAGAACTGCAGCAAATGGAGTGCTATGTTTGCTATGATGAAATGAAATTGGGGTGCAATATATATTTTTGCCCTTTCTGCTTGAAATGATTCCTCTTATAAGAGTAGAATTTTATATACAGTATATATATATATATATATATATATATATATATATATATATATATATATATATATATATATATATATATATATATATATATATGATTTCTAATAAGCAGACATTTATTAATTCAAATTCATTTTTTTTCCCTTGGTATTTTTCTCTTCATTTTGCTCTCCCTCTCCTGCCACTTAGTACTTTAGGATTAGCTTTAATTAACATTAATAATTTATATATAACATTATTATTATTATAATTATTATAATTAACATAAAAAAGTGCAAATATACATACAAATATTATTTGTAATAAAAAAATAAAATATCTTCCTTTTGCGCTTTTTTTTCCCCCTTTCTTCAAAGTACAAAAACTAGGTTTTTCTTCCTACCTTTCTTGACTGTACACAAACTGGTTTGTCCTTCCTTCCTTCCTTCCTTCCTTCCTTCAGTTAACAAAAACTCTTCCTTCTTTCTTTCTTTCTTTCTTTCTTTCTTTCTTTCTTTCTTTCTTTCTTTCTTTCTTTCTTTCTTTCTTTCTTTCTTTCTTTCTTTTTTTTTCTTTCTTTCCTTCCTTCTTTCCTTCCTTCCTTCCTTCCCTCCTTTCTTCAGTTTACAAAAACTAATTTTTCCTTACTTCCTTTAGTTTACAAAAACTCTTCCTTCCTTCCTTCCTTCCTTCCTTCCTTCCTTCCTTCCTTCCTTCAGTTTACAAAAACTCTTCCTTCCTTCCTTCCTTCCTTCCTTCCTTCCTTCCTTCCTTCCTTCCTTCCTTCCTTCCTTCCTTCCTTCAGTTTACAAAAACTCTTCCTTCCTTCCTTCCTTCCTTCCTTCCTTCTTTCTTTCTTTCTTTCCTTTCTTCCTTCCTTCCTTCCTTCCTTCCTTTTTTCCTTCCTATCTTCCTTCCTTCCTTCCTTTCTTCAGTTTACAAAAAACCTTTTTTTCTTACTTCCTTCAGTTTACAAAAACTCTTCCTTTCTTCCTTCCTTCCTTCAGTTTACAAAAACTAATTTTCCCTCCCTTCCTTCCTTCCTTCCTTCCTTCAGTTTACAAAAACTAATTTTTCCTTCCTTCCTTCCTTCCTTCCTTCCTTCCTTCCTTCCTTCCTTCCTTCCTTCCTTCCTTCCTTCCTTCCTTCCTTCCGCCAGAGGATTGAAAGAGGACACTGAAAGTGTTTAACGAAATCACCACTGTGCGATCGTCATCAGGGCCAGACGCTGTTTAAGCCATCGCTTGTTCTCATTTTGCACTAACTGAGTCATACAAAGGCCAAAGAGGCCATCATTAGCCCTGTGTGTTTCAGTCCAAAGAGTTCAGAATGGCTTAATGAATTAGCATTAGCTGCTAGATTGGTTTCCATGTGTTGACTGTTAAAAATGATGATGGATTGATGCGGCATCATTAACGGGGACCTTGTTTGGGCGTGAGTGAGTGTGTGTGTGTGTGGGGGGGGTTCGGGGGCATTTGAGGATATAAACACAGAGAATTTTACAAGGGTATGTGTTTTGAAGTGAGATTGTGCAGCAAATGAGCCAAAAGCTGCTTTTTTATACTCAAACGCAGTATGCAGTGAATCTTTTGACACAGCTTACACATGACACTGTAGCATATTTTTTTTGCCAAATCAAATGCCAGATTTCAGTTTTTACTGTACATGTACTCTGAATGACAGCAAATTTATCGCATTCATCCTTCTAAATTGCTGTAAGCTATCTTCACTTTATATAAGCGGTCATATTAAGACTCAAAAATTTTACTTTATTAGTAGTGTGTGCGGCGCACAAAAAAGCTGGGGGGGTAAAAAAATACAGGAAGGGGATATGTCACATATCAACGCCCAGCATAGAGAGTTGCACTATGGTGATATAGTGATGTCACGTGACATCACATCAAGCCACGCCCCCACCATTAGCCTGAATAGGCTAAAAAATGTTTGGAAACGGGCGTGCGATATGTCAAAACACTTGGCACGGTGGGGGAGTTGAACTCCGATTGAATTTTGCTTGTCACTTGACGTCATAGGCCACGCCCACCGCGCAAACCTATTAGCTTACCGCGCCACTAAAGCCGCTCCGACCCGGACGTCTGACGCAAAACCCCGGCGACACGGGCGTGTGACACATCTAATCACTCGGCATGGCGAGGAGAGTCAGACGCCGGGTCGTGTGATGACGTCACCTGACGTCTCTGGCCCTGCCCCCTTGGGAGAAAAAATCCAAAAACAGCCGTGCGAGGTATCGAACTACTCGACTCTCCGAGTACGTTCGCATCTTGTGGTCAAAAACAATACGGCCGGGGTGTGGACTTTTGCACCGGCACGCACTACTCACATTTTCTTCAGGAAATGTCACATTTTTGTTTCTTATATTGTTTAAGGAAAAAAAATTATCCAGAATTTTCTGAATGTTTAAGAATGATTTAAGAACTAGCTTACTAGCTTGCTAGGTTTATGCAACCAAGCTACTTTGTAGTGTCTACAGTGAAGTGTGTGTAGCACAAGGACATGTTACAATGCCATTTGTGTCAAATTCTACATAAATACATTTTGTTCCACCTCCCAACCCCCAATTCTTGAAAATGTAACGACATTTAAGACCTATTTCATAACCATTTGCTAAAGATGCATAGAATAAATGAATAAAAATATCAAGACAAAAAGCAATCCATCCTTAATGACTGCAGCATGTATAGTTCAGACAACAGAACTGCACCTGCACTTTTCCTTCGTTTGCATTCGAATGGATTTTGATCATTTGCGGAAACCAAGGTCCCGATGTACACAGACTGTGCACAGACTGTGTACAAACAAGCAAACCAGCTGCAGATTTGGCTTGTTCCACCCCACAAGTCTGGCAAACCTTGACTGGCTGTAAAACAAACAAGAATTGGGACAAGGAGCGAGCTCGGTGTGTTTTTAAGCGGCTCGTAAGCTTTCTCGCTGTTCAATTTATGCTGCGTTATTAAACTCCTAACGTTATATCGGATTTTTTGTATGTTTGTTTTTTTTTTTTTTACAGTGAAGAGCTAGGAGCGGTGTTTAAAATGCAACAGCAACTGACTTCGCTCCTGTTAGGCTGTAAATACCGCCGAGGCGACCGATTCAGCAATAACTTTCTCTGTGCAAACCCACAATATGGTTATTAATATTTACAACTGAAGCCGCAATCCCTCTCCAACTGGTCTGAAGCTCGAGCTGAAGAATCGCCGTTGTCGCCTGTCGCCAGGGTGCAAGTGTGTATTATTCATGCCTCCTGATGAAAACAAATCTTCTGTTTATCCTGCACGCTGGATTAACGGATTTAGCACCAGGGTGGTCGAGCATGTGTCTGCACAGCTTAGTATTCACTGCCCCCCCTTAACTCCCCCTCACATTTTGTCCTGTTGCAACCTGGAGTTGAAATAGACTTATGCATGTAGGGTTTTGCATAAATATTCACCCACCCAGGAAAAGTTCTTGGTAGAACCAAGGCTGAAACTAGAATCAAAGTAGAAGCTCAGATTTAAAGTCTCTGATCAGAAGGCTGGGGGTTCAAGCCCTAGTATCACCAAGCTGCAAGTCTTGGGCCCTTGAGCAAAGCTATTAACCTTCTGTGCTCTAGGGGCACTGTATCATGGTTGACCATGGCTTCCTAAAATTACTGGGATATGCAAAGAACAAATTTCACTCGTTGTGATGTGGCAAAGATAAAGCCCCTTTTCTTGTAATTAGACTATTAGGATGTTGGTAAATTAATATAAGTAACAATAGCCATAGGTATCCTGTGTTAATTGCAAACTGGTCAGAGTCTATTTGAATTTTCATTTACTGTAATATATGTAATATAAAATGTAGCATTTTGGTTTTTTTAAGACAGCGAGTCACCTGATGGTATTTCACAATCTAATTGCTTTCACAACTCGCGTTTATATTTCCCCCAAAAAAACGACAGTCAATTGACTTCATATAAAATAAACACAAAGTATATGAGGTACAAAAATATGCCATTGATTTTGTCTGTGTTATGAAAACGAGCCATAAAATGTAATCATTCCATATTTCTTTTTTACAAAACATTTTCTCCTTCAATACGTCTACCGATTTTAGATTAAAAGAATATAACGGTAGATCGCTCGCTATTATATAACAAATTGCCTATTTATACGGGTTAATGTTTTTTTTATCCGTTTTGTTACGAGGGCACTACGCATGGTGGTGTTAGCTCTATACCCCACCTAAAGTTCTCCCAAGTATTTGCGTTTCTATTCGAATCCATATATTTGCAGCCCTAAACAAAGAGAGATACTGTCACGGTGTTACACTGCTACTCCGTACCTTATCAGTGTTTGTAAAGCTTGTGGGGTTTACTCAGCTGGATGGTGCTTTTTGCACAAAGCAAAGCGGCAGAACAAAAAAAACAAAGAGCAGATTGAAAAATGCTGGTTTTAATGCTGTGTCATGTTTGCTGCCATGTCAAACAATATTATTGTTGTAGGTACATCCTTGAGTTGGTAGACCCTTGAGTACTGTTATTTTGAGTACTAAGGATTACACACCAAGCCAATGGTTGTCGTAATTTATTTTGGTGTGTAACGTGCGGACGACGTTAGTTGTATTTCATCAGAGAGTGAATCAGGGGCGCTAGTCTGCGAGAACGAGAACTCTGATTGGCTATTCAGCTTAGTGAATGCACACACAAAAAACGGAACTGATGAAAGCAAACAACGACGGAATAAAGAAGAAACGCTTACACACTCCTTGTCATTCTTGAACGGGAAAAACCCAAATGAGATTTTTTTTAAATCACAGGTTTAGAAAATCCCCTTGTGCATGTCGTTGCCAAATCCACGATTTCACCCATTTAGTGCGCTTTCTCAATACACAATGCCAGTGCTATTTACAACTTCGCAGACATGATTGAAAAATCCATTAGTGATGATGGAGGCAGGTGTAAACTCTGCTTACTTTATATATTCCCAGTTCTAGCTCTTCCAGCTTCCCTGTTTGGATGCCGAAGACTACCGCCATCTGCTGGAATGGGAGAGTTCTGTTCTCTCACGCAAGTGTGAAATGCACATGCTAGTTGGTCGTAGTCTGTCTGGTGTGTTCTAGCGCAACTTTTTTTTTTTTGCCCTCACACAAACGATTCGAGGTGACGCCACAGTTGATTTTCCTCAGAGCTCATTTTTGGCTTTGGTTTGGTCTACTTTAAAGCAAGCAAAGCCTACTGTTTGCTTCACATCCATCCATGCAAAAAAGAACAAAAAAATTGTGTAATAAAGGATGAAATGGCATTCATAGATTATTCAAAGGTCATGACTTGTTCATTCCTACTGTTCTTCTACCTATTTCACACTGGTTGTCACATCAGCCCAAACACTTAGTATAGACCATATACAGCTAGAATTCTGTCAGAAACCCCACACACCTAATTAGAGTACGTGAGCAGTAAGAAAAGCAGCGGTCATTCTGGAGGAGCTTTAGATTTAGGTTACATGGTTTGTCACCAGGCCTTCAGTTGATGAGCGTCTGGGCAAACAGAAGTGAAGGCAAAAAAAGTGGTGTCAAGTATGCATTATTTTAATCTATTCCATGTCAAGTCAGTCAGGAAATTAGTAAGAAAAATCAAGATTTTGGCTTCTTTGGATTATTTCATTATGTATAAGTTGCTGTAAAAAAAAAAAAAAAAAACTGTATAAGTTGCTGTGAAAAAAAACAAAACATTAAATTAAATGAATATGAAATAAAATTATGCATGCTCTGCCAGGGCTGGCACGAAATAAAATGAAAGCCATTATGATCGATCAAGTAAACTAGTTGCGCTAGTTTCCTCCTATACGTTTTAGACATGCTGCTTTATCTTTCAAGCACACATGTTGTTTCAGCTTGTACCCACACGTCTGTGCACACCCTGGATTCGGCCTCAGTTAGCAGTGACTTCCAGAGAATTTATACAGGCATCATTTCCAGTGTTCGGCTCACTCGCTACTTTTAAGACAAGGTGACATTATTCAGTCAGTCTGATTTAGCAAAAGGTCAGGAGCACTGACTCGACTTTCAGTGACATTTACATCAGTTTCATCAAATGAGCGATGAATGGAACAGAGAGTGAAGACAGTAAACAGCGCTTTTTAGCTTCTCAGATCTAATAGCCTAACAGTCAGGAGTGTGAAGGTGAACTGCTTCGAGACTGAACAAGGAATGAGGAAACGTGGAACAGTTTAACAGGTTAACTGGTAACGAGGCTCACCATCAGTTAAAACTCGACAAAACTTGGTTGGATGGATGGATGGATGGTTTTACATTTACAGCTTTTGGCAGACACCCATCTAGACAATTATCTTATTCATACAACAGAGCAGTTGAGGGTTAAGCGCTTTGCTCATGACTGTTGGATCCAGTCTTAACCAGTGATCTACCCCTTTCCCACCAATGGATAGATGGATGGATGGATGGCTAGATAAAAGAATGGAATGTATAAATGAATGATATGCTACATTGTCTGCAACAATTGTTCATGTATATACCACATCCCACAAATGCTTGATTCAGAACATACAGACTGTATTCTGTTTCAGACTTTCATTAATAATTCAACAATTGTTAGGTGAATGAGTGAAGAAAAAAAACTTTCTTTCGGCTTCTCCACAGCGGACATCCGCATGTTTGTTTTGGCACATGTTTTTATGCTGGATGCCCTTCCTAATGCAACCCTCCCCATTTATTCGGGTTCGGGACCGGCACTAAGAGTGGCTGGGGTCGGTTCCCTGACCGGGGATCGAACCCGGGCCGCAGCGGTGAGAGCGCCGCATCCTAACCACTAGACCACCAGGGAACCCTGGTAAATGAGTGAAGTAGTGGAGGGAAAAAGAAATAATAAACAAATACTTAATACCACACTATTCCAATACTCAGTCTGACAATCAGGCAAGTATGGGATCAGATACTGGAGAGAAAACCAATAGACTATACTTAGAAGCCACACTGTGTGTTTACTTTTACCCTATATTTGGTAACGTGTCAAGGGGCGCCAAGTTAAATTCTGCACATTAGGCAACATAAACTCTCCCCTATCTGCACGTATATATACACATTTTATTTCTATAAATATATATATTTTCAGCTGAATGAAGTTGTGTGTGTGTGTGTGTGTGTGTGTGTGTGTGTGTGTGTGTGTGTGTGTGTGTGTGTGTGTGTGTGTGTGTGTTAGTGTGGGTAATACAGCACACTTGTGCATAATCAGTAAGATAGAAGTCAGAACAGAAAAAGGTGTGTGCGCTAGTTTGGCAGTAACCTAGCATTGTACTCCAATCTAAAATATTTATTATAATTAACTAATATAATACATGATATCAGTGGCAGGTCATGTATTGCACACCCAGACCTTCAGTGGTGTCCTACATGAATCAATTCACCTCTTAAAACCATCATTAGGACACCACGGGTATAGAAACCATCAGTATTATACAGAAAAACAGTATAACAGAAACTGGAATCTCACACAGTAAAAATGAAGGTCATTTTTAAAGCAAGAAACCCAATGAACACAATTCAACAAGTCTCCTTTTACTGTAGAAACAAGCGCACCGTCCGCATGCATCGTCTCTAGCAGAAGTGCCAATATTAAAATTATAAAAATGCCCCCGGGCTTTCTATGCATTTTTTCTGTGCATGAAAGTTTTCCTGGGGGATTTAAAATGAAGGCAAATTGTGTGTTTTCGTGCAAATTCTACAGGAAAGTAAACGCAAAAGAATAAATGGTTCTTGAAAAAGCACAACAACTGTTTTAACCGTCTTGTAAATGGCCTTGTAAGTGTAAATATGCCCAAATCAATCTGCCCGACATTGTGTAATTAGGAATAATTTGATACATATTCATAAAAAAATAATCCTAAATTAAGTCTGCTGGCCCTGATGGCTAACCACAATATATTATATATTATAATTATTGGAGTGGTTTTTATATAGAAGAGTCAAACTAAAGTATTTTATTATTTTGGAAAGTAAATATTTTTAGCCCAAAAGGAAAACCCCGGATGAATATCAGCATCAGGTCATTTGCAATATGAAATTGATCTCAATGTCAGTATTGGTATCGGGTTTTGGAAAAGAAACCCAAGTATCGTGCCGTCTCTAGTAACTACCACTGCAGGGCTGATGGACAAGCTCCACCCTTAAACCATCACTCTGTGCCTGTGGGAGGACATGCGTTTACACACACTGTCACAGAGACACCAAGCTGGTTGTTAATGATCTCCATTCAGCGTCCTCTGGGGAACAAAACAACTCCCTTAATGACTTTAACCTTTAACCCAGCTCACTAGTTACTTGGTTAAATTCAGTCTCATTTTGCACACAAATTCTTCTGTTTTCTTCTAAACCATTTTTATTTTAGCTTTTGATTAGTTGATTAATTTGAACAAAATTTCTGTGCGATACAGAGCTCTGCTAAAGCCCGTGGAGAGAACGTGAGATGCTATTCAATTGCCTCTGTCCTGACACTTAGACGGTGTGTTGCCATGACTACCTGGCATGCAAAACCTAACAAGTGTCCAGATTTGAATTTGAACCCGATGATGATAAAGCTGGGGGATTTACAGTGGTAGTAGTAGTAGAGAGCATGGTGAATGGAAATGCGAGGCCATTTGTCATCCCGCTAACCATTTAGTGCTTTGATCCGTATTCTATCTCTTCACTAAATCATGTGACGCGGTTAGGGGACAAAGCCACGCCGCCGAACACGTCGGCATTTATTATTAAAGCGTATTTAGTCACAGTGATGCATGCAGACACCTCGGTAAACTCCGTGATGCATTGCAGACGTGTACAATACAATATCAGAGCAAAGAGGGTCTGTATTAATGTGAGCTGCTTCAGTGTATATCAAGGCAGGCAATTTATCCGGCCTTCAGCGTTCAGAAAACATTTTATATGGAGTGGGTTTAAGCTGGATGCACCTAAACAAACAAACACTATACAATCTTTAAAAAAAAAAAATGCCCACACACAAATAAATACCCACAAACCCCCTCACACAACTAAACAGCCCCCTTCCCCCAACACACACACAAACAGAAATACCTCACACTCACTAAACCACACATCTAAATACATCCACAAACTCCTTCACTCAACTAAATGCACCACTTAATGAAACAAACACCTACAAACATCTCAAACAACTAAATGCCCTCACACTCACAAAACTTGATCTACAGTAGATCTTCCACTCCAGCCCATGTAAAGCAGATCTTCATGGAGCTGTACACAGGGGTTTGGCATTGTCATGGTGGAACAGGTTTGGGACTCCTACTGTAGTTCAAGTGATGGGAAAAAAAAGTGAAGGTAAATGTGTGTAGATAAATAGATTCTAGAATCAGTTTTATTTTTAAGTTTTCATTTACAGAAAAAACCCAGAAATGTTCTATTATCTTTAAATCTAAAATTAATTCTATATCCATCACCCATCCAAAATCTAAATAGTGTTAAAAAAAAAAAAAGATTTTTATATATAATAAGATTTTTATATATATATATAAGAATAGAATATATTCCTATGGTACTATTATTATAACTTTTTACTATTATTATGACCCCCAACAGTTAACAATAAGTGGTGTTCACAGAAGATACAGCTTGAATGAAAAAAGAATAATCATAGCAAAGACATGAAAAAAAAAAGTTATAATTAAAAAAAGAAAATTCAGTTTTGCATTTTTTAAAACTTTGTGTATTATTTTTTCCCCACATCCTCTGATTGGATTGGAAGCTCATTTTAATTTGGAGTCTGAGAACCCTAGTCATGCTAAGCCACAGCTCTAAGGCTAGTAATAGGCCTGTAAAATACATGCATAGATACATACATAAAACATAATTATATATAAATAACAGATTTTCATAAGAAATGAATCGGATTTTAACCTGCATTTCGAATCCACCCCCACTCATGAGCTCAGGTCTGCGTCAGAAATGCTCAATCAATGTTTCATCAGCTTTAATGTTGCTTTAATGCTAACGGATAGAGAAACAGCATTCCTTTTCGAGCCATCATTCCGCCACTACGTGAAGCCTGACCGCTGACGTTAACGAGTTCTCAGCTCATTAACCTTTTGAGGGTCTTGTTTAGATATTTTCAGGCCGCCTTTCCACATGGCTCACTAACCCAGCATTGTTGTAGATTAATTAGCGGGCCACTGGTTAATTCCCGCAAGTAAACTATGGGGAAGGTTTTGAATTAATTTTACAAGCCTGGCAACTGCAATTCCCTGGTGTGACAGCAGGGAGGGATGATGGAAAGAGGGAGAGAGAGAGAGAGAGAGAGAGAGAGAGAGAGAGAGAGAGAGAGAGAGAGAGAGAGAGAAGGCAATAAAAGCATCAGATGGTTTGGAGAGATATTAGCTTTCCATGCGTACATCAAATACCTTCCCACATGATCCATACGCATGAATATAAGGCCAGAGCAATACAATTCCTTCATATGTGCTGGGAAATTTACAGCACCGTCAGCAGTAATGTTGAATATAAACAGATAAAAAAAAATATTTTTTAAAATCCAGAATTTACATTTTATGGCCAGAATTCCATCTCAAGAACAATCACTGAGTTCTTTAAAGATATTCCTGACAAAGCTTTAACATGTGCATCTGTTAATCGGTGGCCAACCAAGATCAATGTTTGTTTTTATAAAACAGCAAACAATGACATTAAATATTTCTTTCTTTTTTTTTTTTTTTTTTTCGATTTTATCAGTTTATATAAAATGGATATTTTTACTCATGTTAAAACAGCCAGAAACAGTTGTTTGCTCTTTTAATGTTAAAATGGACTTAAGTTATAAAAGAAATTAAAATGTATTAGAACTAATTTATTCAATCAACAACTTTTGACCAAGTAGAATCGAGGAGTGCGTTGAAAAACATCCCAAAGCTTTATTATTATTGTCATGTATGAAATTAAAAGCAAATGAAAATGAAAAATGTTTTTTCCAAACCTGAAATGTAACTAGAAATGGATAAAAAAATTAAAAAATAAATAAAAAATTATATAATTATTTATATTTATATATCTAAAATATATATTTTTTAAGAGACTAGGCATTTAAATTTGTTAATAAAGTCGATATTTGTAATACAAATTCATTGAAACAAATTGTACATGTGCTTTACTACATAGGAAAATAAAAGCGTAGAAACCTCCTGAATCCGTACCTCCAAATCCAACAGTGTTGGAGGCTTCAACCTCTATACCTCCTTCTTTGCCAAGCAAATAGAAAAAGAAATTTGGTGCATCATCCTGCATGAAAATAAGGTCACTAAGTTCTAAAACCTTGTTACTTTTCACCCACCCTATATATATATATATATATATATATATATATATATATATATATATATATATATATATATATAGGCCTGTATCTGGATGGCATCTGATTTTACAGTATTTGTTAAATCTGTATATTTGGACATATAATATTTCCCAGAATAATTTCTATCATCAATAAAGCTACATTCGAAAGGAAGCGAATTAATAACGACTAAGGCGAGCGTGAAAGAGATATCAGGCAGACTCCAGACACACTCGGGTAGACCGAGCCTCTTTCCCTTAGTACATCTCCATTTTTATCAGGCTCTTTATCTCACTCACACTTTCACACACACACACACACACACACACACACACACACACACACACACACACACACACAGAGAGAGAGAGAGAGAGGGGGAGAGAGAGAGCGCGAGAGAGAGAGAGAGAGAGAGAGAGAGAGAGAGAGAGAGAGAGAGAGAGAGAGAGAGAGAGAGAGAGAGATCCTGCAGAGGTCGCCACGTGAAAGGGCTGGCATCATCGTTTAAGGGCAAATGGAGTCCATCAATAAGATTGCACAGCTGGAGACGAGTGATGATAGGCCATTAAGTAAGATTCCTGCTTCTTCATCCCCATCTCACTCCTCCCACCCACCGTGAATCCCTTGCTCTTTCCCCCTCAGTCACGCACACAGCCGGATCACAGTTTGGCATACTCAAGGGTCAAAAGAAAAGAATGAAAGACTATTAAATACGTATATAATAATATACTTATCCTAACACACTTTGCCTCTTAATTAGCCTCTAAATTTTTCCTTTTTTTTTTGTTTTAAGAAAACCGCATAAATATTTGTACAATTGATTATTCATATATATATATAAATTTCTTATATTTTTTTATATTATTTACGATTTTTTTTTTAGTTCATGACCCTTTTTTTTTGCGCATTTGGCACCAACTTGGCATCATAATCCGCTCATTCACATCAACATCTCTAGTGCTTTCATTTCCTAGGATCACACATGAGAGTAAAATCTGATGTAATGATCCTGTAGTGCATCTACATTTTTACACATCCTGTATATTAGTACCTTTTTTTGTTGTTGTAGGGACTCATTGCACAGTGTTATTACTTCTCATGCATCAAAATGGAGAAAAAGATGAAATGAATCCTATTTCGTCGCATCAGTCCGTCGGCCGCTCCTTGACGTACCTCCATGCGCGTTCTTTTATGACTCTCCAACCCGAATGCGGTGATGCTACAGTTCTCTTCCTCGCAACATCCCAACAATTTGTCATCTACAAATACCAAACACTGTTTTTTTATCTGCTAACATCTAAGACTCTGTTTTGTCTGCGCTGAGTGGAGAAAGATGGAGCAATCAGTCGAGTTGCTCAGCCTAGAAAGGTCATGCTGATAGATCAGAGTGATGTTCAGTATTGGGGAGGAGGGGAAAAAAATTATCCCCACCAGCGAACCTGTCAGTTTGTCCTTGAGCAATGTCGATAATTTTATGTTTGTGACCTTTCATTTTACCTTGTTACTCTGAAGTAAACAAATTGAAATAGTAATGTGTGGGGGGGTATTTACTTTCACTTACAGGGTTTGGGTCGTCTATTTTGTCACCTTAGAGGGAATAGTTGCTGCGAATCAATAGAGCAGGTTTTACGGCTGACAAAAATGTATCCTTTGACAAAAAAAAAAGGTTTTATCTGGATGGGTGTGGCCGCTTTCGGGACTCCGACCTCCTTCTGCAGAGCACAAGAACCGACTGAACATCTTTTCATCGCTTTGGCACATGTTTTACGCTGGATGCCCTTCCTAACGCAACCCTCCCCAATTTATCCGGGCTTGGGACCGGCACTAAGAGTGGCTGGGGATGGTTCCCTGACCGGGAATCGAACCCGGGTCGCAGCGGTGGGAGCGCTGCATCTTAACCACTAGACCACCAGGGGACTTTCATCGCTTTAGTACTTCTCCAAAAGCTTTCAACAACTAATCATATTGTGAGATATTTAATTAAAGTCCATAGCTGAAGATATTATAAAAGTGAGGCATCTCTAGGAAGTCCAAACAATTTTAATTCGATAACCAGAGTCTTAGATATAGGGTCAATATAAGTGATGGTCAAGTACAACTGAAGTAAGACTGAGTAACGATCGAGACTGAAAGACCTTTAAACCCGTTTGGACACGAATGTTTGTACAAACTCTCAGTTAAATCCGATGCCCAAGGCCGAGACAAGCTCAAGTACAAATACCAATAAATCTGATACAAATCCATGTCAATACAACAAACATCTTCAGACTGGACTCTGTTTGTCTATTTGTGGAATTGACCCTAGAAAACAGGGGTTATCCAAGTAAAACAAGGCAGCTAAAATTCCTTATCACTTTCCAAAGAACCACAAAAGGAGCAATCTTTCCTATGAGGGGCAGAACCCTATACAAATTAGAAATCAATATAATTAATAATAATACAAAAAAATCACCATACATTATATGCACAAAAGTTTTAGGACACTCGACATTTTTCCAGCCATATGTGGTTCTTCTCCAAACAGTTACCACAAAGTTAAAGGTTCACAACTTCAGGGCGTCTTTGGATGCGGTAGCATGAAAATTTTACTTTACTTGAACTACTCTAACCTGCACAAAGCCAGATCCATGGAGTGAAAGATCTCCTACTATAGAGTTCTGACCTCAACCCTATTAAAATCCTTTGGGATGAAAGTGAACGCCTACATCAGTATCTAACTTTACTAACACTTTTGTGGATGAATCTTCTCAAAAGATTGAAAGTTATAATAATGGCCCTTGCAGCTGAGCTTGAACATCCACAGAAGCTGGTGAAACATCTTCCAAGAAGAATGGAAGGTAGTATAACAGAAAAACGAGGACTAATTGCGGAATGGGATGTTTGAAAAGCACTTAAAAATCTTATGATCAAGTGTCCAATAATGTGTGAGTAAAGATAAAGTGATCAGATTTTCCACTCGTAAACAAGGGAAGGGAAGTGAGGAGAAAGGTTTCACTTACCTGAAAAAGCACCAGGAGTTTCATCACACATTAGTCAGACAGTGTACAGGACATGTAGAGAGGGAGAGAGGGAGAGAGAGAGGGAGAGAAAGAGAGAGAATTCAGAGATAGTCATTTAGATGCATAGTGAAACAGTATTCAATTATTGAAACTATTTTTTGTCATCACATTCGTGCTATTTGGGAGAATTACTGAAATAAAGTGGAGCACATCGACTCCTTAAATAAATATTTCAATGCTGGCCCTGTACGGGTGGGTTTAGAAAACCCCGAGTGGCATCGTCCTTGATTCCTAATAAAAAGCAAGAGCAGAGCATGTGCCTGTGCTGATATATAACAACATGTAAATATGTTGGAGCAATCTCTATAGAAACAGGACGGGTGTTACCAGGATACAGACGTGAAATTGTTATTCACAGAATTAACATAGGGCGGAATTTTTGGTTCGGGAGCACGACACTTTTAAGTGCTAGCAAATGATACAGCACGATTCTGACCTTTAACCATGTTCACACTCCGTCTGAATAAAACGGCACGTTAAACACGATGCTGCTTGGTATTAAAAAAAACAGGGCAGGATCTAAATCCCTGAGTTAATGGAAAAATTCATTACAATTTGCATCATTTGTGAAATGTTTGCCTCTAATTTTCTTAAATTATACAACTGAAAACAAATTGTATACCCCCCTTTCCCATCATCTCTCACCTTGTGAGATCCCTTAATTTTACCAGGTATTGGTGTTGGAGTGCGTATTTTTTTTCTGCGTGTGTGATGTTTCAAAACCCAATTTTAGCGCTTGTTTCTCTCCTTTTTATCACTGAAACAGATACTGAAACACTTGCGTCCGGCTCCATCCTCCACAAAACTGGTGCTCATCAACGTCCCGGTTGCCACGAACATACTTTATATATTGTATAGTTTATACAGTACGGTACTGTAAATTGCTCCGTTTTGCTAAATTCTGTATAGTTATAATAAAGTAAAGTTATATTAAATGAATAACAAGTTACAGTATATTACCCCATACATGTGGGGAGGCTAGACGATGTCTTGACTTATGATATTTTCAAAGATATGATAGTGTCATTGTATTCCTGTGTGAGCGATGATTTGAGTTTTTTTAAAGTTTACAGTGTCAGCAGAAAAAGTTTACTGGCATATTTTTAGAAACGAAAGAGAGGGGAAAAAACAGTTGAGCTTCGACAGATGTGAAAACGAATGGGAAAGACACCATTAAAAGTCATTTGGAAAACATGGGCGGAGCTAGTGGGTGGCCAGGGGTGGCCGTGGTCACCACGGACATAATCACGGGCACCCTACTATCCACCCTGCTTGTATTTGCATTTTTAACAGACCAAAACAATTTCTCAAATCTTGATCTAGTAGAACCCGTGTCTTTCAGTATGTATTTTAGATTTTAGAAGTATTTTAGATGACTTCTAAAATCAGAAAAATTGTTAATTCATTGGTGTCAATTCAATGAGTCAATTCCGCATAGTTTTATCGATGTCCTGTGAGAATAGAAACTAGGAAGCAAAACATTATATTAGCATTATATTATATAGTTAGCATTATATTAGCTGACTTATTTAGCTTAGCTATTGTCAATTGAATAAAACTATTCTCAAATTATGTTTTAATCATAAAAAATGTTTTAAATCAGGTTCACACTGTACGATTTTGGCTTCGAAAATCTTAAAAGATTCTTATACTCATAGGTTTAAATATGTAGTATATAAACTTTCTTTCGGCTTCTCCCATTAGGGGTCGCCACAGCGGATCATCCGCATGTTTGATTTGGCACATGTTTTTACGCTGGATGCCCCTCCTAACGCAACCCTCCCCATTTATCCGGGCTTGGGACCAGCACTAAGGCTTGTGCAACCCTAATGTCTGGGGTTGAATATGTAGTATATGATTGCTGGATTTGCATGTTCACCAACAAGTGATTGATGGCTGTTGCGATTTTTTTTTTGTATGACGTTTTTATTATCAAGGAATGTCATAAACAAAATGAACAGTACCGAACGCGAGTCTGAACCTGTCAAGGTTTAATGACGTAAAACTCCGGACAAATCTTTTTCTTGTGTGCATCAGTTTTTGACTGTTGTACAGTCAGACATTATGACAACTGACTTCCTATAGTGTGACATAGGGATCATGTTCATACAGTCTGACAAGCAACAACCTCAAATGACTATTAAAAATCGCACAGTGTGCGTCTGGCGTAATACAATTCCTAAACATTCCAGTATGAATGCTAGTCAATTTTATATAGAACAGAAATAATGAGTATTATATTAATGTGAATTCAAATAGTGTAGAAAACAGTGTATACATTGTTGAGATTTGGGCTCCTACGATACAATTAAAAAAGTATTTTACGGTTGGACGAGTGCCATGTTTGTTTGCATAATGATATTTTCTGTGCCACCCCAATGTAACTGCTGGCACCTGTTACCCCTATAAAAAAAAAATAAAATAAAAATCCCTGGCTCCAATACTGTTAAAAACACAGATAGTGTGATGTATGAAATAAAAAAATAATTAAAATAATTAATAAATAAATAAAAATCGGCACGATGTATGCAGAGAAAAAAAAATAATAAAATGCACTTCCTAGCTGATTATTACCAGCACAACTCCAGTGTAATTTTTTTCAACATTTTTAATTTGAACATAATTACCTTTTATTTAGGACTTTAATTTATATAAAGTGATTATACCTAAGATCTGTTTTGTTTCTGGTCTTTTTTTTCAGTATACAGCTTAATATAGTATAACCCAGAAAAAACAAAATCTTTGCATTAGGTGATTGGTTTTTAGTAGAAACCCGGGATGGCTCTTCTCCAGACCGTGATCAATGACTAAGAGCACTCGCTGCAGGGAAACACACACTAATTGAGCACTGGGAAGAGATCCAGGCAAAGAAATGTGCACAGTCGTGAGATATCCACCCCTGCTATAATTAATGTTTTGCTGGCGACGGACTTCGCGCGAGTCTTTGTTGCGTTTCCGTCACCGAACAGAAGTTCGTTTGAAACGCGTCTTCACCCGGTTGCTTCATTATTCATTAATCTGCGCGGATATTTCCGCTCAGGGCCGCAGATTCCTCCTTCCCATTACGCCTGATTCGATCTCTGCCTTTCATTTCCAAATGATATGTAGAGAGAGAATAAGAGCGCCGAGACTGAATACGATCGGCAGAGCCCTGATGCTACGATGTAAACAGTTCATAACGTTAATGAACTAATAATGGCTACGTTGCGATTTTTTATTCGCGCCGATCATTAATTCTTTTCGCTACGCCCGAATTCCGCCTCGTCCTACTTCATATGGTTTCAACATGCCGTGTTAATGGAGGGAATAACTTAACAAATGAACTATAAACAAATTCCATTTCAACATGTTGTTAAAGAAGCTTGGTCTTTAGAGAAATCCAGTCTTTTAGGGATTTTGAGACGCATGCATGTTCCTTTTGTTTTTATGCCACAAAGTTCTGAGTTCTGTTGACAGATGAGTCCAAATTGGAAATTTTTGTCTCTAACAGAAGAACTTGCGTAGGATGGAGAACAGGAGAGAAGATAACAAACTTCCTCACCCCCACAGTCAAACATGGAGTTGGAAGCTTAATGTTTTGGGGTTGTTTTGGAGCAGGGAAGGTAGGACACACATTCCAGATGAAAGAAAACCTGAACTAACATGGCTGCCATTCCATACATCAACACCACGCAATTCTGTCTGGACTGCGGCTCATTGGATCGAACTTTACCATACAACAAGACACGTTCTTATACATCCAAGCTTTGTAAGAAGAGTCGTCTGGAGTGTTATCGATTACAAAATGGACGGCCCAGTCACCGCACCTAAATCATATTGAACCAGTTCATATATATGAACTGGATCACAAGGTCAAAAAGAAATCTCCAACTAGTGAAGAACATCTATGGCAAGTTTTTCAAGAGGCATTTCAAAGTATTTTTGCCGCATGTTTGGAGAAGCAAACTGTCCGGATACACACTGCGTAAAGCCGTTCTTCATGCTAAGGGAGAATTTTTTAATGAAAAGGTGGAACATCTGGACATTTATATACTTGTTTGGTCAAAGTAAACTGTTACATTGCATAATTCGTTGCATATAAACCAAGCAGACATGCATGTGTCCCTTAAAAACCATGAAAAGACATAGTTTGGCCAAATACAGTGCAGTAAACAGTGAAATTAAATAACATTTCTTTATTTCCGAGGTGCTTCATGAAATAACAAATTAACACAAGATGAAGCAGAACTAAGCAGGACATTACACATAGTGCTTTAAGTACATTTTAGTCCATTTTTATTGGGGAGTCTAATGGCTCATGTAAGAAAATGATACAGGGTCATGGACGTGAGGGCCAAAATGCTTCGGTATATCTTTCCACATGGTAACAAGGGGTATGAGGGGTGTGTGTGTGTGTGTGTGTGTGTGTGTGTGGTCAACCAAATTTCGATTTACTAAATAGAAAATCTTAAAGGGAGAGAAGGAAAAATATTGCGTAATCCCCCCCCCACACACACACATTATTACAATGTTAAAAGAAATTTTGAGGATGAAGTTTAGCATAATGTTTAGCATTTTCCACAACTCAAAAAACGTATTTTTGTGTATAATAAATTTCATACAAAGGTTGCTGCATGAAATTGAACTTTGATTATTATTTATTTTTTTTTTTTTTCCCATTTTCATTTGGAGTTAGAATTAGGTGCAAATTTGGTCATTAACAGGAAAAAAAACCCTCTGTAAAAAATGCTCTGTAAAATTAGGACACATTAACTGTAAAATTAGGTTGTAATTACAGCTACCATCACTAATTTCACTCCTCAAAATGTTCTTGTAGGTGGAAAAGCCAAAAAACAAAACTAAACAAAAAAACAAAGCATACTGCACAAAATTGCACTTATAGCTACTCTGCCACCATGCCAAGAGTAATATACCTTCCCACCATATAAAATCAACACTTTACAGCAACATATAATTCGACAGACGTTTTACTACGGATGTTATGTCTTTTTCTACGAGTTGCCATGTTCTGGCAAAGAGAAGATACAATAAATCTAGAACGTCATTTTTTGTCCTTTAACTAAAGAACTTTTGAAATATGTTTTCTTACAAAGTGAAGGGGTGAGTATTAGAAGAAACAATTTGTTAACAATATTAACAGGCTTTATGACTATATATGGATATCTGATCACCACCCCGACCACACACATCTACAGCTTAAAGATCCGTTAAGTTCCTGAGCAACACAAGAACTTTGAGGATGAAATTTGGACTGTAATTACTATCAACAGTACACAACAATGGCTCAATAGGTTGCATTTAATCACCCATCACTGCACATCTTAACAATGATACTGTAATTAATTGATATTTGGTGCAGATGAGGATGGGTTCTCCTTTGAGTCCGGTTTCTTCCTCATGCCATCTTAGGGAGTTTTTCCTTGCCAAAGTCGCCACTGGCTCACTTTAGAGACAAACTTATAATTAGAAGGAACAAACTTACACATTATTTTATAGCCATTTTATCTCTGTAAAGCTGCTTTGAGACAACTTCCATTTTTAAAAGTGCTATACAAATAAAAATAAATTGATTGTGATGAGTTGGACATCCCAATCCAACGCCATGAGCATGAATGTGCACTTTGAAAAATGGTTTTTAGACTGTTGCTATGCATTTAACTCAGATTCCATTTATGCAGTAGTAAGTTAGGGTGCTTAAGTAGAGTGCAAAATTCATACTCTACAAAGTTGGAATCACACAACTGTGTGAAATATCTTTCAATGTTGCAGCTTAACAATATCCCTTCACTACATGGTCTGAACCTGTTCCACCATGGAGGTACCTCTGCGCACAAAGCAACCTCAATGAACAAATGGCCTGCGAGTGAAGAACCCTGACCTCAAGCCCATTGAACACCTTTGGGATGAACTGCAATTAACCAAACCCCAGACCACCTCATTTAACATCAGTACCCATTAATATCTCATTATTGTTCCTATAGCTAAATGAACACAAAACCCCAAATCTAGTAGAACACCTTCCAAGAAGAAACCTGCAAACTTTCACTCACTACTCAAACAAACACCATGAGAGTCTAAATGTAGAATAGAGTAAATAAATAAAAGTTCAAAGAAGGTCACAAATAATAGTATATTAATAGTGAAGAAAAAATGGATAAAGGCACATGGTAAGGACATGGAAAGACCACTAGGATCAGTATATAGAGTAAAAAAGACCTTATGAAAGAATCAAATATAATACAGAAAGTTACCCACAAACCAAAGTTTTTTCCTCTTTTTACTCCTGGTCCTCGTATTCACTGACATGACTGTAATTGCCTATAAATCACCGATACATATATAATTGTATTCTCCCACTTATTCCCAAAGAGGATGTACAGTATGTGACGCGATGCCGATTACCAAGCAGAGAGACATTAAGAGACACACCGAATCACAGCTTTCTTCATTTTTATCGCCATAGCCAAAGAAACTCGATCTCATGGGCCGTTCTGAATGAGGGCCAATATGTATGACATCTCCTGCGTGATCGAATTACGGATTCTGGAGTGCAATTTCATTTTTCATTTCAGTGAGCCACCAAATTTAAAACCCGACATAAAAGCTTCAGCTTTCCCTTTCCCATTTATTTAGCTTATCAAATAATTATCACGCGTTTCACGGGTGAAATAAGGTGTGATTTTTTTAGCGAGGGGAAATATATATTTATATTAAAATATATCACTCACGGCAGTTGGCCTAGATGGAAAGGTAGTGAAAACTTTTTTCCTGCTTACTTATGACAAGTCTGTATGCATGTAGGCTTTTTTCCCATATTACTGTTTTACATATTCAGAATCCAAATCTTAACCATATTTTAGATTGGGAATAGTTTTAAATCTGTAGTATAGGGATTTTTCGAATGAGTCAGATGATTTGAATTGGCTCCCAAATACTGTATGATTCGACTTATTCTGCTCTGAAATGACTCGTGAATGTCACGTGTACATTACAGCACAGTGAAATTATTTCTTCACATATCCCAGTAATGATGTAATGATTAGAAAGCTGGGGTCAGAGCTCAGGGTCAGCCATGTTACAGCACTCCTGGAGTACTAAAAGTTAAGGGCCTTGATCAAGGGCCCAAGAGCTTGAACCCCCAACCTTCTCATCAGTAACCCAGAGCAACAATCAGCTACTTCTTTCCCAGTGTCTATTCATATTACTGTCACACCATTGTTGCTAACAAGGAGCTTCTTCTTCTTCTGGCTTCTCCCATTAGGGGTCCCCACAGCAGATCATCCGTCTCCATACCCCCCTGTCCTCTATATCTGCCCCTTCCAAACCAACTACCTGCATGTCTTCCCTCACCACATCCATAATCCGCCTTCTTACACTTCCGCTTTTCCTCCTTCCTGGCGGCTCCATTCTCAGCATTCTCTTACTGATATACCCCATGTCCCTCCTCCGCACATGTCTAAACCATCTCAATCTCGCTTCCCTCACCTTGTCTCCAAAACGTCTGACATGCAATGTCCCTCTAATAAACTCATTTCTATTCCTGTCCACCCTCGTCACTCCCAACGAAAACCTCAATAGGCGGTTGAGTGGTAGCTCAGTGGTTAAGGTGCTGGGTTACTGATCGGAAGGTCGGGGGTTCACCACGGTATCGCCAAGCTGCCACTCTTGGGTCCTTAAACAAAACCCTTAACCCACTGTGCTCCAGGGGCGCCGTATCATGGCTGACCCTGCGCTCTGAACTCAGCTTTTGAGCAAGCTGGGATAGACGAAGAACAAATTCCACTGTAATGTTTATGTGACAAATAAAGGCTATTCTTTTTCAACATCTTTGTTGCAAGGAGCTCTTATCCTGAAAAGAGGGAAGCATTTTGACTCCCAACAGGAGTGATTGCATTGTCTACAATTACAATAAAGAACGTTGGATTCAAAGAGTTGACTGAAGAATCCACAATTCAAGCATACAAAGCTGAAATCGTTGGGAAGAGCTTGTAAAGTCTGAATCGTTCTCAACACCAAAGGTTACCACTTAAAACGCTTTTTTTAAAAAAGTCATTTTCTTTCTATTTTAATGACAATTCAAACTGGGTTAAGTCCATAAAGCGATTCAAAATGTCGTGCAGAAAACAAATAGGACATCCTTTTCCTTTATAAAGTTTAAATGCTGCTCCAAACTGACACCATCAAAGAAGCTGTGCACTCTAACAAGAGCAACCGTCTGGTCACCTTGTCCAAATGAGGAGACTGAATAATTCACATTGTCCTGAATTCCTTCAAAAATTATCCACATATGTGTAATTAATAATTCATAACTGCATGCTGTATATGCAGTATACACAATAAACAATGGTATGGCTGCACTGCAAAAGCAGGTCTGGTGAAAATCGAAGGCTGTTTAGGAAACGTTTGTGACAAAATCTAAAAATACGTTTTACATGTATCTATATAGATCTAAAAAAAATTGATGTGTTTTAGAACAAAAGGAAATCACTCACACTTAATCATTTTATAATCTGGTCTCAATAAATAAACTTTCTTTCGGCTTCTCCCATTAGGGGTCGCCACAGCGGACCATTCGCATGTTTGATTTGTCGCATGTTTGATTTGGCACATGTTTTTACGCTGGATGCCCTTCCTAACGCAACCCTCTCCATTTATCTGGGCTGTGACCGGCACTAAGGCTTGTGCAACCCTAATGGCTGGTTCCCTGACCGGGGATCGAACCCAGGCCGCAGCGGTGAGAGCGCCGCATCCTAACCACTAGACCACCAGGGAACCCTAATCTGGTCTCAATAAATAAAAGTATAAATGGATAAAAGGTATGCTTTAGATTGCATTTCCTACTCGGGAACTTTATTGGTCATTTTTCCACACAATCTTGAGTAATGATATCATGTTATCAAAAAAAAAACAAGCCTTCAAGTTGTGCGATGTGAATGGTACCAAAAATTTTTGTCTTATTAAATATGAACTAAAATAGAACTTACAATGTGTTTTATTCCCTATAGTGCCACTAGAAAACTCTTGCAAAAACATTTCCCCCCCCAGAAACATGGATGGATTTGGTAAACACTATTAAAAACAATGTCCAGTTAGTGCAGAATATCAATCCCAACACACACGTGAGCACTTAGGGCATGCTCAAGAAACCACGAAGGATTCTCTGAAATTGATTTCATTCCATTTACAATCATATCTACTATATAAACATTATCTATAATGGACCTCAATTGATGCAAAGAGTAGTTGTGATCTTTTATCTCTAGACAAGGATTGTGATTTGATCATGAATCCTTTTCACATTCAGAAGATTTAGACCAAATAAAAATAAATCATATGTGAGCTGAATGAATTGACAATTGGTAAATCAAATGATTTGACTAGTTAAAGAAAAAAATAAAAACCCAGAATTCCATCAGTGGTGCAAACTAGGTTAAGGTTATGCAAAGAATTAAATCTCAAAAGCAGTTATGCTTTTTACCTCATGAGCAATGTGTTTCTGAGTGTATGAGTTTCCTCAGAGAAATAAAGAACGTAGAATTAAATTGTAATCAGAACTAAATTGATGCACACTGATAATGTATTCTTATTTTCTCATTCACTCACCCACCAAAACACCTATCCATCCATCCATCCATCCATCCATCCATCCATTAATCTACCAATCCCTCATTCACCTACCTACTCAAAACACCAATTAATTAATTAATTTATTCATCCATCCATCTGTCCATCCACCCACTCACTCACCCATCCCTCCACCCTCCCATCCATCCATCCATCCATCCATCCATCCATCCATTCATCCATCTATCCACACATTCACTAACCCACCCATACACCAATGTATTTATTCAACCATCCATCCTTCATCCATTCATCCATCCATCAATCCCTCATTCACCTACCCACCCAAAACACCAATTAATTTATTTATCCAGCCATCCATCCATCTCTTGATCCACCCACTCACAAACCCATCCCTCCACCTATCCATCCACCCACTCATTTACTCATCCACCCATCCACCCACTCACCATAATTATCCATCCATCCATCCATCCATCCATCCATCCATCCATCCATCCATCCATCCATCCATCCATCCATCCATCCATCCATCCATCCACTCATTCACTAGGCCACCCATACACCAATTTATTCATTCATCCATCCATCTATCTATTCACCCATTCATTTACTCACCCATCCATTCACCCACTCATCCATCCATCTTTATTTCATTAGTGTTTTCTAATTTGCTATTGCTATTTCTTTGATTGTAGGAATTCTGATTTGAGTGTTCCTGTAACCCCTCCCCTTATAGCCAGAATGCAAATGCAACATATCATTCCCACTGTAATGGATCACTTTACTGTAAGCTACAATTTAACAGATTTTTCCCCCAAAGTGACTGGTTATACATCAGCTTGTATCAAACTAATAATTGCAGGCCAGCGTCCATAACCGGGAATAGCAATAACGCTTCGATCCTGTTTACTTGACAACTAAATCAAAACTAAACCCAGACATAATGACTGATATTGGTAGCAAGTTGTTTAAAGCCACATGCTGAGTCCAGAGCACGAGCATAAATTTGGATATATCTGTCAAAAGCTTTGTCCTGAAGCGCTGCAGTTTGGCGGTTCCTTTACCTAAAGGCTTCTCATTGAACTGTTTAGTTAATTACCGGATTTAGTGTGAAGAAGGAGAAGAGGAATGTATCATGATTCACAGTGCACTTCAAAAATGCGCTTCAATCCCAGTCTCAAATTTGCTATTCTATCATGGTGAAATAGCATTTGGAAGAGGTTTCTAATGGTACACTTCTTTATTTTATTGGTAAAATAAAAACACTGTCTATTTTTAAGATAAATAAACTGAAAATAGAATTAGCCGAACTGCTGTGATAAAAAAAAAAAAGCTTCCGGAAATGCTGTTATAGGCAAATAATCAACGTCAAGCTGCTAGTAACTCACTTTAATTGAAAGCTTTCCATAAACAGCACCATAACCAACTATTGTTCTTATATCCATCGGAATCTGCACTATTATAAACATTGTGGACTACCCAGTACTGTCTAAGCACAACACCACGCAAAGATATTTCCAGAAATACCAGCATTGCCTGCCACAGATGGTCTTCTCAATAAGAAGCATAAGTCCCAGAGTGCACTGGACTGGGGACATGCTGTCCAGATCCATAGAGGTCTAACCTAGCATAAGCACAGAGCTCTCTATAGAACCCCTGCAGGTTTTCTTGCCCTCTGCAAAACTAATTAGAGCTATTTAAGTGCAGAGTATAGCTCAGGGAAGCCTTTGCAAAAAGAAATAAAGACAGTCGCGTGTGCTTTGGGGCTTTTGTGTCAGAAATACCTGTGTTGTTTTTTTCCTTTCGAACAAGCTAGCGACCCTGGCTGAGCTGTAATTCGGTTATGAAATATGCCTTTATGTGTTGGCAAGAAATGCAGAGTGCCTGTCGAACGGCCTGTTAGAGCAGATGCCTGGTTCAGAATTGCGGGTCCCTGCTGAGGCTTCTTTTAGTCAGGGGTTGCATAGATCCTGTTTATTTATTAATTTATTTATTTTTTACTCTTAATTTTTTGTCTGAATCGTCTCCTCTATTCCTGTTCTTTTCACCACAGTTCAATGAAAGATCATGTTAAAAAAAAAAATCATCATTCTAAACCGCCTTTATTCACACAGCTACTAACGACTGGTGTTTCCAAGTAAATCATAAAAACATGCAGCATTGTGTCCTTTTGCAAAAACAGACCAAAACATTTTTTTCCCCAGACAACTAAAGAAAAAAATTCTATATCGAGAGCTTTCAAATTCTAAAGTCTCCAAAATAATAAAAAATAAAAAACCCTGACTAAGATGTAATGGTGCAAGTCATTAACATCAGCAGTTTAAACATTAAAACATTAAACATAAAAAATACAAATAAATAAAAATCTGTAGAAAGTGAAAAATCAGTAAAAAAATAAAAAAATGTTAATACGGATGTATTTTTATTTTCTCATTCACTCACCCAACCATCCACCAATTCATTTACCTATCCATCCACCAATCCATCCATTCACTCATTCTCTCTAATACACCATACACCCATACAACAATTTATTTATTCATCCATCCATCCACACATCCATCCATCCACCCACTCACCCATCCATTCACCACTCATCCATCCATCCATCCATCCATCCAAAATGCCGAATCCTGCATAGAGCCGTACCAAAGTCTTATATTTTCTTGGAATTGCACATATCCCCAAAAACACAGCCACCCAAACCACGCCACCCACCTACACATCCACACACACTCACGCAATGGATTATTTCGATGCCTTCAATAACGGCACTTGTGCTTCACCCTGGCCTCATATTTCATATATATTTTTATTTTGCTTTAGTGCCCTGCAATTGCAGATTTTTTTTTTTTTACCCCTGAGAAATAACAAAACCAGCCTGAGTAATAGCTCTCTCACTCTATCTGTAGGGCCGCAGAGATCGGTTCCATTTTGTCGGCCTGGCAAAACAGAAAAGCGCCAGCGTCAAGTGTCATTTTTGCCGAGATGAATAAGATTACGCAAGCACGCGGACCATCTCCTGTTCTGGCATCTGCGCCGATGGCTGAACCCGATGCCTGTGGTCCGGCGAGTAGATCCAAGTGATGTGATCCATTTTCCCTTCCACTTGCATGCACTAATATTCTGCAGAGGGAGTGAATCAGCAAGTGGCCCAGGCGCTCAAGCCTACTTATTCCAGCTGAAGCACCTGCGTCCGTGACCCCGGCACACGCACACGAGCGTCGTAATTGGAACACCCCTACAGGGTTAAGAGCAGCATAAGAGGCCTCGTTGTCATAATGCTTCATTTAGCCACACAGGAGCACAATGTAACCGATCGAACCCCTTCTTTCAGGTGTAATGTACGAAAACTAGGTTCTGGCAAGTGCTGGAATGTTTCTCTTTTGTCAACATCAGGGTTCCTACACTTTTTCATTTTCATTGCAAAATTCCATACTTTTTTAGATTCAAATACGCAGACTTTCCATAAAGATTTGTATAATAATATTTATTTTAAATTAAACTTCCTCTTTCGGCTTCTCCCATAAGGGGTCGCCACAGCGGATCATCCGTCTCCATACCCCCCTGTCCTCCACATCTGCCTCTTTCAAACCAAATACCTGCATGTCTTCCCTCACCACAGCCATGAACCTCCTCCTTGGCCTTCCTCTTTTCCCCCTTCCTGGTGGCTCCATCCTCAGCATTTTACTGCTAATATACCCCATGTCCCTCCTCTGCACGTGTCCAAACCATCTCAATCTCGCCTCCCTCACCTCGTCTCCAAAATGTCCCACATGCACACGGTCCCTCTAATAAACTCATTTCTAATCCTGAAAATTCTCGTCACTCCCAACGAAATCATGATCCGCATATTTGATTTGGCGCATGTTTTACGCTGGATGCCCTTCCTAATGCAACCCTTCCCATTTATCCGGGGTTGGGGACCAGCACTAAGAGTGCACTGGCTTGTGCAACCCTAATTGCTGGGTTTGTAAATTGAACTATAACATTCGTTATGTTACAATCTCTGATGCCTGTATATTATATTACCGAATAATTG
The DNA here is from genome assembly GCF_946808225.1 of Silurus aristotelis. NCBI lineage: Eukaryota > Metazoa > Chordata > Actinopteri > Siluriformes > Siluridae > Silurus > Silurus aristotelis. Next base: position 5,408,188 of record NC_139577.1, on the reverse strand, counting down.
CTGAAGGTTTGTAGCGACTGTAGCTTATACAAATTATTACCATGTTGAATGAACAGCATTTTATTAAAACTACAATTCTAAAACAGTGCGATGTTAAACATTTATAAATGTCATTTTTAAGCCGTAAACCTCCAAACCTACAGCAAAAGAAGGGTTGTTCCTGTGCAACCCACCAAGAAACTACAAAACAGAACTAAAGTATAAACTTTTATACTATACTTTCAATACACTTATGCTTCATACTTATTTTATTTATTCACTTTATTTGTATCCTTATACTTGATTTCTAGTTTTCATGTTTACATGATGGACAGTCGTAAAAAAAGCATTCCACTACATGTAGTACTCTGTATGAATGTGTATGTGATAAAAAAAATAAAATAATTGAATTTGAAGCAAAAACACCTTTTGGCCATGTCCACACGAATACGTTTTAGTTTAAAAATGTTTTTTTCTCAGTACTTGGTCCACACTGAGACGCCGTTTTGAAAACGCTCTACGAAAGGGGATACACAGGGAATACGCCATTTTCGTGTCGCAGTGTGGACAAACACAGACATTTTTTGTTGTTGCCGCCGCGTTTTAAAGAGCCGGAAAGTAAATAAACGGCAGGAGGAAATGGCGCAGAAGAGTCCTGTTCTTTTTGCTCATACGCAGTACAGGGACCTAAGCGTTTTCATACATTTCATTGTGGCTAAACAACTTTTGGAAAATTATGAAAGTGTTTTTAGATAAAACCGCCGTTTTCAAATGTGTCCAGATTAGTGTAGCCTTTGTTTTATAAAAAAAAAATATATATATATATTTTTGCAAATGATGTAATTTTATATTATGGAAAAAGCAAACAGAGCAATGGTATGGAAAGAAAAATGCATCTTGGCAGAGTTAATTTGTACTTTCAATATATACCATAATCATTCATGTATGTATAGATTTTCATATATTTTCTAGAGTTGATACTTTTTTATTATCTATGTTATTTTTTCATCCTTGATTCTGTTCCTTTTTATGCTTAAATGTTGGACAGTCGTACAAAACATACTCTGTATGTATGTGTGTGACAAACATTTTATTTTATTTGAGTAAAAAAACAGACCTGATGAGGACGGGGCAGGACTGTTATGGGTTTTGTAACTGAAAAATTGCAAACTCAAAGATGTTGCCAGTGAAGTCAGAGGTTGTCACAGATGTATTTACACTTTATTTTCTTGATTTTTTTCACACTTTAATGTACTTGAACCCTTTTTTTTTGGGGGGGGGGGGGGGGTTGTGTAAATTCAGTTTGATGTCAATAAAATCTAAATATTCTTTTTTTTTATTGTATAAATGTAAATTTTTTTTGCAACTCATTCTATTGTACATTTTTATTGCATTATTTGTAGTTACCCATTTTTTAACATATTACTTCACATTCTGTTGTGTACGGATGTGTATGTGAAACAAAAACAGGATCTAAAAAGATTAATCGTTGCCCTTGTATTTGGTGCAACTTTGTCACGTGGAAATGTGAAAAACAAAATAGCTGTTCGCTATTAATATTTCCCCAACCAACACTAAAACCAAAATGTGCAACCAATAAGCCAGTTTCCATAGGAACCCTAATGTGAACCAGGGGCAGGGAATTTCCACCTATCCCTTTCACCGACTGCCACGCGCAGCCAATTACGGGCCAGACTTACTGAGAGAAATGCTAATTACCCTATTAGCAACCTCCAGCAGGGGTGAGCATGGCCAAGAACAAGCCCACGAATGAACATTATACACTTTCTTGATTATTCACCGTAATTATAAACCTCTGTGTTTTTCCAAACTATTCCTTCAAAGCTGGTGGAATTAACTGTATTCTGAAGTCATTCAGAAATGTCTAATTTGTCTAATGTCTAATACATATGGCTGAGTTACAGACGGCGCTCAGCCTGAGGGTTCGCTCCAACAACTGAATCACAGCGATGCGGGATTTCTTTTGAACCACACGCTTATTCGTGTGATATTCCTTAATTAGAAGTGGACTGTCCACAAAATTCAAGCTCACCGTTCCCCTTGACAAGTGGATTATGGGTATTTTGTGGTTGCTAAGAAACACTATAAGGGGAAAAAGTTTGTGGACACCCCAGCATAAGATTCATATACTTTTTTGAATATCAAATTTTCCCTATTTGCTGTTAGAATAACCTCCACTCTTCCATGAAGATGTTCCACTAGAGTTTGGAGTATGTTTGTGGAGATTCATTGTGTTTACATTCATCCCAAAGGTGTTCCAATAGGGTTGACGCCAGAGTTCTAAAGCAGTAGATCTTCTACTCCAACCCATGGAAACCATTACCTCATGAAGCTGGCTTTGAGCACAGGGGCATTGTCATGCTGGAACAAGTTTGGTTCTCAAAGTTTAACTGATGGCATACTTTACAAGTGTGTCTCCGAATTTGTGCAAAAACCTCATATGGCTGCAGCTGTGCCAATATTTTGGATACTTATGAAAATATTACCAATGCAGTCGCACTACAAAATGGCAGACTATAAAATTAGTGCATATAGGAAACTAGCTTTGTTGTTGACATCTGTTTAAATCCAGTCTATTGCAACCTTTTTAGCCCAACCCTCTCCAAAGGCACCATCTTGAATTCTTTCTCATGGACTAATACAGGCACAAAAATGTGACCACATATACAACAAACCAGCAATGTCTGTCCTAAGCCTCTAAGGCAGGGGTCACCAACATGGTACACCAGGTAGCCCGCAAGGACCACATATAAAAATATCTGTTTCCTACTTTGTTAAATCATTGTTGATAATTATTATAAGAAATCGTTAACATGATCAGTGTCTTCACATAGATGAATATCATTAATTATTAATAATAACATATAATAAAAGGTAAATTGAGCAAATTTGTTATTTCAGATCAAACTGAAAACTGTGTGTATCAAACTGGTAGCCTTTCACATAATCGGTACCCAAGAAGTAGCTCTCAGTTTCAAAAAGGTTGGTGACCCCTGCTCTAAGGTAAGGAGAGGCTGAGAGACTGCTGGATCGGATACCTCAGTACTTTGTATAAGTAAGGGTAGCAAAAAAATCAGGGATTTAGTCTTAGCAAGGTTGCATACCAAATTAGTTCCCACAAGCTTGGTACTAATCAGCTCATTTGAAAAAAACTTAAAACCTTTAATTGCGATCAAATTCTGAAGGCAGCTTGTTGAGTCGGAGTAGATAAAGAGAGTGAGATAGAGACAAAGAGGTTAGTTGTCTTCAAGCAAAGGTCATTTTCTGATATCCAGTCATTTACTGGTGTCCCCTGAGATAAAATTTTGAGCAAGGAAAAAAAACAAGATTTAAAGGTTTGCTAATTATGGCGATTTCTCAAATGAGTGATAAGATTTTATCTAAATTTATTATCACTAAAAGAATAACAATGCCTTCCTTTCTATTACAATATAGAAATATTCATCGCCTCTTGAACTTGTTTACATTTTGTATCAGTAAATTGTGGATCCATTAAAAAGAGCGTAACAAATGCAACACAGACAATAAGATCTTGTACTCAATGACAGTGGAAGACCTAAGGAGGATATTAGACTTACTCCTGTTTGAATTGTTATAAGCTAGTTTGTGTAAATTCATGACATATAACCCCAAGTTCCTTTCACTTTATTAAAATGTGTACATATTTAAGATGGCGGTCAGAGTAGGGGGTGTAAATAATTGCATGAGGGAAGCATGATATGGATCCGTCCCATCCATGTCATTCACATGGGTCATCTCTAAATCATTTTTGGACTTTGACAAGGATCTTCAATGTATCGCTAGTGCAGTACTATCCGGGCTAATATGCTAGCTCTTTTTTTTGTTGTAATCAATAACAATATATCCTGCAGTGTCAGATTTAAAAAAATTTTATAGCGCAGCCATGTTGCGATGATGAGAATTCCATCGCAATTCATTTTTAACCATTTAATCCGCTTAATATTGTCAAAGATTTTGTGTTGTTCTTTAGGGCACTAGTTTTTAAATCAGTCTGATGCTCTACAGTTTTAATCTGTTCTTATGGTGTGGAAGTTGGAATACATCATGTTGGGTACAATTTTGAGATGTGGTGCATTAAAGGTTTTTTGTATAGTACAGTGAATTCCTTCAAAGGCATTCCTCCCTTTGGAGGACGCGCTAATTGAGCATTTTGTGTAAAATTTTATTTTCGAATGCTGTGGTATCCCTGTGAAAGCAGGAACTAGACATAAAGATCCTCAAGCTTGCAAAAAGACAAATTTCCCTGCAGAATTTCTTCTGACCAGAAATAAATAGAATCCATAGCTTAAGATAACCGTGTTGAGAAATTGGCTGGAATGGTAAATGCCTTGTTATCATCAGACAAGCCCCTTTGACTTTTCTAATAAATAAATTCTAGCTAAACATTTAGAGCCTCTTTAAGGACTCGTGAGGGTTGGCATTTAGTGGCTTCTTCACTGGAGCTGCTGAACAAAAATTTCAATGTAATTTTCAAAAGTACTAAGATAAACTTGCTGGCGATCAAGGCTCAGGCTCTAAACGCTAGGCATCCTAAATGCAGAAATCAGCAGGGGCGTAAGAGTGTGCCGTGTGTGTGTGTGCGTATGTGAAGGGAATGTGCTGTGCCCAGGACATTTGATTAGAGCTGAAGGAGCTCCTGTCTGCTTGGCATCAGGGTGCCATTAATCTCCCGCTGGCCCATGTTTCAGAGATGAGCAAGTCAGTGCCAATGACCCACACTCCGAAAATTTAGAAACGACTTCAGAGAACGACTCGCTAACCAACTTCCCTCTCGATAGATACTCGAACTTCAGTCAGAGGAAGCGTCAAGACTTATGTAATCCTACACTGAAATCTGGATAGTTCTCAAAAAGCGTCAACTTTCCTACTGTAGGCAATATGCAATACTATCCAAAAATCTATATATATATATATATATATATAGATCTCACGCTCGAAAGCTCAGGGGTTCAAGTCGCTGTTGGGAACTTGAGCAAGGCCCTTAACTCTCTCTGCTCCAGGGACTTTGTATCATGGCTGACTCTGTGCTCTAACACCAGCTTCCTAACAAGCTGGGATGTGCAAAGAAAGAATTTCACTGTGCTGTCATATATATATATATATATAAAAAACAACTACTGTATGTAAAGACAAGCTGAATCCTCCAATCTGATCATTCAGAATGAATCAATTTATTTTCCAGTACAGAGTGTCTTACACTTCCGTTTCACAAATGTTCGATAATATATTAAACCTAACAGCAAACAGATTTTCATTTATTTATTTAAAAAAATAATAATAAATTGTCAATTTACTTTGGACTAAGTGACTAAAAAAACACTTCAGGGCTGTGCTGTTAAAGGAAACACATTAAGGATTCGATTTATATCCTGGAATGCTTTATTTATTTTGTATTTATTTTGGTGTCAGGAGTCAGGTGATCAGGTGATTTCAACATGGCGGCGCCCTGTGAAAATGCTGTATCTCTACTCGACAAAAAACTAACTTTACTTGCATAACGCATACATAAGAAAACTGAGACAGTACGGGAAAACGTGGCTATGCCACCGAAGAAAACAACCAGTAAAGGAGAGATGGAGAACGAGATGCCGGAAATTCATAAGTCGCTCAATCATTTGACTGAGAAGTTGTCCAAAGTGACTCAACAGCTGATGAAGCTGATGGGACTTTTCGATGAGGTGAAACAAGTGAGAGACTTGATAAAACTAATAAAAATGATTTTCCATATTATTTTGAGAAAGACGGCCCAATCTTAAACGCTAATAAGGAAATATCAGTGACGTTCAACAATTTTTTTGTAAATGTTGGACCCACTCTAGCTAATGACTCTAGCTAATGGGATTCCTCAACCATCAGAGGTAAAGGAAATAGATAAAAATATTATTAAAGGAAATGTGAGCTCTTTGTTTTTGAAGAGTGTGGATGAAAATAAAATTATTCAAATTGTGACTAAATTTAAGATTAAGAGGTCAACAGACTGTTTTGATTTTGATATAATTGTAGTAAAAGAAATTATACATAGTATTGTTGCTCCACTTACATACATTTGTAATCAATCTTTTTTTACGGGCATCTTTCCGTCTAAAATCAAAACGGCCAAGGTAGTACCCATTTTTAAAATTGGAGATAAACATCAATTTACAAACTACAGGCCAATCTCACTACTTTCCAAATTTTCCCAAATTTTAGAAAAGTTATATGTTATAAGACTTGATGATTACCTCAATAAATTCAACCTTATTTCAGATTATCAATTTGGTTTCAGGGCAAATAGAGCAACCTCAATGGCAGTCATTGAACTGGTTGAGGAGATATCTACAGCATTTGACAATGGAGAGTACACTGTCGGTGTCTTTATTGATTTGAGCAAGGCATTTGTTACCATTGATCGAAATTACCTGTTGGCTAAAGTAGAACGATATGGTATAAGAGGCATTGCCCATGATTGGTTGAGAAATTATCTTAGTGGCAGAGATCAATATGTACATATAAACAACTTTGACTCTGAAAGAACAAACATAACGCATGGAGTGCCACAGGGCTCTATACTGGGGCCAAAGCTGTTTATAATGTACATAAATGATATTCCGAAGGTATTAACAAAGTTAAATTGTATCTTGTTTGCCGATGATACTAGTCTCTATTGCTCTGGACAAAATTTAGATTTTCTTTTGAAGATAGTGGAAAAAGAGCTTTCTTAATTAAAAACTTGTTTTGACTATAACAAACTATCAATGAATCTGAATAAAACTAAATATATTATTTTTGGAAATAGAAAAATTGAGGAACCAATCAAAATTAAAATTAAATCATATAGAAATTGAGACAGTGTGTAATACAAAATTTTGGGGTATCCATGTGGATGATAAACTCAATTGGAAATTACACATAAATTATTTAAAGACAAAAATATCTAAAACTATTGGTATAATGTGTAAAATTAAATCATTGATAAATCAAAATTCATTTTATTTATTATACAATTCGCTCATTCTTAACGTACTTAAACTATTGTGTGGAAATATGGGGGAATAATTATAAATCTATTATCAAACCTATCTTCATATTGCAGAAGAAGGCTATTAGAATTGTTAACAGTTGATTATTACGCCCCAACTAACCCATTGTTTATTAAAATGAATGCATTGAAATTACAGGATTTAATTGATCTAAGCACAGCTGTAATGATGTATAAGGTTCACAATCTTAACCTCCCAGTCTGTATTCAGGAGAGGTTTAAGCCAAGAGAGACTCGATATAATTTGAGAGGAATCGGGGTCTATCAAAAAAATAAAGTTAGGACCAATACTAAAGCGAGGTGTTTCTCAGTTAGAGGAGTCAATCTATGAAATAGTCTGGAGGACAAAATAAAACAATCTATATCAATAAAGGTGTTAAAAAAAAAAGTCAAATTATATGTGATTGGTAGTTATATTGCATTAGAATAATATTGTTCAGTTTAGTTTAAAGATCATTAAAACTAGTAGAAGGCTGGTGTATTATGTAATGATATATGGCAGTATTAGGGTAATGGAATGTTTAGAGGATAAAAGACAAGGTGATTTGTGTAATGTTATTAGTAATTGATTATATTTGAAAAATATTTGTATTAATATCTTATCTGTATGAGCTGTTCATATATAGCTGGTAATATTCTTATATCTGTTTTCACTTTGCTGCTTTCTGATTACTGTTGCCTCATGTTGGGTATTTAAAATTGTTTGTAAATAGGGTTAGGCATCAATAAGTGTTTCACTTCAGCCTAAACCCCTTCAGTCATTGCTGTACTATAAAAATTCTGTTTGTGTATGTTGTTATGTTTAAATGACTGAAGAAAAAATAAACTAACTAACTAACTAACTATTAAAATGACTTTTCTACTGTCTGCCAGCATGATGTGTTTAGAACTAAACAACCCCTATTACAATGGGGAAAACCACATGGACTTCTGAGGACTTTCTTGTGGTGGAAAGTTTACAACGGGAACATGGATGCATGAGAAATATATAAATAAAATGTTTACAAATTTTTTTTTTAAGTAAAATGTTTGTCCATGTGCAGTGTCCTCATAATGTTACATTAGAAATATCAAACTCACAGGTGAAACTACGGCTTATGTTCTCCAAACGAATCAAGAATTGAACATTGTAATATACTGAGTATAGAAGTGTTACAAGGTAACATAGTTTGAGATTTCGTAGGCAATATTAGAAAATGTATTACTGCTACTATAGTGTAACAGTAAATTTTTATGAATTTGTACCATTTGTTTAAATCTACTTAAAAAGACATTGGAACAAAAAAAAAAATCTGTCTAAAATGTAGCCTTTTCATAAGCAAAGATACGCACTGGAGTTTGAACTACTGTGGTTCAAAGCTCCATTAGTAAAACATCTTTTTTTCTACCCCTGAGTGGGCAGAGATGCAAGGAAATAAGTCTTGGGGGAAAAAAAAACTTAAGAGAAAGTTCAGACTTTAAACCTAGAACTGTACCAATTTATTTTCACACCTGCTGCGCTCTCCTATTCTACTTATTAATTTTTTTTCCCAGATTAATTTTGTCTGTCGTTATCGGGAAACTATTCTATGGGATGTGGCATGACGGCACTTAGTCTGGTCAAGTTCTGGGCTACTCAATCTATTTCCTACGATGGGACTTTTTTTTTTTTTTTTTTAAGAAGAGAAGCTACAGAAACCACAAACTAAAGGTGAATTCGAATTATTAAATCAGTGGTAAAATTTAGCAACATTGGCCTTAGATTAGAAAATAAAAACCAGTGTATTTCTGTTTAAACACATTGTGTTCTGTTGATTTTTTTTCTTTATTTTATTTAGTAACAATAGAATATTCAGCATCGCGGTCAGATTATGGCTAAGGTGTATTAAGAGGCTAAAAACTGTCTGGCTATGTTTAATATTCGACATTTGAAACACAATTCGGTGAAAACTGCTCACATTCCTTTTAAAATGGCTGCTATAAAATAGACGACAATTTACAAAACATGGCTGATATTCTACTTTAAATGGGTGACATTTTCCTTAAAATAACTTACATACATATAATGCTGGACAATCACTTCAAATTGTCAACAGTTTACTATAAAATGGCTGATAAAATGGCTGATATTCTACTTACAAAGGCTGACAATTTACCAAAAACGTCTGACATTTAACCAAAAAATGGCTGATTCATTCATTCATTCATTTTCTCCCGCTCATCCGTAATTCGGGTCGCGGGGGCAGCAGTCTAAGCAGGCATACCCCGCCTTCGACTGCTGGCCAATCCTCACAGCACCGTCCCTTTCGGTCCCTCCTGCAGGTGGTGAGCCCACGGGAAGGCGGCCCCACGTCACTCTGACGTCAGGGACCTTGATATTTCCCTCGTAAGGGACCCCCGGAGCATAGAGGGTTAAGGGCCTTGCTCAAGGGCCCAAGAGTGGCAGCCTGGCGATACCGGGGCTCGAACCGGAGACCTTCCGATCGGCAACCCAGCGGCTTAACCCCTGGAGCCACCACACCCTAAAAATGGCTGATATTTTACTTAAAACAGCTGACAACCTTTTCAAATGATTGATAGTCAACATTATATAGCTGAAATTGTACTTAAAATGGCTAACATTTTACTTAAAATAACTGATACATAAAATGCCCGACATTCTACATAGAATTGATCAAATATTTACCACAAAAATGGCTGACATTTAATTTAAAATGGCTGATATTTGACCAAAATTGGCTGAGATTCTACTTAAATTGACTTTAAATCTATTTACAACACAACCATTTTATCAATTGTGTCAGAGCCCTAGTTTTTGTCAAGTTACAATAAAATAAAAACCCTCCCTAAGCAAACTGTAAGAAAACAAAGAGTAGCCCGTTAAAAAGCACTTTTTATTCGTGCAGACTTTAGGATCGATCCTCATGGGAGATTATTTATGCACAGTAAATTAGATAAACCCAGCCGGAAATCTGGGTCTTACTAAATAATGCATTTAATAAAAGCGTATACGTGGTGTATCTACACACATTAAAGGATGTATTTAAGTAGAAATTACACTCCAGCTCTAATTAGACGAATACGCAGTGCCGACACTGCATATCGAATTCATGGGCTTTATGCTAATTTAGCATGTTTCATTTTTGCGTCTCCCTGTAGACACACGCACACCCGTCTCTTATCCGCGATTCATCTGCCGGACGATGATCATCGGGAAGGAAGATTTTCCCATGTGGCTGTGCGGACTGTGCCGGAAAGATGAGACAGGGGAGAGCAAACTTGCTTGGGTGTGAGAGCTTTATAATTGCTTTTTTGTCATGGTTCCTGAAGACAGGCTCATGTAAACAAGTGGAGTCTAAATAAATTAGCGCAGCCGTTGCAGGTTTTGAAGAACGGTGACATGACTCCGAACTTCAAACCAATCCAGAAAACCCTGGAAGAGTTGACTTTAAACAAAGCATGTTCACAAATTAATTAAGAGGACCCATTATACATTGGGAGATGGAAGAAATATAATCAATTGTCAGGCGCGGAATAGTGCAAAGCAGCCAGCGATTTGAGCACCTGCACTATGAATCTAGTCATGATGGGTGAGAAATACAGGGATACGATGTTCTACATAACTTGCAGAACACCTTGTAATGCCCAACATCTGAATTGCATGTCTGCACAGTAGCTGTAGATATATGCAATGCATATGCATATAAATTTTTTATGTTAGAGGTTTATAATGCATTGTTATACCTGGCATTAACACTCACCACAGTGCTAGTAAATACTCGAATCTGATTAGTCAGCAGCTCTGAAAAGAGTTTTAAATAACCTGCTTGTTTCCATTGTACAAACATGACAGTGTACATGAATTTAAGTGTAGAATTAATTAATAATTTTAAAAATATATTTTTTGTCAATCTATTAAAATATTTGATTGAAACTAATTGCATGATTGTCATGACTTTAAATTTGGATTCTATTGACAGCCATTAATGTCAAAATGGCTGGCAACAAAAGTGAGTACACCCTAAGTGATTACAGCTGTATGTTGTGTAACCGTGCAAAGCCACATGTTCATGTTTTTGTCTGCTTGACAGGACCATACAAATTTGTGTATCTTGTATTAGGGTAGTCACAATTTGGTGCTTTGAGTACAAATCTCTCATACTGACCACTGAAATATTCAACATGGCACCTCATGGCAAAGACTCTCTGAGGAATTGAGAATTAGAATTGTTGCTCTCCACAAAGATGGTCGAGGCTATGAGAAGATCGGTAACACCCTGAAACTGAGGTGCAGTGCAGAAGTCAGAGTCATACAGAATTTTGTCTGAGACGGATTCCAACTCGGAAACAGGCCTCGTAAGGTTCGATCAAAGAAGTTGAGTAGAGAAGAAGTTGAGGTCTTCAAAATACAGATGCATGAGTGCTGCCAGTATTGCTTTAGAGGTTGCTGAAGATGAAGGTCTGCTTTTCAGTGTTCAGACCATATACCGCACACTGCAACAAGTTGGTTTACACAGGCGTCGTCCCCTCTTCAGAAGCTGGCTCACCAGAAAGCCCGCACACAGTTTGCTAAAGACAACCTGAGCAAGATTATGAATTACTGGAACCATGTCCTGTGGTCTGATAAGGGCAAGATAAACTCGTTTGGCTCAGAGCAAGGGCAAGAAAAACTGCGTGTTGCCTACAGTCAAGCATGGTGGTGGTAGTATCATGGTCTGGGGCTGCATGAGTGCTGGTAGTACTGGGAAGCTGCAGTTTAAGGCATCTTGGAGTATTAAGGCAGTGTTAGATAAAGAAGCTCACACAAAATGGACACTTTGGACATAGTTTTGATGTTCCCTTAGGGTGTACTCACCTCTGTTGCCAGTTATTTTGACAATGATGGCTTTATGTTGAGTTATTTTTAAAGGGCAGTAAATCTGTACTGCTATACAAGATTTTTTATTTTTTTTATTTTCATTATTTTTGAAGGAGTGTCCAGTACAAGCACTTTGTACAGCTGAAGGTTTTTCACCACAGGAAAGTCCTGAGGACCTTTCCTTTTTCTTGTCCTGTGACAAGCTGTGTTTTGTCACTACAACGAGAGAGACAACAACACAAACCTCTTTTCACAACTTCATTCCATTTAACTACATTAACAAAATATGCTAATTAATTGAAAGGTATCAAGAATAAAACAATCAATTACTAAAATATTATCTACATATTATCTACACTCACACCAGCCAGTAACTCACAGTTCCTTCTTATGAAGATCCAGGCTGTCATGAGTATTCTGGGCATCCTCTAACGCTAACTGGAGCTATCGGTGTAGCTTTATAAGTGATTGATTGAGCGAACAGAAATGGCACCGTGTCAGCCGAGCTATTTGGCATCACACCACCGTCTCCAACTTTAAATCATGGCCTGCGCGCTGGCAAAAATGAAGAGAAAGATGGCAGCGAGCATCATTACCTGTGGGATTAATGTAGTGGAATACGTGCTGCCGGTGCCAAGCACCAATCCTGAGCCAATGGACTGAGTGTCTGTTTAACGCGGGCTCTGGGGCGTGCTCATACGCAGTGTGTACTGTACACACCCGGTGAAGTATGGCGCAAAGGTACGGGCTACGATAAATAAATAAATTAACATAAATATGTGTGTGTGTGTATATATATATATATATATATATATATATATATATATATATATATATATATATATATATATATATATATATATATATATATATATATATACACAATGAGGAAAATAAGTATTTGAACACCAGGCTATTTTGCAAGTTCTCCCACTTAGAAATCATGGAGGGGTCTGAAATTGTCATCGTAGGTGCATGTCCACTGTGAGAGACATAATCTAAAAAAAAAATCCAGAAATCACAATATATGATTTTTAAACTATTTATTTGTATGATACAGCTGCAAATAAGTATTTGAACACCTGTCTATCAGCTAGAATTCTGACCCTCAAAGACCTGTTAGTCTGCCTTTAAAATGTTCACCTCCACTACATTTATTATCCTAAATTAGATGCACCTGTTTGAGGTCGTTAGCTGCATAAAGACACCTGTCCACCCCATACAATCAGTAAGAATCCAACTAGTAACATGGCCAAGACCAAAGAGCTGTCCAAAGACACTAGAGACAAAATTGTACACCTCCACAAGGCTGGAAAGGGCTACGGGGAAATTGCCAAGCAGCTTGGTGAAAAAAGGTCCACTGTTGGAGCAATCATTAGAAAATAGAAAAACCTAAACATGACTGTCAATCTCCCTCGGACTGGGGCTCCATGCAAGATCTCACTTTGTGGGGTCTCAATGATCCTAAGGAAGGTGAGAAATCAGCCCAGAACTACACGGGAGGAGCTGGTTAATGACCTGAAAAGAGCTGGACCACCGTTTCCAAGGTTACTGTTGGTAATACACTAAGACGTCATGGTTTGAAATCATGCATGGCACGGAAGTCTCCAGAACTAAACCCAATAGAGAATCTTTGGAGGGAGCTCAAACTCCGTGTTTCTCAGCGACAGGCCAGAAACCTGACTGATCTAGAGAAGATCTGTGTGGAGGAGTGGGCCAAAATCCCTCCTGCAGTGTGTGCAAACCTGGTGAAAAACTACAGGAACCGTTTGACCTCTGTAATTGCAAACAAAGGCTACTGTACCAAATATTAACATTGACTTTCTCAGGTGTTCAAATACTTATTTGCATCTGTATCATACAAATAAATAGACCCCTCCATGATTTCTAAGTGATAGAACTTGCAAAATAGCAGGGTGTTCAAATACTTATTTTCCTTACTGTATATATATATATATATATACACACACACATACATATATATATATATACACACACACACACACACACACACACACACACACACACACACACACACACACACATGCAGAGATAAAGATACAGAGATACAATTCATTTGTAATAATTCATGTGTGACGTTTGTCTTTTGTTTGCTATTTAGCTCATATGAATCATGGAAAAAATACATTGTGTGTGTGTGTGTGTGTGTGTGTGTGTGTGTGTGTGTGTGTGTGTGTGTGTGTGTGTGTGTGTGTGTGTGTGTGTGTGTGTGTGAGATTTTACATAATTAGTTAATTCTCCATTGTCCCCCACAATGAATTTTCTCCATGATTCATATGAGCTAAATATGAGAAGCACAGCTGTGTTGATCATTTAATAGCATTCAAGAAGGGGTGTGGTATTTTCCTTATTTTCAAATTCGCATTCTTGTTTAAATCGGGAAACTGAAAAAAAAAAAAACTTGTTTTGAACTCTGTTTTCCTCGGATTTCAAACTTGATTATATATTTAATCCAGTGAGCTCATCAGCTGACCACTAGTGATGTCTTTACTCTGACCTTTTGCTATTATTTGCAGCAGGCAATCAATAAGAACAGCCTGTGGATCGCATTCTGTGAAAACTGTATTGCAGTGGCAGGCCTCAGGATCAGTGAATTACGTTTCAATACAATTTTGTCCATGAATATGTATTCAATTATTCTCAGTAGTCTATTCTCTTTATATCATAGCGGTTTTCACCTGCTTTTTTTCTTTTAATTCTATGTTGCTGTTTGGCAATTTGAAGGCATCCCCTAGAGCAGTGGTCCCCAACCTTTTTTGCACCATGCACCGGTTTAATGTCGGAAAATATTTTCACGGACCAGCCTGTAAGGTGTGGCGGATAAATGCAACAAAATAAATTGATACGACCGGCATAAAAATATAATAATAAACGTGAATCCACTGTGTTGTTTTTTGTTCATTTTGCTCGCTTGGGGGTTTGAATTTAGCAGTAATGTATTATGTGTTAGCGGCCGGAGCAGCCCCTTTAAGAAAGTAGCGGATGGAGGTAAGAAGTGACCGAGGCATCTTGACATGCATTAAAAGAGAGGCATAGACAGATGTGGAGGAGAGAATCAGCTCATTTTCCAAAATAAAACCGTTCAGATTCAGATAATAAATACAACGAAAATAATGTAAGTTATGTATACTTTCTGTTCGGCCTGGTACCAGTTGCCCGGGGGTTAGGGACCACTGCAGTAGAAGGCGTCCAGTCATGTTTACATTTTTACATCTTTTGATAGGATGGTCAGGATCTGCTACAGATGATGTATGCGGGAGGTGCAGCTGTGGCTACAGTGAAAGGAGACGTATTCAATTGTGTTTATTTGTTTTTGGGTTTTTTTGCTTTAGTAATGATGTACATTCTAACTGCATGAGATACCTGTGTGTGATGCAGCGCTCTGTTGTACTGCGTTTCTCTATAATATTGATGGTTTTTATAACCGTGGCGTCATAATGACGATATTAAGAGCTGGACTAATTCAGGGAGGACACCGCAGAAGGCCCAGGTGTAAAATGCAGGTCCTGCTACTGCTGTATTATATATGTTAACTCAGAACTAAGTGGTAGTTGTGAAGCTGCTATAGAGAAATTAGTGCCCATGATGACACCGTTAATATCGATTTAGTCGCTCTTTTTATTCACGCCTTTTCTTTTCTTTATTGACTCATTTATCTCCCCCCAACACACACACACACACGATACGTTTCATGATTGGTTTATTTACTTGTGCGAGTCGTTCACTTTCAGACGCGTTTCATTTACAACGTATTTTCACGCAGGAACGGGTTATATTTGCATGCGATTTGTTCACCACGAGATTTTTACATTTTTTCCGTGCGATTCGTTAGTTTTCTCGTGCGAATTATTTATTTTATTATGCGATCTGTGTTTTGTCTCTCGTAATCCAATTTACTTATTTGTTTTTCTCGTGTGACTGATTCTCTCATGTGGTTTATTTTTTTCCTCACAAGGAAGGTGGATGTTTATTTTCACAGAAGAATTTTTAGCAGCTCTGCTTTCGTGTGTGTGTGTGTGTGTGTGTGTGTGTGTGTGTGTGTGTGTGTGTGTGTGTGTGTGTGTGGCTTGCAGTGAGAAATGTCGTGCGGATGGAGTTATCAGACGGGGCAGATGTGAAGGATGAGAGTCTCTCAGCTAAGTCTCTCGCACAGCACTAATTTTAGCTTCTGCTGCAATGCAGGTGACACGCAGTACAGTCACGGCACGTGCACACACAGGCGCACACACGCATTCATGCAAGCAACATATACTATTTATCAGTCTACACGTTTTGTTTGCTGCAGACACACCCATCAGAACATGCATGCACACAAAGAAGATATGTATGAACAATATGTACATGAGCTTTCACACACTGACACACTTGTTTATCTTTTTCTCTGTGCCTTCTGTCCATCTTTCTATCGGTTCGTCTATACATTCAACATGGTGTCCATCCACAACTTTGTTTATCCATCCATCCAAGTGTCGAGCTATTTATAACTTCATTCTTTCATCACTCATCTGTCAATCCACCTCTGTATCCATTTATCTGTCTATCCCATCCACCAATCCATCTATCCATTTGTCCATCCATCCATCCATACACATGTCCATCTAGCATAGATGTATCCATCTATCGGTCTGTCCATCCATCCTTTCATCTCTCCATTTATCAGTTTCCATCTGTCCATCCATCAATCTATCTATCCAATCATATCTGTATCCATCTATCATTTATCTATCCATATATTGTTCATCAGGATAGTGTGACTGTTCAGCTGTTTGTCTGTCCATCAATATACACTTATTATCAATCCTTTCATCACTCCATTTATTCAAGTTTCCATCCATCCAACCATCCATCCATCCATCCATCTCTGTATCCATTTATCTGTCTGTCTGTCATTCAGTCTTCCATTCACCCAACTTTCCATGTATCCAAGTTTTCATCTATCCATCCATATCTCTTCCTCTTTATCCATTTGTGCATTCATCCATCCATATATTATTTACCAGGAAAGAGTGACCGTGGCACCACCTAACCAAGTTTCCATCTGTCCATCCATCTCTCCCCCATCTCTCATTTGTCCATTAATCTATCTATCCAATCATATCTGTATCCATTCATCCAACTGTCTATCCATCCATCATCCATCCATCCATATATTGTTCATCGTATATTATATTATCTTCCATCCATCCAATAAATCCATCAGCATCAGCAATTGCAGTAGGAGTTGTTACCCCTCCCTCCTCATATCTTCATGTGTCTCAGCATTTCTTATGCAATAAGAGCTCGTAAGGTTCTGTGCTGGGGAGTGGAACATCCCGTCTGTCACAGAACCGCACTGTTACATCTGCCAAACTGTCATCAGTCACCTGCTCATCCTGTGTGATTTAATTCTGTTTCTCTGGTCAGTGGCTCTGAATAAAAGCGTCTAGCAGATGAGTAAACCTAAACGCTTACACACGTTCCGTACACATGAGCGCACTGGATCTGTGTAACCCCACCACGTGTAGCTGTCATTACCGCTTAACAAGCCTCAGTTGCCCCGGCATTTCATCACTCACGTGGAGCGTCACAGGGAGCGAGTGTCGCACCCACAGGACAGCGCAATATTCAAATCAACGGAATAAACAGCGCACGTCTCTCCCTCTCGCTTTCCAGATTGTCACCCACAATCTCTTTTTTTTCTTCTCCTCCACGTCTGGGTACTCTGAATATCAAAGAATACAGCCCTTAAGACCATGAAAGATTGAAAACGATGCCGATGTCTCTGCACACGTAGCTGCACAGAGATTTGATTTATGCCCTCTCGTTATATATTCATGAGCGTTTTTCAGACCTCCATTAGAAATGAATGATTTACCAAAGCTGTGATTGAAATCCATCCCAGATGTCCGATTTCTTTCACCCATAAACTACTCGAACTCGAGAGTATAACGTTGCATGGCGATTTTTATTCCCCCTCTACTGGTTCATTGGAAAGTGGGTGTGGCTAATCATGCTCAATTTTACTCTCTACCAAACACAGGGTTAAGGTTTTGTCTGTTTATCTTTGTCTCTATGCGCCTGCCTGTCTATCTATCCATATGTATATTCATCCATACATCCATTTATCTATCCAGCAATATAGTCATCATTCCATCAATCTCATCCATCTATCAATCCCTTTCTTCATCCACCCATCCATCCAGCACTATTCATCTATCCAACTCTTGTTAGGTCTTTCTATCCATCCAACCATTTATCCATCTACCAATTTGTCTATCAATCCATCCTTTCATCCTCCCTTTATCTATCCATTTATGAATTTATCCATTCATCCATCCCTCCATCCATCCATCCATCCCTCCATCCTCTACTTTTGTCTATCCATCATTGATCCATTCATTCATACATACATACCTACTTCTCTGTATCCATTCGTCTATCTGTCTGTTCATCCATTTTTCCAAGGATAATGACGCTCGTCTATTATAATCTTTTTTTTTTTATAATTTTTATTTTATTTATATATTATATTTAATCTGATATCTCTATTCACCTTCCCATCCTGGACATTCCCACATCTCATTAGAATATTAGGCCATGCCCACCTGACATAAAATACTAACATTCATTTAAACCCTGATGCTTGCTATTATAAAGGCATTTTGAATAATCTATGTATTTAGTATTGCATTTAATTATTTACCTACTCCTAGGCCATTTTTCTTCATCATCTATCCATCTAGCTATACAAATCTCTATCTGTCTTAATAAAGAATCATGAACATTTACTAAAGCATGGCATTGTGTACAATTTTTTGTAACAATTATAATATAATATAATATTATATACAATATATTCTTATTTACTTATATATTACATTAAACATATATGACCAGGTTTGATGATATCCATATAAAAATGCTTTTTTGTTTGTTTTTGTCTATACAAATATGATATCCATATGTTTAAAAGAAACTCAATTTTTCTTTTTTTTGCTTTATTTTTAGTACATTTATCTTTATATTATACATAATAAAATGTACGTTATAATTAGAGACAAATTTACATGAGGGGGTGTTTAATATTTGTTCGTTTGTAATATTATTATTTTTGTAATATTATTATTTATAAGTAATATATTAGTAATATATTAGTAATATATATATATATATATATATATATATATATATATATATATATACTGTATATATATACTGTATATTTATGCAATAAATTAATTATTTTATCCCCTCATTTATCTTTTGATCTGGAGACTTTTAATTTTGAGAACTGAACGATTAGCTCTGGCCGGAACGCAGCCTGTCTCTAAGGCGCTCACATCTTTTGAAATCATCTCCTGATAATGGAAATGACCGAGATAACAACGGTTTAATTTTCCCAGCCATCACCTCGTTGTGAAACAAACCACCCAGAAACTGTCAGTTCATTATCTAGCCATTATGAACTCCGTCTTCTCTGTGTACGTGGCACAGTGCGGTACGGCGTAGCCTAGCGCTGATGATCTGAGCCTCGCCCAAACAACTTTGTTATCTGGAGATAACAAGAAGTCATTATGCTGAAGTATGAGGACTTAATACTACTTACAATAATAATAATAATAATAATAACAACAATAATAATAATGCAGAGAAGTTACTGACACAGCACTTATTGTGTGCTTTACTCTTGTTGCGAAGGAGAGGAGGGATGTGTAGGAGGAAGCGTTAGAGATGAAGAAAGATAAGTGGAACCTGTGGGATAAATTTAGCAGAAGTATTCTCTAAAGAAAACAACACCGGACTCTCACGTTGCGTCAGATCAGTTTATGAACTGGACTTCAAGGATGCAATACTCATGTACCATAACCTGAACCATAAAGTCAGAGGGGAGAACCACATCCACCACATTTATTAACCCCCTCCTTGGCCTTTCACTTTTCCTCCATCCTCAGCATTCTTCTACTTATATGCTCCATGTCCTTCCTCTGCTCATGTCCAAACCATCTCAATCGCTCCTTTCTCCATTGTCTCCAAAAACATCCTACATGCACGTTCCCTTATTTCTAATCCTCACTTCTGCTGAAAATCGCAGCATTTTCAACTCTGCCACCTCTAGATCTGCCTCCTGTCTTTTTGTCAATCAACTTCTCACATTAGGATCTTAACAATAATGAACAATAATTCCTTAACGAAATCCTGTCATTCCTAATTACATTGACGGAACCTTGCCCTTATCCAGAGCAACTTAATTATTTAATTTCCACAACTGAATGGTTGAGGATTCAGGGCCTTGCTTAGGAGCCCAGCAGTGAAAGCTTGGTGGTGCTTCCAATCAGGTGTCCAAAATCTCAATCAAAATCGTAATCATTCTAAGAATCAGATTTAGATTAAATAAGATTCCTGTCAGATTAACGATTTCAGATAGCTGCACATGAGGCTCAGCTAATGTAATGACTCTGGACAGCATTATTTTCCAACTCCACCAAACCCTGGAATATTCCTTCAACTTCTACAATTCCGGTTATTGTTCGGTCAACCTTGCCACTTTCTGACACCGGAGACTCCTTCCATGTCTGTTAAATCACGCCATCTGTTTGGAATCACACAAGTCCTCATGTACGAACTGTTACCGTAGCAACGACTGCATGTCATTTCATACAAAACAACTCAGACACCCCCTCTGACCAATCGAAATGAAGAAGTTGAGCATCTCTACGGTATAATATCCCATCTCTCGTGTGCCATACCTCATGTGGCGCATTGTGGGCGGAAAAGAGAAGGAGCAGCAGGCCTTTTCTCTTAACGGTCCATTCAAACAGATGGCTCCATCATGCACGGATGGGCTCGGAGCCGTTGCAGTTGGACATATTTCCACTAGCGCTCAACTCTAGTTTAGTCAGGGCGCTATGTTAATCTACACCCAGAGCAACGAAGGTGCGCTTTTTACATCGTCGGTTGCTTTTGTAGCCATAAAAGCTACACTATATGTACAGCTGTATAGCGAATAGTTTTTGTCGGATAATGGTCTAAAGCGTGACTGGTTTAAGTGTTTTTTATTCCGAAACGCCAACGGGATGATTCAAGTAAAGCGATCGACGGCTGACAGACCAATAAGGCAGAGGGGCCAAGGATAGCAAACCAAATGCAAATTTGTGTTCAACGACTTGTGAACAGGAATGCCATCGCATTATTACACGCTCCGAGACTCCCAGCGTGCTTTTTCGAGCCTGTGCTGTCACAGCTTACGATGTGATCTGGGTTTGAAGAAAAGGATAAAGTGAAGCGGGGGGCAAACAAAGAATGGTTATTGGAAGCAAGCTTAGCGTGGCACTATACAATTTTATTCCCGTCATCAACAATGCAACAGAGATTATTTTCTATGACCAGCGTCAATTAATACTTTATATGCAACAAGAATTTTACGTAATTTCGATCTATTAAAAAAATCACAACTCAATACCTTTCAACCAGTGACATACAAGTTCCTCTTTTCCTTTAAGTAATAGCAGCTATAAACTTCCACCTTCTCATCACCCTTTTTTGAAGCTAATAAGGTATGATCCACCCGATGCACAGCACATTGCATTGAAATGGCTTAACGTACACCTAGCTATGGATTCTTTTGTTTATGGACATCACTCCTGCCACTCTTCTCCACCCACTCCACCCTGCCTGCACTCTATTCTTCACTTCTCCAACACACTCTCCTTGACTTTGCACTGTTGACCCCAGGTACCTGAACTCAACCACCTTCTCCACTTCTTCTGCCTGCAACCACACCACTTAACTACCCTCCCACTCATTCACACACGCCTTCTTCTTCTTCTTTCGGCTGCTCCCATTAGGGGTCGCCACAGCGGATCATCCGTCTCCATATCCCCTGTATATCCTCTACAGCTGCCTCTTTCAACTGCAGGTCTTCTCTCACCATATCCATAAACCTCCTTTTTGGTCTTCCTCCTATCCTCCTTCCTGGTGGCCCATACTCAGCATTCTTCTACTGATATACCCCATGTTCCTCATCTGCACATGTCCAAGCCATAACACATGTCCAAACCATAGTACTCTGTCTTACTCCTACTGACTTCCAAGATTATGCACCTTAATTGCAATTATTTCTATTAATAATGAAGCTGTTGGTGTTAACTCCTCCTTTTTTTATATATATATTTTTTGTTCTCCTTGTGCATCGACCCATTTATCAAAATCCCCATATTTATGACATGTACAACACATGAACAGGGACACCTGATTTTCCCAGCTATATGTGGTTCTTCCACAAACTGTTAAGGAGACTTCCCTTGAGTGAGGAGTCCCAAACCTGTACTAGCATGACAGTACACAAATCCAGCTCCATGAAAATATGGTTTGCATGATTCTGAGTGGAAGATCTTGAGTGGCCTGCTATTAAGCTCTGACCTCAACCCTATTGAACACCTTTGTGAATGTGAATGCTGATTGCACCCCAGGCCTCCTCACCTACATAAGTACTTGACTTTTAATAAAGCCTTTGTGGCTGAATGAGCACAAATCTCCACAAGCACACTCCATATTCCAGTGGAATACTCCATCTTCCCAGAATAGTGGAGGTAAACAGTAAATGGGCACAACAATTGGAATGGTAATGTTCAAAAAGCACCTACAAACTTTATGCTCAGGTGTCCACAAACTTTTATCCATTAAGGGTAAATTGGAAATGATACACAAATCATCTAGGTAGCTCATTAAGCTACAGCTGTTTCACTCTGTATGGAATCACAACGACATGTTCCTGTAGTTACAGTTTATTTAGAACATTGATTAAATTAACCAGTAACTACCTTCACCCTCCAGCCAATCAGAATCCAGTATTCAGACTAACCATGATATAATAACCAAACACATACTAAGAAAACCAATTTCTTGAAACCTTACCAAAAGTTACAATACACTGAAGACTCCTTAAATATCATCATAGCACCGATTAGAGTATTTTCAATGTTAAATACTAACCTACTGCTCATGCATAAAAAAAAAAAAAACCTTATTGTTCTCTCAAACAAAGCAGTTATAAAAAGTTGTTCTTTTTTTTTCTCTCTCAAATTTAATGAGGCAACACACAAACCACATGGAGAAATGAATTGAAGGCAGACGCCAGCAATCATGCTAAACTTGAGCACTCATGTGGAAATGGTGGATGAGATCATTACTCAGATACGAGACCGAAGGCAAGCTGTTCAAAGATATTCAAAAACAATAGCCAAAAACATGCAGCATGCCCTGATAAATGCAACAGACTCACTTCATCTCCTCATTTATATATATTATAATTATATATATATATATTTTTAAAAATGTCCAATATATGTATATATTTTACACATGCAATTTTAAGGTCATGCAATGACTAGATCCAAGGGACCTTAGAGCTGTATAATGGCCCTGGCAGAGTGGACTCTCTCTGACCTCCCAAGAACGAGATGAAGGCTGTTTACTTCACTCGAAAACAACATCAGTTCCAGACAGCACAACGTCTCAGCCACTGTTTAATGAGGAAGTCTGCTCAAGGTGGCGTTTCAGCAGCCATTTATAGCGATAAAGAGGCATCAGGGCCAGTCAGAATAATGGAGGCAACTGATTCTGAAGGATTGTGAATTCTGGAGCTCCTTTTGCATCACCTGAACCAAATCCATATCCTAATTTTAGTTCAGTAACAGCGTATCACGTGTCAGAAAAAAACCGTTATTTGAGAATAGGAGATTTGAAGTGATCCACCCCTCATAGCCAATCAGAGATTCTCTGTGAAACATGAAGCAAGCTATGAAATATTATATATATATATATATATATATATATATATATATATATATATATATATATATATATATATATATATACAGTACAGACCAAAAGTTTGGACACACCTTCTCATTCAAAGAGTTCTCTTTATTTTCCTACCTGCAAGAGAACAATATCTTTGAATAATTTCAGTCAGGTTTTAGGCCCCATCATAGCACAGAAACTGCTCTAGTTAAAATCACTAACGACCTGTTTTTAGCTTCTGACCAAGGCTTCATCTCGCTGTTGGTTCTACTAGATCTTTGTGCTGCATTCGACACTATAGACCATGATCTCCTCCTAGATCGCTTACAAAATTACATCGGCATTCAGGGACAGGCATTAAGCTGGTTTAAATCCTACCTGTCCGATCGTTACCATTTCGTAGATTTAAATGGAGAGCTATCCAGGCTAATGCAAGTAAATTATGGCGTGCCACAAGGTTCAGTTCTAGGACCCCTGCTCTTCACAATATACATGCTTCCGTTAGGAAATATTATTAGAAGGCATGGAATTAGCTTCCATTGTTATGCTGATGATACTCAGCTATATATCTCATCTAAACCAGGCGATACAGCTCAATTAACTCGGATAACTGAGTGTGTTAAGGAAATAAGAGATTGGATGACCCATAACTTTCTACTTTTAAATTCTGATAAGACTGAGATTTTGCTCATCGGCCCAAAAACTAGTATACAGAAGCACCAGCATCTCAACCTGCATTTAGACGGATGTTCTGTAACCACTAGTTCAACTGTAAAAGACCTGGGAGTTATTTTAGACAGCAACTTGTCTTTCAAATATCATATAAACCAAGTTACAAAAACAGCCTTCTTTCACCTTAGAAATATTTCTAAGTTAAGAAACATGTTGTCTATATCCGATGCAGAGAAGCTCGTCCATGCGTTTATGACCTCCAGAATAGACTACTGTAATGCGTTACTAGGTGGATGTCCTGCATCATTAATAAACAAGCTTCAGTTAGTCCAGAATGCAGCAGCCAGAGTTCTCACAAGGTCAAGAAAATATGATCACATAACCCCAATCCTATCGTCCCTACATTGGCTTCCGGTTAAGTTTCGAATAGACTACAAACTATTACTTCTTACTTATAAAGCACTAAATGGTTTGGCTCCCATGTATCTATGCAGTCATTTAACACGCTACAATCCGCCATGCTCCCTGAGATCTCAAAACTCTGGGCTTCTAGTAGTTCCTAGAATAGCAAAGTCCACTAAAGGCGGTAGAGCATTTTCACATTTAGCTTCTAAACTCTGGAATAGTCTTCCTGACAGTGTTCGGGGCTCAGACACACTCACCCAGTTTAAGTGCAGATTAAAAAAATATCTTTTTAGCAAAGCCTACACATAACACACATCACATATCATAACTTTGTGCTCCAGAACATCTGATCACATGCACATTATCAACTTGTGCTGTTAATATCATGAACAGCAGCTACGCTAATTCCTCTCCACTGCTTCTCTTTCTCTCCCCATCCCGAGACACCCTGAGGTTTGGCCAGCTCCAGTCACCTCCCACCTCGTGATGATTACGGACCTTTGAAGAAGTAGATGCCGAACTCGCAAACATCCCGTACCATCTAGAGACGTACCAGTGCCATTTGGATCTCGCTACATGTGTGTAGTTTGACATTGGACCTCCTAGAGTGTTTAAAGGCTCTGGCATGAAGAAGCTGATGCTGGATCTGTGATGATCACAAATGCTGAGCTTATAAAACTAGGAGCTACTAACCATATAGACTGTATAAGACTGTAGGAAGAACATTACTTATAATCTTATACTCCAGTAATCATGTTAGTTCTCACTCTCCAGTGTTCTGTATTGTTGAAAGATTTATGATCAAACTCTTGATGTCACCCAAATAAGGATGGGTTCCCCTTTTGAGTCTGGTTCCTTTCAAGGTTTCTTCCTCATAACATCTAAGGGAGTTTTTCCTTGCCACAGACGCCACAGCTGCTCATCAGGGATAAATACACACCATTCACCTTAACTGTTGATTTGTGTAAAGCTGTTTTGAGACAATGTCTGTTGTGAAAAGGGCTTTACAAATAAACTTGTCTTGACTTGATTTTCATGACTATGAAAATTGTAGAGTCACACTGAAGGCATCAAAACTATGAATTAACACGTGAAATTATATACATAACAAAAAAGTGTGAAACAACTGAAAATATGTCATATTGTAGGTTCTTCAAAGTAGCCACCTTTTGCTTAGATTACTGCTTTGCACACTCTTGGCATTCTCTTGATGCCTACTTTAAAGAACCTACAATATGACATATTTTCAGTTCACTTTTTTGTTATGTATATAATTCCACGTGTTAATTCATAGTTTTTGATGCCTTCAGTGTGACTCTACAATTTTCATAGTCATGAAAATAAAGAAAACTCTTTAAATGAGCAGGTGTGTCCAAACTTTTGGTCTGTACTGTATATATATATATATATATATATATATATATATATATATATATATATATATATATATATATATATATATATATATATATACAGTACAGACCAAAAGTTTGGACACACAAGGTGTGTATATATATATATATATATATATATATATATATATATATATATATATATATATATATATATATATATATATATATATATAATATTTTGATTATTATTATTAAAAAAATAACTAAAAGAAATACATTTGCATACTTAATGAATATATATTTTTGCAGTGTTTTATGAATTTATGTATATTGAAAAATATATAAATATACTATAAATTGTGTCATTATAAAATTGTAAAATTTCATCAATTCACGTGGAGTTCTTTTGGTTTGGAATATAGTGAACCACATTTCATATTAGTCTAAAAAAAAAATTACATGGATAGTCACAATTAAGGATAACTCCTGTATACATCCATAATCTGTACAAAAGTTTGTGGACACCTGACAATAAGATTGCTATGTGCTTTTTCAACATCCTCTGCCACATTTAGTCCCCGTTTGCTGATATAATAATCTCAACTCTCTGGGGAGGTGTTGAACTAGATTTATGTGTGCGCTTGTGGAGATCTTATTCAGCCACAAGGGTGTTAGTAAAGTCAGGTAATTATGTAGGTGAGGTACGGAGGCCTTGGGTGCAGTCAGCATTCATATTTCATCCCAAAGGTGTTCAGTAGGTTTGAGGTCAAAGCTCTATAGCAGGAGATCTTCCACGCCAACCCCTGGTGAAGCATTTCTTCATGGAGCTAGGTTTGTGCACAGGGTAATGCTGGAGTTGGTTTGCATGGAGGAAAGATTTCATTCTACTACATCCAAAGACATCCTATAAAATTGTGTGCCTCCAGCTTTGTGTTAACAGTTTGGGAAAGAACCTCATATAGCTGAAAAAAGTTAGGCATCCCAATACTTTTGTCTGTGTATATGTGTCATGGCATCATTATGAAGTGGGTGGAGCTTTAAGCTTCGAAGAGCAAAGCAGTGGTCCTAGTTGTCATTTGATGGAACGTGATGAATTACATCTGTAACCCGTATATTGGGGGCAGGAATATTATGAAAAAGTTATATTCCATATGAAAGCGAAAAGAAACTGATGAGAACATACATGTTAGATGGGAACCATCAAAACCGCATAATGTTAGATAAAAAATGGACTTTATAAACATTTTATGGTAGTACACAGTATACGAGCGGATGTCACGACGGATGTCACTATGATGGATTAATACTCATCTTGGAGTGTGTACTCTTCACGATGGAGCCCACCTATCCAGCGCAGGCGTGTGATTCTGGGGAATGGAATGGTGGGGGGGGTGTAGTGACATTGCTAGTGCCCGACAGCATCACAAAAAATGACAGCAAGGAAATCTCAAAGTGACCTTGCGCATCTGAAATCGATGATGGTGGTCTGTGGATGGGACTCTGCCCCGCCTAAAGGACTATGTTTTCTTTGATATAAAGGAATTGATGTGGGGTCGGGGTGATACAATCCTCAAACTGTCATCTGGAGAAAGATATTGATAACTGGCTCACCTGCTCACCCTTGGTGAATCAAGATGTGGGACTGTCCAAAAAATTCCCTTTTTAAAAAAAACAAACAAAAAACAGTGACATTGTCTTGTGGGAACAATAAAGACCTCGGAAGACTTCGGAAGTCTATAAATACAGCTTCAGAGGTTTGTGGATATTTGAGGACAGAATTCGTGGGGGTTTTTTTGTTTTGGTGAACAGTTGCCTTCATTATCCACAATCCCATTCAACAGCTGCTAACATTCTGCAGTGGAAGTTGGAAGTGGTTGTAAGAAGGTGGCTCTAGAAATGATGGGAAATATGTCTTTTGACTGTCCTGTGGGGGAATTTCTACTTACAAACAAACAATTGGTCTTGACCTTAAGTGTATAGTCCTTTAGTCTCAATAGGCACAATCCAAACTATAAACTTATAAACTGATTCCACCATTAGAACATAAGTATTAGCAAATAACTATAACATTGCATTGGGTCTTTGAGTTGAACATTTCAACCATCACCCCCTGTTGGATTTCTCAGTCATGTGACTGGTACAATATATGAATATTTAGGTTAATGTCTTAATATTTGTTAACGCAATTGTAACTGCACTAGCAAAAGCAACGTCCAACTGTGAAACATCTGCAACACACAAACATGATTGCTCTACTCAGTAATGGGACACTGCCAGTCTGGATTATGGATACTGCTTCCTTCGAAGACTGGAAGCTGCTGGATCTTGCGTGGAAAAAGCTCAACCTGTTGTGGCATCATTGTGGATTGAAACACATCTAAAGGAAACACTGTCCAACACCAAAAGTGGTGTGGGGAAAAAAGACAAATAAGGGTGATCCAATGTCTTATGGCATATCTTTAGTGTAGTATTTGTGATGATGAATATTGTGATCATCTTATAATGGTGGGATTTTTATACTTGAGATCTGAGCTCTCAATACTCCAAAGCCTTGAGGTTTTAGAAAATAAATGCTTGGAATTCTCTTTGGATTGTTTTCAAATAAAAAAAGAGATTGCTCTTAAAGGTCATATTATTTACAGTTATGATTTTTTTTTATATTGCATAGATGGGTTTTATTTTGATGGCTGAGTCTGACCACAAAAGTCAAGTGTAACACTTCAGTGGCCAACTGCAATGTAAACATAGTTCAACATAATCTCATGCCAAAAATAAGGTGGTGCTCTTGAGAATTGGAGTGCCCTTTAAGGGGAAAAGCTGCTATAGGATATTTACTTCACAAAAAGCCCACAGTTCACTCAGCCGCTGATGCAGAGCTCATTAGCATGCGGTGACTGCACCAGAGCAAATTCACCACCACCAAATCTCATCTCCTAAATCATATCTCATCTGTCTCAGTCTCACTCACTTACAAATGTCCATGGACAAGATTTCATTCTATCGTACTGACCAGAAGAGGCCCACGTGTACAACAAATACACAAACACACTTCCAAAGCAGCTTTCTATTCTCTCATTGCACAAAGCAAAACTGTGCAAATGACTCACGAGGCAAAGAATCATGGGAACACTGGCGCCCTCTGTATATCTGTGGTGTGAAATGTCTCACTCACGCTGCTGAAGGCAATTCGTGCTCCACACTTTGCTTCCTGCTCCAGCAGATCTCGCACCAAATCTGTACGAACCCAGTAGCCGTGAGAGTGATTGGGATTTTGCTAACAACTCAATAATTAATAAGTGACTAATTGTTCATATAAATTTGAATCATTTCGACCGGTTTAGAGAAGTGGGAGGGGCCAACTTGCAGAATTCTCGCTCTGACCAATCACAGTCTTGATGTCATTAATCAATACTTAAATCTAAAAGCTTTGGAACGTCAACAATCTGTTAGCATCTAGTAAGTAAACGCTTTTCTAGCTAATGCAAGCTACAGTCTACTTCGACCAAGTTGGCATCTGATGTATACGTCTACATTTATGGCCTTTGGCAGATGCACTTATTCAAACCAACTTACAAATTACAATCTAATTTATATAACCAAGCACATGAGGGTCTTGCTTATAGGCCCAACAGTGTCAACTTGGTTGTGTTGGAATTAAAACTAATGACCTTTTGATCAAAAGTCCAACATCTTAACCCCTGAGCTACCCCTTCCCCAAAATCTGGGAATCTAATGGCTGGAAATCGAATCCGGACCCAAGACGTGGCAGGTGGGAATTCCAACATACCACCAATGCCTGTATAAGGATGTAGAATTGATACATAATATTTACATTAAGGATCCTCTGTTATCCAATCACATGGTTTAATGTCAATTGTTTAGCTTAAAGCTGGAGCAGACTCTAGCTACAAACTAGCGATCATTTCCAGATGTTTTCTTTTCTTTACTTATTTAATGGTTTGATTAGCAAACTAATAAACCATATAAAAAAAAAAATGTACATACAATTGTGTATTATTCATGCTTTACATCTCAAGGGATACCAAAGTGTAGCTATAAAACTAAATGTTAATTCATTATAGTTAGTCATTTTGTACTGCAAGTCTCTCAACCAGACCTTTTGCAAACATAAAATTTTGTGCTAGTGAACAAATTCTATTCAAATACCCGGCTGTGTACTATTTGCATGTGACCCGTACTGAAGGTTAATATCTCCAACATGCTCAGCACTTCATTTGTAAATCTGCGGAATATACACGAACGAAGAAAACGAGATTAAGGTGTCGCGCTCATACATTATTCATGCAGCATGATGAAACATGGTAATTGACAACGGATAAATCGGCAGACTGATTGATGGAACTGAAATCTTTGCGGCTCTTGAGGTATCTAGAAATGCGCCCCCAAGGAAGGCATCAGTACTGATTTACTAATCGAACGAAAAGGTCAGTCGTAATGCCGCGTTTGGAGGAAAAATGATCAACCGATGTACTGACATCTTGCTATTGTGACTAGAATCAAATCAGAAAAGCCGCAGAAGCTCCAACGTTGGCTCCGGCTACAAAGACCTTTTGCTTTAATCGTTTAGGAAATTATTACTGTCTATAAAATAATGTTAGATATATAGTAAGTAATGGCTGCATGCAAACTATGCAAGTCCTAGGATAATCCATAATGGAAGAAAAATGAAATAATAGGCACAAGGGAATGATAGACTTGGCAATAGGAAAGACAGCATGGTATGGACAGTCAAAGTAATCAAGGACTAAACACCGAGCAGGTGAACACAATTGAGTAACAGCCCAATGGGGTGAAAACACAAAAGCATTGAGGAATGACAATGCAATACATTAGGATAAAGATCAGTTCTGATGCCTTCCTTGGGGGACCTCCGTAGCTAAACCTTAAATGAAACACCATAAAAGTAATGATTGCAAACTTACCATGGACCAAAAGGCATCAAAAACATGTTAGCTATTTAAAAGAAGCAACCAGAAACCCACTGGAATAAACTGCTCTATACCTGTAAGTCTAAATCAATTTTTCTGAGTTCCAGTATACATTCAATGCAAGTTTATTTCTATAGCGCTTTTCACAATGGACACTGTCTCAAAGCAGAATATTAGAATAATAAAACAAAATTTAAATATGTAAAATATGTGTATTTATCCCCAATGAGCAAGCCTGGGGTGACCTCAGGTGACTGTGGCATGGAAAAATTCCCTTTAGATGGTATGAAGAAGAAACCTTGAGAGGAACCAGACTCATTTGGGTGACACCAAGACTGTGATTATAAAACATAAAAAACAATACAAACACAGAATTTATCAACAGTTGGTATAGACTGTACTTCTATGCTGTTTAACAAAGTGTGCAATAAACAAAGCAAATCTTTAGCACAAAAATCTTTTGGGAATCAATCCATTCAAGTTCTTGTGCTTCCTGTTCGTGTCTGTGTTGGTTGAGACATCTCAAGACCAGGTTTAAAAATGATTTCTTCGTCAGCTAGAGCAGAATTGGGGTCGACTGTCTTGGCTGCTGAAATCAATGGCAATCTAAATTGTGTCGTCCTTCCTCGTGGCCTTCAATCGACAAAAATGTTAATTTAATCTGTTCAACGATTTGATGCAAGTCTCACAACACTAGTGCTGGTGGTAATTTGTCTGTGGCCTGACGATCAGTGTGGTAGTAGTAGTAAAAGCAAAAGTATCAGAAGAGCTCACTCCAAGGTCATTTAGGTGAAACATATTTATTCAGTAAACACTGGAGAAATTTGAAATGTGTGTGTGTGTGTGTGTGTGTGTGGGGGGGGGGGGGGGAAGCTGGTCCAGTGCATTTATACAAGTACAAATCTTTAGTAGGTGAGAAGTCCTACAACAAAGTGTATCCTTAAAATAGAAAATTCAAAGTACTACATACATCACTACATACAACAAACCCTAGAGATATTCTAGTTGAAATCATTCAAACTAAGAAAAAAACGAATGCATCAGCTATTTTCTAAAACTCAACTGTACATACTGTACTATATAATTACATACTGTATTATATACCCTAATTCTCCAATTCAGTCAACTGTTGACATGTTGGGAGTTCAGGTAAGTGTTTTATATTTCAGCACTATAATTGTGCCTCGCAGTTTTGATAAAATGACTCACACATGACTCACTGAAGGCGATAAGAAAAAAAAAACACACAAAAAAACCCACTGTCTACTAGTATGTCTACTACAGCATTTCTAAAAGACTAAAAATCTACCAACATTGCTTTTTTGTAGGCAAATTCTAAAAGCACATCATCCTCTATTCAATGTTCTTGGATTTTCTCTGGAATTAATTAGCCGAACAACTGTAGCTGTCGCTCACGTCACCATGCTAAAGGATTATAAATCCTTTAAATCCTACCTTATTTCCAATCCTAGCAGGCTATCCTGAATAAGATGAAGAATCTCCCCAGGTTGACTTTTCTCACAATTCAGTTAGAGTGCAAGTATGATGGCTTAAGCAGCACAGAGTCCATTACCGCAGGCTTTAAGAACACATAAATGCCTATGCACTACGCCAGGCCGGCCTTCCCCCAAAACCACTTTCACGCTCGAGAACCTACGAGCAGTCAAAAATTGGTTTTGTCATGAATGGCAGCACGATGAATCAAATGGTGCTTGAGAGGTGCTGAGAACTTGAAGACCTGGCCACCTGACCTGATAGACATTACAATCGGGGCTATGTTAAAGGCCAGAGATATGCCGAACAAACTACAAGGTGAAAGGGTACCATAAAACAATATGCCAACCACTGGACGTTTCTGTCCAGTCTTATTAATTCTACCGAAAGATTAAATCTTGGTATCGCAGATGCTCGTTTGCTATTTTTTAAGTGGTCAGTCAAAAGAATTATCCCTAGTCATCTTGAAAGTTGTGGTCTGGGGCATAAATCAACCCAACTGCCATATAATCTGCATCTGCTCTCTTGATTCATAGTACATGTCATGTTGTTTTGTAGCAAGTTCCATTAAAGTTGAACATTATCCCATAATGTTTCGGGGTGTGTGTGTGTGTGTGTGTGTGTGTGTGTGTGTGTGTGTGTGTGTGGAGGGGTAGGTCTTAAAGTCTACTTAGACCTCAATGATTGACAACCCAATTTCGAATCAATCCATCTTCAGGAATCAATTTAACCCCTGGATCCTGGAGCCTATCTCAGGAATACCAAGCGTGAAATGGGGACATCCCCTAGTTTTTGGGAACATCTATTGTAAAAGATAATCATGTGCTGACAAGTTCATATAATTCCCAATCTAAAAGTTCTACGCACAGACAGAACAACCAGACACTGTATCCTAACATTGCCTTTATCATTGCAACCACCAAAGAAGTGGTAGAAATGTCAGTTCCAGCACTCTAGTTGATAAGTGGTGACATTTCGGGAACATTTCCTTACCCTCCTGTCATTCTGCTAGGCTTTAACAGAAGTACTTTTGTGTGAAGCTAGATGCACAAACAAGATCTGTTCAATCTGTTCGCCGATATGAAATATCCAATTTTGAAGCACTGTGCAAGTGGCTTCTTGACACTCCCTACTTCAAACTTCCACATATTTGTCAGCCTACATGCTGATGCTGGCATCCGTAGCGCCTTTTTTTTTTTTTTTTTGAAGAGCCAGAATTTTGAAAAGAATCTGCCACAGGAACCAGGTCTACTTTATCAGCAGTCATGCTCTGCATGAACCTCACTCCATCAACACCCATCTCTCAGCCCGCCAGTCATTTCCCAACCACAAGCGTTTGTCCCTAAACCATACTTGCTTCACATCTGAAAAACAAGTGATTTCTTTTGAGAGCAGTTTTTTTTTAAAACAAACATGCAAACACAATCTGTTCCCAGTAGTTAGTGTACAATCAACAATTTGTCGTTCGGCACCAGATTTCGAACAAATTTACATACAGACCACAAAGCATGTTTTTTTCCCCCTATATTTCTTGGCAGCGACTGTTTCCATTGTGAGGCCATCAGTATTTCAGCTAGTAAACAAATAGGTTAGCAAAATACCTAAAAGCGCTAGATTAGCACACCTAGCATAAACTAAATCCTAACGTGGGCATATTATAATAAGGCTAGTGTAATTTTGGGTAATGTTGAAGCACATGTAATATGGACAATATAAACTAATTACAAAAAATATACAATTCTGAAGTGCAATGAGACAAAGGTAAATGCATTAGAGTAAGAGTAAGCAAAGACTTGTTCAAAAGCATACAGTGTAGCTTGACTAATTCTAGACTTAAAGGCTGTGTTTATTAGACTACATGACACGTATGCAATTAAGAAATTTCGAGGTGGGTAACAAACAAATAGCAGGACATGGGTGGAGACACAAAAGCATATATGAAAATATATATAAATATAAAATATATATAAAAAATAAATAAAAAAGTAAATAAAAAATAACAGTAAAAAATTGTATATGGTGACGTGCAATGGCCTTTGAGTTCTTATTAAATATTTTTACTTAAGTGTGTAGTGATGGCCACTGCATTTTGTGAAAAATTGGTCAAGGAAAGACTACAGCTACTAATGATATTGCCCGTTGGGTGTTGAAATTGGTTTGTTGTTGCAAAAAATCACAGTGGAAATGAGCAAAACGTTTGCCTGCGACGTCCTATATTAACTTCTGCCATGACACCATTATCCCTCCAACAACGGTACTCTGTTATCCCCACAACAAGCCTTGGATCACCAGCAACTTGAAACAACTTTTAAACAAGAAGAAGAGAGCTTTTAGGTCTGGTGACAGGAATGAACTGAAAAGGAGACCGCGAGAATTGAGGGTGGGACTGAGGGAATGCAAGGACTCATATCGACAAAAGCCGAAAAGTAAACTTCAGCAAAACAACATAAGATATGTGTGGACCACCAGCTTCAACATTAAAGACTGTTAACAGGGGGGGCAGCCTGGACAGAGCCAATAAGCTGAATTTGCATTTCAACAGATTAAGCACAAGAACCCTGGCTGGGTCGTTCTACACAGGGTCAGTCTTCACACCCTCAAATCAACACCCTCGTTAGCAACTACCAAGCACTCCTGCTTTAAACCCCCTAGCACAATCCTCCACTGAAACCAGCACACCACCCTCACTAACTGTGACAGCTAACGAGGTGAGAAGACAGCTGGAAAAACTCAAACAAAACAAAGCTGCAGGCTCTGATGGTATTAGCCCTATGATCCTAAACTCTTGTGCTGCTCAGTTGTCTGGTATCCTGCAATACATTTTCAAACTGAGTCTGATGCAGGACAAAATACCGGTGCTATGGAAAACATCCAATGTAGTACCGGTACCTAAGAAGGATATCCCTTCTGGCCTCAACGACTTCAGAACCACCACACTGACATTACATGTCTTAAAGGTGTTGGAGCACCAGGTTTTTGCATATTCAGCACCACTGGTAAAACCTTCTG
Source organism: Silurus aristotelis (assembly GCF_946808225.1). Taxonomy (NCBI): domain Eukaryota; kingdom Metazoa; phylum Chordata; class Actinopteri; order Siluriformes; family Siluridae; genus Silurus; species Silurus aristotelis. Next base: position 5,372,626 of record NC_139577.1, on the reverse strand, counting down.
TGGACCCACGACAATTTGCCTATCAGCCTCACATGGGCATGGATGATGCAGTCATTTACCTGTTGTAGCATGCTCACTCTTTCCTGGATGGATGTTGTGGTATTGTAATGATCATGTTTTTTCATTTCTCCAGTGCCTTTAAATTAATACAACCATTTCTACTCAGGATGGGTGTCAGCACAACCATTGTGCTCTGCATAGCTGACTGAATTTCCTGTCTGATGTGGTGGTCAGTAACACAGGAGCAATTCATGGGACTGTCCTTTCTCCATTCCAGTTCACCCTGTACACCTCAAATTTCCAATACACTCTGTGTATTGGACTTTTGAGTCCTCCCAACTGCAGAAGTTCTCTGATGCCTCTGCACTGGTGGGGTGTATAAGGAATGGACAGGAGTTCTGGACAGCTTTGTGGAGTGGTGCATCAGGATCCATTTTCTCCTCAACATCATGAAAACCAAGGAGATGGTTTTGGACAATTACAAGTACTGTTCACTTAAACAGCAGATTGGACTAGAGGACCAACTCCAACACTGTGTATAAGAAGGGGTTAAGCAGACTTTATTTCCTGAGAAAGCTAAGATTCTTCAATGTATGAAATTTTTTTATCAGTGGCAAGTGCCCTTTATAACGCTGTGGTCTGCTGGGGGAGGGCAGCATCAGTGCCAGGGATGCAGGTAAGCTAAAAAAAAAAAATCTTCCGCAAGGCCGAATACATAATCAGACACAAACTGGACAGATTGGAGACAGTGAGGGACAACAGGTCACTGAACAAACTCCTGTCAATAATTAAAAAAAAGCATCCCACCAAGTAAATGATCCCATACAGAGGCAGCAGACTTCATTCCCAACAGACTGATTCAGGTTTGCGTTCACAAAAAAAAAAAGGTTAAAATCATGGCATAAACGGTATCAATAAAGTATGTCTAAGAACTAGTCCTCATACTTTACAATGAGGGTACATGAAAAGGTCCACACAGTGAGATTGAATTGATCAAGATCTAGTTTTGCACAAGTATAGTTCTGCCCAATCTAAAAAAAGATATTCAAAAAAAGTCACCAGTTATCAAGCAGAATGGTGGACCAGACCTTGCTATGACTACTTTGATGGCTGGGTTATGTTCAGGTCAATGTTAGGTCACTGTTTTTGCCTTGTAGGTCTCCCTATAGACAATCTATCAGCCAGTGATTTAGCTAAAAGGTCGTCCTTTGGGTTTAACGACGACTTCTGCTCCCTGACTGGTTTGGTAAATAAACCACGCTTCCTTGAGCTAGTTGGCTTGATGATATCGGTTAGCCTTGGGGTTTGGAGGACGAGCACCCTCGTACAAAGCCATCGCAAAAAGAGACACGATCAATAAAATATCTCGACTCATCCAACATGCTCATTTGCCCTTTTGCTCACATTTCTGTGTGGGGGGGAAATTGCACAAAACAGCCTTCAGCTTTACAAAACCTGACGGCCTTGTGTTTGGTTTTTTCCTCTATGTTTGTTTTGTACTGTATTTGAGACAGAATGCGATACTATGCTTGCAAGGCTACCTTGCCTACACATTGCGTTTTTATATCTGAAACATCGGATGACGTCTTTACATGCAGAGGAGGACAGGAAGTCTCGGTGAGGCCATGAAGGCGGAGTGGGAGGCGCTGTAATAACGCTGCAGATCCCCACTCCTTTTCAAAAATTTTACTTGAAACATCTTCACTGTTACACTCACTTCTTTCTTGTATTCCCACACACCAGTGCTAACAAGCACACGTTGCAGTTACATTAAGCCGTTAACCTCCAGTGTCTTACTCTCTCTCTCTCTCTCTTTCTCTCTCTCTCTCTCTCTCTCTCTCTTTATGCCTCTGCTGTCAGGTTTATTACTAGTCACCTACTAATGTGGCACAACAGGATGTAGCATCTTTTAGTCATCAGGTTTTACTGTGACGCAGACCTGCAAAGAAGTCGACATGAGTGTAGCTAAGCTGACGACCGCTTTGCCACCCAGGCAGGATTACTCGAGCTCTTTGAAAATGCAGACAGATAAATCTCTGACCTGGCCATGGATTAGAGCTTTTTTATTTATTATTATTATTTTTTAATTTTCATGACTTTCATGAAAGGGTTTGCAAATCTCCACTCACTACTGAGAGAACAGTTAGTATCCACACCTGCTCTCAGTTCATGACATAAATCCTGAAACATAGTCACATTGTAGCACAATCTGAACATGTGTATGGCTTCAAAGATGTGCATCTGTCTACAGGTACAAAGGGGGTGTGGCCTAAATCAGAACGATCGCAGGTTAGTGTGTTAGCTCCAATATGGCAATAGATTTCATGATTACTAATTACGAAGTGGTAGACTTTCCACGTGTGTCATTAACAGCATTTGGCAGATGTCTTACAAACATCCAATTGTAGTTCAGGTTGAGTGCCTTGCACAAGGGCCCAGCAATGATGGACCTTAAACTTGAACCTGCTGCATTCCAGGCTTAATGTCCAAAATTGTAACCCCTGACTAATTGCTTCCAATTAGTACAGGTTCATTGACAAATTCTGAAAGGAGTCTCCAGTGTGGAGAAGCTTGACTGTTTCAAGGACAGAATGTAACCATAAATGGAAAAAAGTCAAAATGTTTGGATAGTTTGATAAACAAATAAATAAAGTTATTGTAGTAAAACAGAAATTCACTTGGCAAAGTTTAGCTTCTCAAAAAAATGCTATATTATTTTTGGTGGAAACGTAATAATACACCTTCCAAAGGATTGTTTATCCGAGTGATCGTACGAAAGCTGGTTCTATCAAAAGCCCAAATGGAAATGAACACTGTAGGCAATGCAACATTAATCATTTCTAGTAATGAAATGTGGAATAAAAAAGGTACTAAGAGGCTCCTTCATTTGGATGAATAAAGACAATTATCAAGATCGATCTCGAAAATTAGATTAAAAGTGATGACTGATTAGAAAACCAAGAAAATGCAACTCAAAGCAACAGATAAATGGCACAGATTGAAAGAGAAAGCTCTCTCTCATTCACGGCATTTCACACCGTAATCTCTGATACACTCTTATCATGCAGGACATTAATATCTCATGCTAATTGGCGTGTTAAGGAATAATACATTGCATTGTAAGTCTGGGTATAGCAAATTGAATAGCATGAATCCTGCATGAGTATAGGCAGATTACTGAATTTCTTTAACAATTGACAATTTCTTCTTTCAGGATAGAAATTTATATTATGAAGTTAAAAATAGTTACGTTTTATACTATTTCTAGAAGGAAAATGGAACAGATTATATTACCTACAGATGGTGTTCATAGGACTACATAAACCCTACACAAGCCCATCATTAGAAACCTAAATTAGTAACCTAAATCTATACATGCACCTTTGTGAAAATCTGAAAAAGAATGGATTCATCAGTTTTGCCACAACAATGCAAGTTCTTCAAAGTCATACTGCCTGAGGGAGTCAGTTTGGCCTGAGGAAGTCAGTTAGGACGACTGACATGTGAGGTAAACACTAAGTCATGTCAATATCTGGTAACAACATAGTGAAAAAAATCTATTTCTACAATGGCAAAATGTTATTACACACACTCTATATGGACAAAAGTATTGGGGCACCTGACGTTTTTAATCCATGATCTTCCCCCAACTTTTAGCACAACGTTGGAGGCACACAACTGTATAGGATGTTATTTATTCTATTCAATTCATTTTTATTTGTATAGCGCTTTTAACAATGAACATTGTCTCAAAGCAGCTTTACACAGATAATGTGGTGATTAAACGTAAATATGTTCTTTGTAAGTATGTTTGTCCCTGATGAGCAACTGTGGCAAGGAAAAACTCCCCGAGATGGCATAAGGAAGAAACCATGAGAGGAACCAGACTCAAGAGGGAACCCATCCTCATCTGGGTTGCACCAAATGTCCATTTGAAGCAGAGGTATTTATATAGGATGTACAGTTTGACCTGGAAGACCGAAACCTGTTCCAGCACTACAATGTGCCCAAAGCCAGCTCTATGAAGCTATGCTTTACTTCAGTTATAGTGAAAAATGTTAAGTGCTGTGCTACAAAGCTCTGACCTCAACCCACTTGAACACCTTTGGGATGAACATAAACACTGACTGCACTCCAGCCCTCCTCACCTCACCTCACCTTTATCACTCCCCAACTTTACTATCACCTGTGTGGTGCAATGAATCTCTCACAAATCTCCACACACACTCCATAATATAGCAGAACATCTTCCAAGAAGACTGGGGTTTATTAGAACAAACAGGGACTAAATGTGTCTTATGATCAGGATAGTTCGCTTTTCGTAAGGTGTATGCCACTTGTTATGAAGGGCTTATGTAGGACTACGCTTATGTAGCATTATGTACAAGATTACTTATATTTGGAAAGACTTACCTGAAGGAAGAAGGTGAAGAAGCAGCATGAAAGAAAGAAAGAAAGAAAGAAAGAAAGAAAGAAAGAAAGAAAGAAAGAAAGAAAGAAAGAAAGAAAGAAAGAAAGAAAGAAAGAAAGAGTTAAAACAAATCACTTCCATTGCTCACACATCAGATCAAGTTTGGCAATTAGATCATTCTTTTTGACAATTGGACAAATAAATGCAAATTTGCTGCCTGATTTGAGCTTTTTATAAAAAAAAAACAACCACTTGACACACTTGTTATAAATTCAATCACATCTGGGCAACTTCTGTTTGGAAGATAATGCCGATTACTACGAAAAATAACAAAACAGGTGTGAATAGCGTGCTGGGAATTAAAACGACCTAAATAATCTTCCTTTCAAATCTCCATTTGTCATCAATCCCAGTATGATATCAATAGACCAGTCACGTATGCAGACTTGCACCCCCAAAACACCCACACACTCACACCAAAACAGAGACGACGACATTTCATAACAGTCAACAAATTAAAAAAATACATTTTCTCAGAGTGGCTCATGCTGAGAAAATCCCAAAACATTTTCCCAGCCAGACCAAAACAGTGGAGCACTGGTTCTAAACAAACATTCCTAATGCAAGGTGAAAGGGTTTATACACAAGATAAAGATGAAGGGCGGGTGCGGTTGTCAGAGGTGGGAAGAGATTTAAAGCTTGAGAAAGGCTCGCATCTGCTGAAAGGCGCTTGCCAGGTGTGCTGGTGTTTGAGGTGAAAATATAGAGGCAGGTGTGTTGAGAATTGAGAGCGAAAATATAATAAGGTCTGTGAAGTCATGATTGCGAATTCATAAGCCTTGAAGTGAGGCAGTTGAATGGAAGACCGTAGGGGTAGAAATGGCTTTTTTGGAAATTATTATTAGTAAATCAAAGAGAAAGCCAAGTAAATCTTTGCCGTATGTTTTTTTTTTTTCAGAGAAGACAGAAGATCAGATCTGCCAAGGCAAATTCAACCCCCCCAGAAAAAAAAAGAAAGAAAATAAATAAAAATGTTAATTGAGTTATATCTAGATGAGAGCTTTGCCAACCGTTATTGATAAATGAGCTAATATGTAATAGTAAGAGCCGTCATAGAAGGCTTACATAGGCTTCACATAGCCCTATTAATGCTATGCATGTCTTTTGAATCGACTGGTTTCATTTATGTGGAAACATGACCAGTGCAATTCAATTCTTATTGTAGAGCACTCTTAACAATAGACATTGTCATTTACAAAGATAAATAGGTTATAAAGTTTGAATAAGTTTAGTGCTTATAAGTTTCTCTCTTATAATAATAAGTTTATCTCTAATAAATGAGCCAGTGGCAACTGTGGCAAGGAAAAGCTCCCTGAAATGGCATGAGGAAGAAACCCTGCGAGAAATCAGATTATAAAGGAAACCCATCCTCATCCTCAGCACCGACTCTCTATTCATAACAGTTCCATCATTGTTGAGGTGTACTGATCGGTGATAGGTGCTTAAATGGAAATCTGTTCATGCAAACTGTGCTTTTAAGCAATTGTAGCAGACTGTTGATATTAATTACAGTCTAAATCCAACCTCAACATTCTTGAGGTGCTCAGTAATGGATGTTTAGGCTGTTGAGGTGGAGCAATACTCAGCTTCACAGAGTGGTCTCCAATTGGTAGGGCATCAGGATGAATCAGGCAGAAAAGAAAGTCTGGTACCTCAGGAGCATGTTTAACTCAGCATTATTTTCCCCAGCACAAAAAAGTTGCAGTTACACACTGTATAATGTCAATTCAATTTCTTTTTATTTGTATAGCGCATTTAACAATGGAAATTGCCCAAAAGCAGCTTTAAAAAATTAAAGAGGGTATAAAATATGAATTAAGGTTTAGTTTCTGTTGTAATACTGTATGTTCCCAGGTAGATATATGTGATAACCAGAACAAACATCTCCTTAAAGAACCCAGATATCAGAGTTTTTTCTCCGTGTATGTGCAGCCATTCACATAAACACCATGTGCGAGTTGTTGCTGTGACAAAGAAATGACAACGTATTAGAATGTGTGTGTTACAATAAACCTGTAATTTGGGCTACATGGCTGTAAACGGCACTGTTCGAGAACCTTCGGAACCTTCAGAATCAGAACAGGGCATTTAACAAGACAAATTTGACACTGCCAGCAGTGTGTGCATGATGTACATTATTAAACACATCAGACATTATTACATTATTTACATTATTAAATTCTGATAAAACGGAGATTTTGCTCATCGGCCCAAAAAATAGTACACAGAAGCTCCAGCATCTCAGCCTGCATTTAGACAGTTGTTCTGTAACTACTAGTTCAACGGTAAAAGACCTGGGAGTTATTTTAGACAGCAACTTATCTTTCAAAAATCACATCAATCAAGTTACAAAACAGCCTTCTTTCACCTTAGAAATATTTCTAAGCTAAGAAATATGTTATCTATATCTGATGCAGAGAAGCTCGTCCATGCGGTTATGACCTCTAGAATAGACTACTGTAATGCATTACTAGGTGGATGTCCTGCATCATTAATAAGCAAGCTTCAGTTAGTTCAGAATGCCGCAGCAAGAGTTCTTACTAGGTCAAGAAAATACGATCATATAACCCCAATCTTATCGTCCCTACATTGGCTTCCTATTAAGTTTCGAATAGACTACAAACTACTGCTACTCACTTATAAAGCACTAAATGGTTTGGCTCCCATGTATCTATCCAGTCTCTTAACACGCTACAATCCGTCACGCTCCCTGAGATCTCAAAACTCTGGGCTTCTAGTAGTTCCTAGAATAGCAAAGTCCACTAAAGGCGGTAGTGCATTTTCACATTTAGCTCCTAAACTCTGGAATAGTCTTCCTGACAGTGTTCGGGGTTCAGATACACTCTCCCAGTTTAAGTGTAGATTAAAAACATATCTTTTTAGCAAAGCCTACACATAACACACATCACACACATCACATCACAACCTTGTGCTCCAGAATATATGATTACATGCACATTATCAATGTGCTGTTAATATCATGAACAGCAGCTACGCTAATTCCTCTCCACTGCTTCTCTTTCTCTCCCCATCCCGAGGCATCCTGAGGTTTGGCCAGCTCCAGTCACGTCCCACCTCGTGAAGATTATGGACCTATGGATGATCATGGAGAAGTAGATGCCGAGTGTTTAAAGGCCCTGGCATGGAGAAGCTGATGCTGGATCCATGATGATCACAAATTGTTCTGTATTGTTGAAAGATTTATGACCAAACTCTTGATGTCACCCATATGAGGATGGGTTCCCCTTTGAGTCTGGTTCCTCTCAAGGTTTCTTCCTCATATCATCTAAGGGAGTTTTTCCTTGCCACTGTCGCCACGGTTTGCTCATCAGGGACAAACGCACACCATTCACCTTCACTGTTGTTTTCTGTAAAGCTGCTTTGAGACAATGTCTGTTGTGAAAAGCGCTATACAAATAAACTTGACTTGACTTGACTTGACATGTACAGTAATATCTACATACTGTCAGCCACACACACACACACACACACACATTGTATATACACATCATATATTTATTATATTATATTTTATAATATAAAATTTTTATATATATAAAATGGGGAAAAAAAAGATATATATAAAAGATAGATCGACCATATGCGCTGTTGTCTGGGTGAAACACGAACAAAGCCAAGGAGTGAACTGTAACCAGGGAAAGCGTAGCTGTGATCATGTGATTGAGGTCATACAGGGTTAACATAGCCTGTGTGAACTGCTTTGTATCGTTGTGTCTAAAGCACATGCTTACACATGTACATTGTGTGTGTACAGTGTGTTAATTGTGTCTGCATGGTGTACAGTATGTGTTGACTGATTAATTTGTAAAGTGTGTGTTGACTGTGTATATTGTATTGGGTCCTCTGTATACAATCAACACACACTGTACACCAACACAATCAATACATGCATTACACACTCAACACACTGTACACAAGATAAATAGATAGATAGATAGATAGATAGATAGATAGATAGATAGATAGATAGATAGATAGATAGATAGATAGATAGATAGATAGATAGATAGTATCAATCTTGTGTACAGTGTGTTGATTGTATAAACTGTGTTGAGCGTGTAAAGCATATATTGATTGTGTTGATTGTGTACAGTGTGTGTTGATTGTGTAAGCAGCACACTGCGCAATTAACACAATGTACACAAGCAACACACTGTACACAATCAGCATGCACTGTTAACAGTCAACATGAACTGTACAGAATCTGCACACACTACACAATCAGCATGCACTGTACACAAACAGTACCCACTATGCACTATGAACACACACTGTATACAATCGACACACTACACAAGCAATCAACACAAACTGTACACAATCGACACACTACACAAGCAATCAACACAAACTGTACACAATCAACAAGCACTGTGCACAGTCAACATACACTGTACAAAATCAAACACACTGTACACAAGCAATCAACACACTATACAGACTATACAACCCTCTGCCATATGCCATAAATGTATATGCAATTACAATCCACACACTGTACACAATCAGCACGCACTGACTGTACAGAATCAACACACTGTACACAAGCAATCAACACACTATACAGACTATACAACCCTCTGCCATATGCCATAAATGTATATGCAATTACAATCCACACACTGTACACAATCAGCACGCACTGACTGTTCAGAATCAACACACTGTACACGAGCAATCAGCACACACTCTACACAGACACTCAACACACACTTTACACAAGCAATCAACACTGTACATTTTATGTATCAGTCAAAAGATATGGATATTCAAATGCTAATCATCAGTGAATGTAAAACAGGTACACAGTCACATGACATAGTTTAGTTGTGTGCAGTTGCTGATAAGAAATATACTTTGTCTAACGCAATTCTTACATGACTAAATAAGTCTCTGCACTTGTAATTGTTTTGGTACAAGAAAAGACAGCAATTAAGTCATGATAGAATCAAATATAATTTTATTTTTATTTTCTATGCACATGAACAAATGTGCTTTTTTTTTGGGGTAAATGACCTGTAACATGCCTCATGCCTGCACAGCTTTTGCAAACCCCTCGAGCTTAGAAACACAGATTTCCAGGCTACTCCCCGAATGCCCATTCGGTCAGATAGACACAGGCTGGATCGGTGGCGTGAGGGACGGATGCTCGCTGTGATGAACCGAGACAATTACAGCGCTCATATTCCCTTGGTGATGACTTTTTAATCTGGCTGTAATCACTGTGACATAATTGTGATGGCATGAACGAGAGCCAGAGCGCACGCCAGAGAGATGGAGGCAGAGGCGGAGAGGGAGAATGAGGCAAAGCGGCTATTGTGTCTCTGCCGTTCGCGTAATGCATTAATGATGATTAAAGTGGCACATGATCCAGACTGCCGCATTGTGACGGCCTGGCTCAGTTCCCCCAGTGCCGAGATGCTGCAATAGACTGAAATGGCTCACGGGAGAATGAGACTGAAGCGAAGACAGATAGAGGAGATAAAAGGAAACAGAGGGAGGGAACAGGCAGAGAAAGTAAGACTGGAACAAAAGAGAAATAATAATAACAGCTGTAGTCAGTAGAGAGCAACCTAGCCAACTAATTTGAGCTAGCAAGCGAGAAACAGTGTGTGGAGATTCTTTTTTGAGCACAAACTTCTCACTGGCTGGTTCCGGCAAGCTGATCTGGCCTATATTAGCTAGATTGCTAAAGCGCAAACTCTCAGCATTCCTGATTACATTTTTCTAATTGATTCTAGTTGACTAAAATGAGATACCTAGCTAGAAAACAAGCCTTTGATATTTTATGCTTTTTGTATACAGGGAGGTCCCCTGGTGGTCTAGTGGTTAAGATGCAGCGCTCCCACCGCTGCGACCCGGGTTCGATTCCCGGTCAGGGAACCATCCCCAGCCACTCTTAGTGCCGGTCCCAAGCCCGGATAAATTGGGGAGGGTTGCGTTAGGAAGGGCATCCAGCGTAAAACGTGCCAAATCAAACGTGCGGAGGATCCGGTGTGGGGCGACCCCTAACGGGAGAAGCTGAAAAGAAATCCCGTGTCACTTTATACAGGGAAAATGTAAACTGTAAGCCTCAACAAGCTAATAAGCTAGCAAGCTCCCTGTGCACCATCCACACACACACACACACACACACAGGAAAACCACCATGCTCTACTACCCACAGCACAGGTAAATAAAATCTCACTGGCTCCATAGGGACTCTCTTGGCTCTTGGTAGATTCAGCAAATCACCTCACACACTTTTTATTTCTAAGCTGTACTAATACCCAGCACATGTTCAGCACTTCTTGTGGCACCTTTAAGTTAATGCTCTTAACGGATCAGTGGTCTATAACTCGGGAACTCCTACTGCTTATTAAAAGGGAACTCGTGAAGCTTGTTTTTGTCTTTGATTTCTTTTTCAACACACACACACACACACACACACTATATATATATATGTGTGTGTGTGTGTGTGTGTGTGTGTACAGATGGGGTAGCAATACCCATTGGGTTTATTGTGCCTGTGAGAAATCCTACAGCCTCCATACACTCCTTCCAGGAAGTGTGTGTTTGTGTGACGTCTTTGCAGTGACAGTGACAGATACGTTCTTTGAAGCGCACAGCCCGAGCAGTCTCTCTCTTAAACGCTCTCAACATGCTCTAGCAGCAGGGTCCGAGCTTTTGCCAATTTCTACTCCTATATATCTCACCCTCAGATTTGTTCCTGGATAATTTTTTTCCCACTTTTATATTTGGAGCGCTTACATTTTTCCATTGTGGTCTATTTAACTCGTTCATGGTTTGTCGTTTTCTTTTCTTAGCGTGCACATTTTGAAACACCTTTCCTTCTTTTTCATCACTCTTTCACCAATCCAGACTCCTTTTTTACACTGAGCTGAACAGCCAGACAGACTTCCTATTCCACCTCCTCAACTCAGCAGGTAGACATCAGCCATACAGTTCGGCATCATGGAATATCCCACTCAGACGCATAGAGAGCTAGTGAGAGCCTTTGATAATACATCAGAGAAAGCGAGGATGGGCCAGTTTGTGTGCATGTACACACACACAGATACCTTTCTGTGATACAATGCAATGTTATACTGAATTTCTTGATTATATTGATGGTTTCTATAGCTATGGCATGGCTAATGGTATTAAGAGGTACATTTATTCAGGTAGGAATAAAGGCCTGTGTGTGAATAAAATATAAAATGCATGGGGCTTTTTCAATCAATCATATGAAAAAAGCAGATTATTTGTAAAAACTCGGTCATACTGTTATAAAAAAAACAACTCACGTGATGAAAAATCCCTTTCCATCATGAAAAACTGCTGACACTGCAGACTCCTTCCATAAATCTTCAGTTAAACAATGAAATGTGTACAAAAGAAATAATCATAGAACCAAGTCAGTTTATATATACCTTTTTATTTGAATTGAGTAGTGTGGCTCCTGACCAATCAGCTTTGAGACCACGGCGTAAAATGAATGGCATTTATCAGATGTCAACAGAAACAGAGAGAAAATGGACAAGGTTCAGGATAAGTAAACAACAATGTTAAGGGCATCAAGCCTATTTCTAAAAGCTAAGGTGCTTTCAGTGCTCATCTGATCTCACACGTTGTTCTTTCCTCATTTTCACTGTCTCTCTGCATTTTAATTAGAGAAAGTGTAAGAGACAGGGTCGGTCTCTCTCTCTCTCTCTCTCTCTCTCTCTCTCTCTCTCTCTCTCTCTCTCTCTCTCTCTCTAACACCATTACAGCCGTGCAAATCAGAAAGTCTTTCAGTCACATATTTTCTAATCTTTAATAAAAAAAAAAAAGTGCTTTATACATATGCATACATAGCACGATGCATTATGGGATTGTGTCAGCAAAGATCACTACCAAACCACTACAACACATGTCTGCTGCTCAGGTCACGATCTGGTGACTGAAGTTCATTTAACAGAATTTTATTCTCATTAAACCATTGGAAGGGGCAAAGGTTAGTGTTAGGGCGAAGTTGATCAAGTCAGAAGAGCTTTAACTCATTGTTCTAAGGAAATTATGGGAAACCCAATGGAAATGAGCGGCTGCTTAAATGATTACACATTTACTTCCAGTTACATAATGAGCCTTGTTGGTGGACTATACATTTGCATTGACTATCCTGATTTGTTTATTATAGCTGGCGTCATTATCATCCCTTCCCCATTCCAGGGAAGAACTCAAGAACTGGACCTGTGTAAAAACTGACCGGCCAGGCATCATCTACCCAAGCCATGTCATGCCCAATCCGTTTTTAACCAAGCCATGTTATTCGTGATACAGAATTAGCTTTAGCACAGCCTTAGACCTGCAGCTGCCGCTTAACCACAGGGAACAGTGTCAACTTCTTCGACTTCCAGACTCCCAATCTGCATTGTTTTCGTGCCAAACAAGACAAATCTGTTTTCCTGGAGAAGTGCGAGAGTAAACACCACAATACTGCAATCTCAGGGGGGAAAAGGCTTGGCAGGTTGGCTTTCAACACCAATCTCCTCTTCCTGAACGTTCACTCCTGCAATGCCCGGGCTCTTGAGATTTCTGCAGCACGCTGTAACTGTGCTTTAACAGTCACAAGATTGACCTCCTTTTCTTGACGTGAAGCTTAAACGAACTTTAAATGAGGGCCGAGCTGACGTGCGGGTGCGATTTGGCCCTCGTAGAGGGCACGGCGGCGCGGCATTAGTTTTGTGCTTAGAACTATTCGTTCTTCAGCAGAGCTCAGCTGAATCATCAAACAGCAAAATAATGCAGTCGATGCTGGAATACTGCTAGAGAAGACATGCTATTCATATACAAGATTAATGCTGAGTTAAATACAGTTACAGATCCCAAGGCCAGAGAGGACTTATAGGTCAACGCATGGCTTTACTTGACTGCAGATAATAATATAGCTATGCTATTTATATGTAGGATTCATAACCTGATACAATGGCTTCATTGTCCAATAGACATGGAGGATTCAAATCAGCAGGGTGATTAGCATTAAATGTGCAATGCTAGGCATATGTAATGTGTAAATTACTCAAAGAATCAATTCTGCAAATGAATGGTTCGGTACAAAAGAGAAACGTTAAGCGCGTAAACTTGTTGAGCGGTAACTGGTGTCGGGACATAAAAAAAAACTAACAAAATATGAAATGATGAAACTTGAACATCAAGGATCAGACCTAACTATAAAAATAACAATGATGTAAAATTATTTAAAGTTTTAAAAATCAATAGCCAACACAGAACAGGTGATCAGAGTAGGGTCCCAAGTCATTGTTGTAGAATAGATGCGGGGGGGAAAAAAAGGGAGGGTAATACATAAGATCTTTAATAGGCACTATTGCAGTAGGATAGATAATACCAGGGTCTGTGTGAGAGGACAGGAAACTCTGTCTCCTTTTCCTTTTTAGAATTTGCCTTCTCTGTTTGGAATTAGCATTTTAATGGACAAGATCCCTTATAAGCATGGGGGTCGAAGTCTACATAAGGATGTCGCACAGTCAGCGACATTTCAATTTATTTTGCCCTTTTTTCTTCCCCCTGGATGCAGAGGACTGTGAACTTCAATACCGTGAACTTCAATACCGTTTTCTCGCAGTGTAGGTACGTGCACCACGGCGCCCCAGAACACACTTTAACTTTGATTTCGAAAGGCACTTAATTTTCGTATGTGTGCACGCACACACTTTAAAGTTGCACTCAAACTTGGGCCAGACTGTTATACACTTCATGGGGTTACGCTCCTCGAAGAGGAATAAAAAAAATATAGAAATCTTCTGTGGATAGATATTAGCATTATAAAGCATTTCTGTAAGGAATCCACTCAAAAGCCTCTGTCGTAGGGTTTAGTACAGAATATTTAACAGAGGGGTGAAAGAGACTCCAGATTTTGCAGGACTGCAGACTTCTAAATTTGTATCTGGGTTTTCTTGATGTAGAAGTTGTTAAATGTTCAGATGGACGGATGGACGGACAAACTGACAATAAATTCAGAGCTTTTTCCATGGGTTCAAGCCCTGGCATTGTCAATGTTGGACCACTGAGCCAGCCCTTTAACCCTCTCTGCTTCAGGGGCACTGTCTCATGGCTGACCCTTTGCACTGACCATGACTACCCAACAACCAGGATTATGCCAAGAAAGAATTTGCTATAGGTAACAGTGCTGTAGCATAACGTAGTACTCCAAACTCTTCAGTACATCCCGATATCCTGCGATTTCAAACCCGATTACACAACAGTGAGATGGAAAACAGGACGTTTTATTTTAAAAGCATGGACGTTTATCTCTTTTGGCAAAATGCAATGGATCTGAAGTAGACCATCAGGCTGCCAACCTGTGCCAGAAAGTGACTCGTCGCCTGGCTTCAAATCTGGAACTCGTCATTGCTGCCAAGATGGGCAATAAACGCACCCACGCAAAGAAAAAAAAAAAAAAAAAAAAAAAAAGCCAGTCCTTGAAAGTCAACACTCAACAATCGACACTGCGTAAACATTAACAGAAGTGTCAGCTATACAAACTGGCCAGTCTCAGAGCAGCCATGCCATATATTATATTATATATATATATATATATATATATACACAGTACAGACCAAAAGTTTGGACACACCTTCTCATTCAAAGAGTTTTCTTTATTTTCATGACTATGAAAATTGTAGAGTCACACTGAAGGCATAAAGGGCTATTTGACCAAGAAGGAGAGTGATGGGGTGCTGCGCCAGATGACCTGGCCTCCACAGTCACCAGACCTGAACCCAATCGAGATGGTTTAGGGGTGAGCTGGACCGCAGAGTGAAGGCAAAAGGGCCAACAAATGCCAAGCATCTCTCGGGGAACTCCTTCAAGACTGTTGGAAGACCATTTCAGGTGACTACCTCTTGAAGCTCATCAAGAGAATGCCAAGAGTGTGCAAAGCAGTAATCAAAGCAAAAGGTGGCTACTTTGAAGAACCTACAATATGACATTTTTTAGTTGTTTCACACTTTTTTGTTATGTATATAATTCCATATATAATTCCACATGTGTTCATTCATAGTTTTGATGCCTTTAGGGTGAATCTACAATTTCCATAGTCATGAAAATAAAGAAAACTCTTTGAATGAGAAGGTGTGTCCAAACTTTTGGTCTGTACTGTGTATATATATATATATATATATATATATATATATATATATATATATATATATATATATATATATATATATATATATATATATATATATATATATATATAGAGAGAGAGAGAGAGAGAGAGAGAGAGATATGTGACTCTCTACCTATGAAGTATAAAGCTGCCTTTGTCCAACACCAGTCTTTTCATTTATTCTCATTTATTTCTGTTTCTTTGCTGAGTCAGAGGGTTGAGGAGTAAGAGGTGGGATGACAAGGTAGGCCAGAATGAATCAATGGCGGTGTGGTGCTATCTTTAGCCTCGGCATAAGTGCTTTATCGTATCATCTTTGGCAGTGACGGTGGCTTTATGCTACTCCTGAAGTAATTCGTGGTTTAGTTTTTGTTCACTAATGACACATCCGTGGCTTTCAATGACGTACCCAACAGAGAGAGCGGATAATGATGTGAATCAATCTTGAAACTTGCAACGAATGCATTCCAGTGATGCAGACCAAGACCCTTAAAATCGCGTGCACGATAATGAAGTTGCGACATGCGTGTCTTCGTCGTGGCGTGTAAATGTACAGCATGTGGCAAAGGACCACGGGGTTAAATGAAACCGCTTCTTTATAGTCGGTCATAACGAAAGCACGTTCCTCCCACGCCAAAAACTCCTGGCAGCAGGCGTTAATAATATGCTGTGGAATCAAAACAGTATTGCTTTGATTCGCGATCGCAAGTCTTCGGCGTCCAGGTTGGTGGAAAATATCACAGCCGCCCACTGCTATATGAGTCATTCTCAAACATTAAATAAAAATTTTATAAATCAATAAAAATTCTTTAAGATATCAAGGAAAATGCATAATGGAAGGCTGATACAACAAGCCAGTCTCTCATTTATACAACTGAGCGTTAAGGACCTTGTTCAAGTGACGAGGAGCTTGAACCTTGCGAACTTGAACCTTGAACTTGAACCTTGCGATCAGAAGTCCAACATCATAACCACTGATTTACCTGATACACTAAGCGATCACTAATCATGCGTTTAATAAATTAGAAAAAGAGAATATGCATTACAGCACAGTGAAAACCTTTCTTCACATGTCCCAGCATGGTAGGAATCTGGGGTCAGTGTACAGGGGGTCAGTCATGATACTGTACCCCTGGATCACAAAGGGTTAAGGGCCTTGTTTAAGGGCCCAACAGTGGCAGCTTGGCAGTACTGGGGCTTAAATTGCTGACCTTCCAACAAATAACTCAGAACTCAAACCACTGAGCTATCAGTTCACCTGTAAATTGTAAAAAAAAAAAAAAGGAAGTTTGATACTTTGTTGAGGTGTCTCAGATCCTCTGGATACGTGTTTAATGACGATCGTGATTTCTTTCAAGACACACTCTCCGTTTCTGGGACTTGTGGATTGGCATGGATTTTCCATTGTCTTTTTTTTTGTGATACACTGATGCCATTAGTACCATACTAAACACGCATGCTGAAACACTGATTAGGACTGAATTGTAACATACATCATTCTTATTCTACAAATAATGTGACCCTTTCAAAACCCTTTTAATTCCAAAAAAATGTACAAATGGCAACTCAAGTGGTATTTGGAACCGACTTTGGAACCCCTCTGAAAAAAGTCTTCACCTATCCTCCTTTTCTTCTTCCTAGCAATATTAACAATATAAGAAATTATAAAAGGTATTTGTTAATGGGACTTCAATCTCTCTGTGGGTATAAAGGCAAAAAATAGGGTGAAAGTGGGTGAACGTGATTGTGGATAGTACTTTGATCTGCTTTTCTGTATTATACACTGAAGTACTGGAAGCTCTGTGGAGCAAGTCAAAGCTTTTCTTTTTTTTTTTTTTTTAGGTTTCCAATGACTCAGTGGATCTTGTTTTTTTTTCTACAGATTTTGGGCTTGCTGCCAAAGACGGGGTGTTCCTATGGTGGCCTGGCTGTCTAGTGACCAATCTGGAGCATGTGTGCATCTGCACGAACAGTTGATCAAGGTGAAGTCTAAATTTGGATGCAGTGATGTCATGCCTTACAGAAGCCTGAGCTCATGGCCCTCAAAGCCAGAACTCCAACCAAGAGCGCATCTGTTCCCTTGCAGTACTCACTTATGTGAGACTGTGACAGAGAGAGAGAGAGAGAGAGAGAGAGAGAGAGAGAGGGAGAGAGAGAGAGAGAGAGAAGTTGGAATGACTAAGGTAACTATAGGTGTATATCATTATATACACACATACATACTTTTTATGTTTATCCCCCACATCATCTCACCCTCACCATCAACCACTACGACACCATGTAAGTACAGTATAGTTCATTTTTACAGTTTATTATTTATTTATACAGTTATTTATTTATTTATGTTTAAAATGTATTACTTTATGTTAATACTTTGTTACAAGTATATTTGTGTGTTCAATTAGGCATAAAACATTATTTAAGGGCTGAAATAAGCGATCGTCTGAGGTCTGGGAACGGATTAATTGCTTTTACATGAATTCCTAGGGGAAAAGTAGCATGTGAGTATGAGCGTATGGGAACACAAGCGTTTTTTTAAGAACGAATTACAGTAAAAACACGTTGGACGAGCATAATTCGTTCTTGAAAATTGCTCGTAGGTCCATTTGCTCGTACGTTCGAGCAGGTTTTCCCCATAAGAATGAATGTAAAAGTGATTCAATCCGTTCCGAGACCTCATTCAATCGATTATTTCTGCACTTATAAAGTATTTATAGCCTTTTTTGACAAACAAATACACCGCAAATTACCGTAATATAAACATAATTTAACACTTACACATGTGGTAGTGGTTGATTGTGAGTGTGAGACCCAATGGTAATTCTATTTACTTTCTTTTTTCAAGATTTCTAGTGAAATAAAAATATAACACAAAAAGTTAAGTTTTTGCTGCACTGAACAACGAGAGCGACCGAGCGATACGTCATCAACTAAGCGACTGATGCTATCCTCGGCCGAAAACGGGATACCGGCAGCGTGGGTTTGCTCTGCCTTCGAAATTTGCTTGCAAAATACCTTAAAATTTAGCGAGTAAATTTAGCGTATCTCTGTTTGCTGGTTCTATTAGTTGCTCGTACAACAGGGTTTTACTGTACACTAAATATAAAGAAGTATTAGCAAATATCGTACGTTGAGACATGGCCCTGGCCTACCCAGGAATCTAAAAGATGATCAGTATGGGGTAGTGTTAATAATAAAAAAATTACAGTATAATCCATTAGCAAAACGGAGCAATTTACACAAGCGTAATGAATAAGCTGTACAGTATACACGAGTGGAGGTCGGAGCCTATACGCTGCCTGCTGCACAAAACATGAAATACTTTAACAATTTTGTTGTATAGCTATGGTAAGATTTCAAAACATGATAAACATTTTCAAGACATGATAAGGATAAAGTGTGAAAGATTGATTAGGTCTTATATTTGATATTTTTAAATAAGAAGTAATAATGACATGAGCAATAATAATAATAATGATAATTATAATAAGAAATTATCTTAATAAGAAGAAATTATACAATAAGAAATAAAAAATAATAATTTTTTGACTTTTTTTATAATAAAAACAGAAAGCAGTACACTCTTACGGTTCACTCGGTTTGCATTGGTTAATAATAATAGCAGCAATAATAAAACATTCTAGCATATTTTCACTACTGTATAAGATTGTTTACTGCCAGAATGCATAAATGTGACTCACCGCACTCCCACAATGCATTGTGTGAAACCTGCCACAGTATGTTCTGTGATGTATTTTAAAAATAAAACTGTCTTTAGGAGTCGGTTCCATAATACAGATTAAACCCAGTCGTTCCAGAAGGATGCTTGCAGCGCAGCAGCTCTTAGCTCATGAAGCTGGAAATAAAACATTCCTGAGGGTCAGACGACGTTCACGAAGGCGAACAAAAGGATCCCAAAAGCTATGAATTTCAAAAGGATTGCATTTTAAAGGCTACTTTTCTCCAGGACACAGTATGACACAAAAGGTGTGTGTGTTTATCCACAAACGCTGGATTTCACTTTACTACTGTGTTGCCAGAGTCTTTTAAACACCATGTAGTGTTAGTAGCTGAGGGTGTGTGTGTGTGTGTGTGTGTGTGTGTTACCCACAAGACACTCTGATCATAGATTAGTTTTAAAACTGTTATGTGATATAGCTTTTGGTTTTCAATTGTTTCATTGAGGGGGAAAAAATTAAGTGTTACACATTGGCCCTTGCTTGGGTCAGGAACAATATCATAACTCACAGAAAACCCTGATCAAATCTTGTTTTCCAATATTTACAAAGTAACTTCCAATGATCAGTTAGTGAAAAAGAAAGAAAGAAAGAAAGAAAGAAAGAAAGAAAGAAAGAAAGAAAGAAAGAAAGAAAGAAAGA